>NC_135180.1:25297293-25608293 GCF_041146795.1 Maylandia zebra
GCTTATCACATGGCGTTTCACTGGGATTAAAGTTTGCAACACAAGCCATTAGTTGTGCATGACAGAAAAACAACTTTCCTTCCTGTTGGGTTTGCATGTGTTTCTGGTAATGTTTTGGCTGACTCACAAAAGTGGCCCAAAGAACCAAGTTGCTGAACAAGGAAATTAAGATTTATCTGATTCGAGGTTTCTATACAAACAAATAAAAAATAAACACATTGGAGACGAAAGCCCTCCAATGTGTCACATATAGGGGGGTGGGGGGTTCACGTCTCACATGAGGCATTTCATTGTTCTCTATGCCCTTCCCTCGTTAAGCACAACCAGCACGTCGGCCACATATTTCCTAATCATTATCATAATTAACATCTTATATTGTAATTCAGCTTGACTTGTTAAATCCTAGTTGGAAATATTGAAACTAGTGAAATGTTTGTGATGAGAGGAAGGGGGAAAAACATCATTGCTAATGGATACGCAACAAGCTGTGTGTAGAAATCACAAAAGGCTGGCTTTTCCCGTAAGTTATTTAGAATGAGTCAAGCGGTAGTAAGCCCAAAGATCAGTGATGTCGAAACTAAGGTGTGGCAAGTCTGTATGAGTATTGAGGCTATCAACCACGCTGACTATGCGATAACAGCCGTACTGCACCTTTAACTAAACACTGGCCAGAGTATTTACTGAGTGACGTAAGACGCAGACTGCGTGACGAGTGTGGGCAGGCAGGGCAGGCTCTTTGTCAGGTATCCAGAAGTTAGTATGCTCACACCGGAAATCAAAGCATTAAGATTGGGAGTCTGTGATAAATTCCTTAAAACGATTAATTAGCAATAAAAACATCTAGAATTAAATTGAATATGATTTAAATAAAAAAAGATAATGTATTCGATGAGTGGTAAAAACATAATACGGTGAGATTTACTGCATGGATCGATATAGCGCTTTTATTTTGAAGGTGCAAACAGGAAGCAGTTGTTTTCCGCTACATTCGACTTGATTGTGAAAAAGAAAGCTACGGACGCACGGTGGCTACTTGAACGAAAACGGGGGAAGCTTGCTCAAGAACCGGTAGGGCTGTATTCGGGACCTCAGCATGCCACAATACAAATGGTGAGCGTGGGCGCAAAACAACTGTATTCACCTCCTGAACGGCGATAGTTGACAGCCACGCCCGGTTTTCAGCGACCGGAGCCCGTACAAAAGTGCTGGCGGAGGTGCAACGGTGAGCGGTTTGAAACCCAGCAGGGCGGCTAGCGGGCTCACAGCGGAGAGGAACCAGCAGCAGCAGCGGCGGCGGCTGTTTTAGGCACCATGAGAGAGTACAAAGTAGTGGTTCTCGGGTCCGGGGGCGTTGGTAAATCGGCACTAACCGTCCAGTTCGTGACGGGATCTTTCATAGAAAAATACGACCCCACGATAGAGGATTTTTACAGGAAGGAGATCGAGGTGGACTCCTCTCCGTCCGTCTTGGAGATCTTGGACACGGCTGGGACCGAGCAGTTCGCCTCCATGCGAGACCTGTACATCAAAAACGGCCAGGGTTTTATTCTGGTCTACAGCCTGGTGAACCAGCAGAGCTTCCAGGACATCAAACCGATGAGGGATCAGATTATTCGGGTGAAACGGTACGAAAGAGTGCCGATGATTCTGGTTGGAAACAAAGTGGACCTGGAGGGGGAAAGGGAGGTTTCGTCCGGTGAAGGGAAGGCTCTGGCGGACGAATGGAACTGCCCGTTCATGGAAACTTCAGCCAAAAATAAAAGCTCTGTGGACGAACTGTTTGCAGAAATAGTCCGACAGATGAACTATGCCTCAACACCAAATGGCGACGACCAGTGCTGCTCGTCTTGTGTTATTCTTTAAGGAAAATGGACAATCACAAAGTTTTCTTTGCTCGGTTTTAAGTTTGCAATGGTAAGTTGGAACACCATACACCGAAAGTGTAAACCTGACACGGTTGATTGTTCAATGCAGTGACAAGAACTATATATAAACAGCGTACTTATTACCAACTTGTCCACATTAAGTACTGTTTAGCGAGCAGCAAAGCACCGGATGTAAGCTAAACGTGTCTTCATTTTAATGCGTAGCCTGAAGTTTGTTTTTTGTCAGTACTTAGCTATAAAAACTCAGCAGTACTTTTTACCGGTAACGTACAGTGGGACACTTGCAGTCCATTGTTTTGCTAAGCAGATAGGGGAAGTCTGATTCATTTGCAGAACTGGATGGGGCATGCCAGTGGCACACTTAATTAGGTTTACAAACTTTTGTGGCTCAATCGATGCAGCTACAGTTCGGAGCTATTAAAAGAACTGCCAAATGCCATATTCCAGAATGGGGTTTACAGGGAGATTCCAGTGTTTTTGTGTGGCCTACATTTCAAGAGTCAGCAAGTTCGAGATTAGATTTAGCTTTGGAGGAAATCTGTTTTCCCTAGAAGTTGTTCTAGTTCATTCATGACACTTTCTTTTTCTCCGCCTTTCTTGTTTGTGGCAGTGTGTTGCAGCAAGTCTGTACTGTTGAGCTCTTCTTCGTGTCTCGCCCTGGCCTTGGAGGAAAATGAAGGGAGGAATGCTGCAGGGGGACGAGGAGGAGGGGGAGCAACTGAGACAGGGAGGGGTCCACTCTTCAGGAATTCTGCTGGGTTGGAGTATCTGTACTGCACGATCGGTGTCCGCCATTGATGTCAACACAGTGTCAGATCCAGAGTTTCAGCCTCATCCCCCCCCCTCCTCACCAGTTCCAACTGTACTTCCAACTGGAACTACATCCCAATGGAAAAGATGGAAAGAAACACTTAAAGAAAACTCATAAATGGATATTTCTGTATGAGAAGAACACAGGGAGATAGAGTATATATTTTGTTAAGTAACTGCACAGTCTGGGACAGATAAAGAGTTGGGCCGCCTGATCAAATTTGGAGCAACGCTCCACAACACTCCAAATCCTGCTTTCTTTTCCAAAGTCAGAAGAAATTGACGCCACGTCTCTGGTGGTGGAGAAAATGTGACGAGTGCCACTTCATGTTTTTTTTGTTTTTTTTACTTCACTTTCTCTTTAAGTGTGTGAGAGGACCCTAACTGAAGTGACACAAGGACACTGACCCGATCGCCCTTGTGTCAAGTGCCTTTCCGAAACAAATCAGCTGTTCAGATTTAGTGCCAACCCACAACCAAAACAACCCTTCAACATCACAATCCACAAACTAGTGAACTCTTCTACTGGATAGTGTCGTAAGGATGGAAGCTGACGATAAAAAAACTACAGCAGGCTTCTCTTGAATGGAATGGCAGTTTTCTGTTTGTTTTACTTTGGCCTTTTTGAAGTCTAAGGTGTTAATTTTTGCAATGTCTGCTTGGTCTGGATGAACCCATGTCTTGAAATGCACAGGTACTGGAACCCCTTAGACATGATCACAACACCCGACACTTAATTTCCAGGCCAATCAATTCAAAGGAGTTCTGTTTTGTTCTGTTCCTTTTGTTGTTTTTAACAGGAAATGTGATAATGTACCATTGACAAATCTAACCTGATTGTAAGTTTAATTTCAGACCAGCCATTTAACAGTTGGCTGTTTTGAAAAAAAAAAAAAAAGACTTAATACAAATGGCTTTTTTAAAAAAGAACCCAGGCTGTGTTTTCTTTTTTCTTTTCTTTTTCTTTGGGGACATCTACTCATTTCACCACATGTCACGAGAAGTTCGGTGAAGAATTTAGCTTAAACAGCAGCTGAGGTTTGCTTAAAAGCACACAAATAATTTGGCTACTAGAAAACCCTGCATTAAGCTGTTGCTGACAAAGTAAATGTTCAGTGTGCTTATGTTACAGTAACATGACCCCCCCCCCTAAAAACAACCCAAATTTACACGAGCTGCTTCACGGTTCAGCATGTGTGGTGGACCTACTCCTAACAGGAAATAGAACTACAATATGAAAACGCTGCAAAATTGCTGGTGTTTATTGCTCTTTGTGTCACAAACTCGATGGGCAGCTATACAAGCTCAGCTTCTTGCAGCGTTTGTGGAAACATGAAAGCTGCTTTTCATTGCTTCAGAAATCAAGCTTTGGCTTTCTACCGCTGTTGATTCTCATCATTAAAAACAAAACTTGTCATGTGGTTAAGACAGGGACCACTGTTACGTAAAATGAAAAAAACTGAAAGATAATAGAACGTACATACATGACTAGTTTGAAAGAGATGAGTAGCTCCTTTGTGTTTACATGAAGCTTACAAAGTAAGCTTTGGGATTTAGGGGTTTTGTTTTGTTTTTAAACTAGTAAAGTAGCTGCACAATCATCGTAGGTGAATTTGGTTGGATTCACCAACAAAATGGACTTGGATTCTCTATCCACTCAGCATCTTCACAGACGTTAATAGAAGAGGCCGGGCAATGCTACACCCGGGAATTATCTCTTTTTAACTGTGTGGGTGTAGCAATGTTCCAGTCCGGAGGTTCAGCCTGGCTGCAGTGTGTGTGGGTGCTGTGGTGTGATGTGGAGAGGCGGGTATGAGTGAGCAGGCCACCGTTCTGCCTCTGTTTACCTACGGGGATTACCTAGCCCCGGCTGGCTGGTAGACCACAGCATGACTTGAGGTGGGGGAGAGAGTAAACACACACAAGACGAGCTTCGCATAAAGTCCGGTCTTTGAGAGTGGATGAGCTCTGATTTTTCAGCCTGCACAGTATGTTTGTAGTGTTGCAGCATTTCTTATATGTGTCTTGTCAATCTGAGCGCACGCTCCTGCTCATCACCGTTGCTCGTGTGTTTATGCCTGGTAGCCACTGTAAGCGCTGGTATCATATGCATTCTTTGGCTTTGCCAATACCATGTGACTGTGGGGCATGGCGAGCCAGGGGTGCAGTGGAGTGCAAATATTACTTCTAACACCTACAATTGAACACTGCTGCACAGCAGATGAGGCTGAGATCAATACTGTGGTATTAAAATGTTTTTGTTTTTTTACCTCGCTCTGAAAATTTTATATTGATATGACATTGTAGTTGGTGTATGAGAAAACAGACGAGTAATCAGGTTGCTTAGTCTGCTCTTCTGCTTTCCATTATATTAGGTAAATATGTCACACAAAAATCTATCCTCAGTTTTGTTGCTTTTTAACTTGTATTGAATAAGTAATAGTAAGTTATTGGCTATCTTTTACATATATATATGTATGTATAAATATTCTTCGTATTCCTTTTCAAGTTTGCCCGTGTGAGTGAAAGCAGCTTGAGCGTGTACACACACGTACTCTAAATTTTTACCCCTGAAGCTGAAACGACATCTTCACACGTTAATGTTCGGTTTGAGCGTGTGCAGAAGAGCTTTGTTTTTGCGCAGCTCTTGATAGCAGTTCTTGACTCTCCCCTCCGATCGACCACAAGCCGTGGCTACTTTCCAGCTGTGTTATCTATGTGAAGTCAAGGATAATAGCATGTTTCCTCTGAGGCCCTGATACAGATTGTGCAATTAGGTAAGAACAGAGCTGAAACTGAACTCTGCCTTGAAATGATATTGTTGAACCGGTAGTGGATGAGATGGCAGGAGTTTGTACAGCAGTGCCCCAGTTACTGTAAATGTACACCACTCTCCTCTGTTGCTGCTATTGCTGCACAGTTTCAATCTCTTGCTGTGGTATAAACATCTGATAGTAGAAGAATTTGCCCTTTGTAGAGAAAAGGGCCCGTCGAGTTCCAGCTTCTTTTTATCTGTCTTTTTCTAGGGAGCAAGAAGGTGAAAGTTTCACTTCCTTCATTTTGTTCAAAACTCAGCACTGGTGCTATCTCCGCGTTCAGGGTTGAATTGGCTTCAGCCGTTCAGATATCCAGTTTCACTTTGTTGCTGTTGTCGTCACGTTCTGAATACCTGAGTTGTCGCGTTGTCTTCACATCTTGCCTATTTTTAAAGGTTTCAGTTGCAGTCGGCAGGAAATCAGTGGCGCAGGTTTACAGACGGTCCAGTTTGTCAGCGGTTCCCGGTCATGAGTGATAGTCATGTGATGTGGTTGCCATGGTCAAGGAGGGGGTTGGGATGTGGTATGGCTGTTCAGGGTGGCCTCGTGACCTGTGAGAGTTTGGTCACTGCTGGAATGATGACTGTCGGCTGAGGAAGGGTGGGTGCCGGTTTGTTTGAGCACTTTTCTCTCATTTGCCACAAACATATACTTTCTTAGGTCATGACAAGAAGCATGACTGAACTTTAAAGAGAATTTCTGGAGCGTAAAGATAATTGTAAGGTTTGAATATGCAGCTCTGGTTGCATTAAAGCAAAAATATCGATTTCTTAATGATTAAGATAAGTGTGCTGCTTGTTGCACTGATGCAAGACTTCTCTTTTTTTCTTCTGCTGTTGGAAGCAATAGCTCTGACAGGAAATGTTGCAACTGAGCCAGTGAGAGTGGGTGGTGTGTGTTTGCATTTTTTTTTTTTTTTTTCTTTTAACATGGGACTTAATCACTATATAGGCTCCTTGTTGAATTACAGGCTTCTCATTCTCTCCCAGCATCATCATGCTATTTTTGAGGCCCTGTTGTGTTCAGGAGAGCGGTTTTGCCTTTTTTTTTCTTGGCAGATGTGCCTCTTGTGTACTATATTTGTCTAAAGCAATATGCTCTGAAAACCATTTGACTTTTATTAGGCTTGCTCACTTGACCCTCATACAAACACACCGAAACACAAACAAAAAGTCTAATTCGCTTTAAATGCAGCAGCATTTGTTAATTTATTCTGTGTGACAGTGTTATTTCCTTTTGTGCAGGGCATTACCATAACAACGCAGGAATGTCCATGTTTGTCTTACCGTTAAAGGTTGTTTTTTTCCTTTTCTTTTTCACTCACACACACACATATACACACACACGCACATATACGCTACACTTAAGCTATTCTCACCTCCTCTGATGTACTAACTTCCTTAGCAGGAACAGTAGACTGGTTTAGACCTAATAGTTTCCTGATCAACCATGTATTAAATCATTGCAGTTGTTTTACGTGTTCTTCTACCTTTCCTTGAACTGGCATTACTTGTGGTAGTATTAACAGCAGCTTCTGAAACACTCATAAGTTAGACATATTGCTGTAATTTTGAAGTCTAACCTCTTTACTTTTCATTGTCTGTGTTTACTGAACAGGCTGATGTTCGGTAAACTGATGGCAAATCATCTCCTTCTCTCAACTCTGCCTGTAATTCAGGGAGTGGCCTTCTCGCTCAGAGGTGACTCTGCCAAGATGGGAATGCCCCAGAATTCCTCCCATTCCTCTCATTCCTTTAACTGTAATGTCTGGACATGTCTTTAGCCTGAAATAAAAGAGCGAAGGATAGAAGTCGTGATATGATAAGAAGCGGTATAAATGTGTTCTGCATGCTTAATTTCAGTACTTTGGCCTTGAGTTTTATCTGCTAAAGATCTCTGATCACAGCCCCGATAGAACCCTGTGTGATCCAGAGGCTACAACTAACACAACAATAGAGAAAGAATGAGCAGCTGTGATAAAGGATAAAAGATAGAGCCCAGGGTTTGTCTAAACAGGCCCCCCAGACACCGCCCCACTGTGTCACAAGATTGATCCCACTGGGCACGCAGTCAAACTGCTCCTTATATCCATCTTTAGATAATCATAGCACAGTTGCCTCGGATCGCACCACGGCTCGATCTGAAAAGGAAAGTAGGCCAAAGGAGCCAGTCAGACAGGACTAGTCACTTGCAGTGTCCCTCGTGTGGATTAATAGATTTTATTCAGCGGTGTTAGCGAGGACAAGTAATGCTTAAGGACCGGATTTGTAATTGAGCTCAGTTTCATTCAGTGTTTTAATTATGATGGGGGAAGAATCAGGTCATGGATTGTGTGGTGGCATGGCACAATGGATTTTGATCTTTCTGTAGGTATAATTACTTATATAATTAAAATCCAGAGCTGAAGAAATGAGTTCTTAAATAAGCATTAAGACCTTCAGTAACACCTCTGATAAGTCAGTTTTACCTCTGACCCGAGTAGCTCAAACTTGATACTAACGTCTGTGCTCTACGACCGACTTCAGATGAAGCTACTGTGGTTTGGGTGTGGTTTAATGCTTGGCTGACAGGCTGGCTTATCTCTCAGATGACTTACAGGAAGTGAATGTCCTTAAATAATTTCTTGGTTGTGTGTTTCATTCTTTGATCAGATGTTTAGGAATGGCACATGATGCAACATTTCGACCAGGCAAGCTGATGTCGTGGCCAAGTCGTGCTATTTGTGTGATGCTGGAACGTCTAGGGTGAAACCACAGAGTGCAGTTAAAGGTTTAAACTACTAGTTGTGATAAAGGTTATGGAGATTTTTTTTTTCTAATACAATAATACCCACACCCCTTAACCACTGCTAGCAACATCACATAGAGATCTTAGGGCAAAATCAGCTACAGCACGCTATCACTAGATCTGGATTGGGTTGGACTAGCTATTTTTAAACCCATTACCAAGTTTATGCATAAAATCCCTGCTTACCTCTTAAAATCTACCAGCTAGTGCTGCCTTGGGATTTCCAAAATCAGGGTGCCCAATTAAAACAACTAAATTTTTAGATGGAATTGTCTTTGCAATCGTCTTCTCTAAGCAGTGTTGTTTTCAGACTACACAAAGCGGCGGTTTTCTGTGGGAAAAAGGCTTAAGTGGGTTTTAGGGCTCTCTGATGTGCCCAACATGGAGAAATATGTTATAGCCTAGGCTAAGTTTAAACCTCTGAAAAGACTGAGTGCAGCTGACTGCTTGTTGGGAATGCTTAATGTTAGCTTCTTCTGGTGAAAGACATCTTGTCTTCCAACAATTATATAATCATTCTTCTGCATTTTCAGTTCTGTAAATCCAGCATGGTTCCAGAATTTTTGCTGTTTCACATAAACACAACTCGCTGTCATCTTCTGTTGCCCTCCTTTTTTTCCCAGTCACCCCAATTTGGTAGAAATGTGGTTGTGGGAAGAAGTGACATCCAAGGCCTGATGCTGGGTCATGTGACTGTGTCCTACCACACTGGCTTTGCCCTCCTGTCATAACAGCAGATTCAAAATTCTGACTAACATGGCATGACATCCATGACCTTCCTCCCCCATTTACGAGCCACTTTTATTCCCCTCTTTACATCATCTTTACCCCATTTCTCAGCTGAGTTCCCTACTATTCACATCATGACGCTGTGTGCAGTGAACTCTACCACCCGTTCCTAGTGATACTTTGCCCTCATGTCAAAATGATGTGCCTGACAACGAACACCCTAAGTGTTTCAGTTTAGGGTGTTGACGTCTGTTAACGTCTCTTCTGCAGCTCTCCATTGGTCACTTTTCTTGTGCCTGTTAAACGTCCAGATTTATCATCAAACTTTCCTCCTGAGGCAGGTTTATGCAACAGCTCTTTTATAACCTCACCAACCGAAGTGCAGAAAAAGAACTCTGTGGGAGAGAGCAACTACAAACAGAAGACCTGAAGTTTTTATGTGTAGTATATGTGTAACACACTGTTGTTATTTATCTTCCTGTCAGTTTGGAGAGAAGATTTGTGAGGTTCTATTTCGGTCCAAAATGTGGTAATAATGGTTTGACAGTGCCAAAATGTTTTTGCAAGCTTTCACATAAGCATCACATTACCAGCTCACCCACACAGTTAAAAACTTACTGTACAATTTCAAATTGCCTTCTGGATCCTAACCAGAGTGTGTTTGTTTACATTACGGAAATATTTTCCATATTTGGTCTTGGCAGGAAGCGTGTGGCAGAGTTGAGTGTTCACTGAGTTTACATTGTAAAAATTGCACAATAGCCCCGCCCAAGGATGCCAGCGTATCTGTCTGACACTCAAACACAACACTGCAGGAAGTAAGTGTGACAGCACAGCAGTCAGAAACAAATATTCATACCTCACAGCCAAATCAGTGTTAACACGTAGCGCTGTGTTATTACCACATGAGTCACACATCAGTCTCTTTCATTTTCACCAAAACCACTGTGATATTTTTGTGCTGACAAAGGACAGAGTGTACATGTTCAATCTTACCTGTTTTCAGACTGACTCGTTCTTCCTACATTCATGTGCATAATGCCCACACAGCTGTCATTACATGTTATCCTAAAGATGCCCTAGATATGACCCCCTGCACTGAATTGAATTCTGAGAATTTTGGATAGGCTAGGCTCAGAGGAAATTACTCATATCCTGTGTGGAGCTGTGGAAAAGGAAGTCTCCTATGACACCAGGAGTCTCCAGTCTACTGACCCACATCAGTGGACTTTGGATTCAGCTATTCTGTAGCCAGCAGTGTTGCATTGCAGTGTAAGGCCAAATGAAAAAGCAAAACAAAAACAAGTCAGTATCAGTAAGTGAATAAGACGTCACATTGTTTCATTGGTGCAATTATTCTAAACATGCCCCGGGGAGTTTTTCTTTCTGCAAACAACATCTGTTAGCATTCAGTGTTTCCCTACAAATCACATCATTTGGATAGTTGAAGCCTTATACAGTTGATATCCTTCATCATTACACATTTGCAAGGTGATTGTGTTTGTAACATTTTGCGTGTTTGTAACATTTTGAAAGTTGCACGGCTCCTATGAGCTATTAGTTTGTTTATTTTTTGTAGCTTTCCCTTATTTCTGTCCCCCGGCATCACATTGCTGTCACTGGAAAAGTGTGAAACTGGTGATAGAATTAGGATCCTCTTATACAAACGTAGCTGCTTGTGTTCACGCTAATACTGCTTAAGACAGAACAAAACATGAGCCTGCTTTTCATGGGCTATGTAAAAGTAGCTTTGGATGACACACAGTTGAAAATATTCTTTATTTATCTAACAGGCCTTGGTGCAGACCCTCAGTTGGTGTACTTCCTGCCTTTTTAACTCATCTGCCTTTAAGGCCTGACTCGCTTTAAACCAGAGCTTAAAGTGCACGTAGCCAAATGCTATCCCTGATAAGATATACAGTCAACACGGCTCATACAGTATATGACTCAGTCTATTTTCTAATTGAAATGTAATTGCTAATAGTGTCTTTATCTTTCGTGCTTGTATACAAATTCCAGAAATTCTTAACATCTCAGAATCAGAGTTACATCCCGGAGTTTGTCGTGACAACAGGAATAATAGTGGAGCTATGCTATGCGGGCGTGGTTAATATCTAATTTGAGGACACTGTAGCCATTGGCTGTTTTCTTTCTTCCATATAAACAGATCACACTCTTAGTAGTGTGATCTCACTTAGCCAATATCTGCCTGTGAAAATTGTACCCAGGCTTCCTCAGTTCATTTAAAGAAGGTGTTAAAATGATATTTGCAGTCTGTTCAAATGCAAATCTTGCTGTGCTGCAGGCACAATAATATGACTGAAAAGCATGTAGACAGTTGGGAGCTGCTCATAAATCTGGAACTTGCTTTTTTTTCTTCTTCTTGCCTTTGGCGCCCATTGCTATGCTAGGGAGTAATTTGCTGATCAACCTGTACTTAAGCTCATTGTCTGGCTGCTGAAATGTTCCCAAAAGAAACTATGTTGTTCCCTGAGAGGCTCACACTGAGCGGCTTCACGTGGAGACAGAGCGTCAGACTTGAGTTTTAACAATTTGGCTACTAGAAGCAGCACATAGAAGAGTACCACTCCATGTAAGCGGCACACTTACACAGCACAACTCGTGGTGCTGTACGCCATAATACTTGCCACATGTGTCATCTGATGTGAGACTGAATGGTGTCCAGTGTTGGTGATCAGTGCACTGACAGGAAGGAAGGGTGTTTCCATCTAAGACTTCCTGTCCTGTTGTGTGACTCAGTGTCGATCCTTGTGCTGCTCTTTTCCCTTCACTCTTCCAGGGCATGTCTAAACCTATCCTCTCTTACTTGTCACCGTTTTCTTCCTTTAAAATGTTCCACGATGGGTCCAGATTTAGTAAAAACATGTTGCCATCAACATGTTTTTTGATGGCATGGTAACGTTTGATTAAAGAGAAACTTTTGTATTTTGAAGTTTTACCATTTTTGACCATTTTAACCTTTGTGTTTAGCTAAGAGGTTATCTACGGGACGATTTCCTGGCTGGGTACGTGATAACAAGACTCTGTAAAAGGCACCGTGTGTTGCCAAGAAATAGTCCAGCACACAACCCCATCATAAACCACAAATCATTACTTTGTACAATTTTATTGGGCTAAACAAACAAGATATAATTTGTGAAGTGAGCCGTGGACATAGTGGTTTACTTTGAGGAGAAGCTTTTGTTTGCCCATTTCCATTCTGCATGATAAGCTAAGAGTACCAGTTGCATTTGATGTTTTCACTTAACACTTGGCAAGAAAGCAAATAACCAGATTTCCTGATCTCAAACTGTTTATTGAATTTGCCACCAGATTAGGTTAGCAGGACTTTTCTAAAATGGCAATAAATTCATAAGAAAATAATGCTGTCCTAACTCTTGTATAAAAGAATTAATTTAACATATCAGTCCCTTATTGGGACTCAGGTGTTTCCAAGTATTTAAGGCCACTTGAAAATACCCTAGTCCCACCAAAGAGCTGAACTTAGAAATAGAGAGAGTTTGATAAAGAGCCCATTGTGATGATTACTTAGAGGTATCTAAGTACAAGCACAAACTCCTAGCATTATTTAGTCAGCATTATTAATAACCACTCTATATTTCCAAGATAACAGACTGGGTCCATCTTTAGGATTGAGAACATAATGACTTGTTGAACAAAATGAGCATGGGAACCGGCATGTTCAACGAGCAGTTTAAAGTGTTTCCACAGTGACTTAAGTCTAAAACGCCTCTGGGTACTGATATATATACAGCAAGCAATCGAGGTACTTGTGTGCTTAATAGTCCGTATACTACGCCCTGACAGTTCTCGCATCCTTTTCGTTACACCACTGAGTTGTCGTGCTGATAACTGCGATGTTTAGTTAAAATCCTCCAAGATGGCAAATAGGCCTAAATGTTATAGTTTTTCCCAGAGTGTAAGATAAATGACAGAGGGAGGGGAAAGAGGAGAAAACACAGGTGTGTTAAAGATAGGAGGAGCCCAAGCAGCACGTCTGTCATTCCATTGTGGCAGTTTGTTAAATAGCAGAAGGAGAATTTTATCTGTTGATGCCATTAGTGTCACTGTGCAGTAAGATCATATGACATACGGTCATTACTGCTCTTTATTTATTTATCCCCACACACAAGCTCATACATAAATTCCATCGTGTCGCACGTCACGCCGATCAATCAAACGCACTAAAACCTTGAAGCAAAAACAAACAGATGCGCAAACACAGAACTGTAACTTGCGCTTTCCCTAGAATACGCCCTTCATTCACATTTCTGAACGCTCTTAACATGCTGCCAGTCCCCCCAACCCCCAACCCCACCACCCTTCCCCAAACACCACCCAGTTACCCCTGTATCTTCTTCCTGTGGGCTTGCCTTCACGTGGCATTTCAGGGTCTGTAAGCCTCAAACCATATGGGCTCCGAGGGGCTTAGTGGACCTCCAGCCAGTCCCCCCCTGGGAGGACCTACTGTCTGAAGTGAGTTCACGGAGGGCGTCTTGTCCTCTCTTCAGCTATTTCAAACTCTCTGTCCTGACAAAAAATAATAACTCTTGGTTAGCTACTATTGTTTTAGTTTCTCACTTTCTCTGATTCAGTCCGTCTGTTCTGCCTGTTGGATTTTACGTAAGCCCAAACATTTTGCATATTTGCAAATATAATTCACTGCTTGTCACAGGGCAATGTTAGTTTGTTGTTTAATTATTATTTGGTTTGTGATTTGTGGATCTCAGCAATCCAGGCCGGGCAGATGGCTCTATCGCGCTCACCGATGACTCTCTGTCTCTCTCTTCCTCTTCTTCCTCTCTATCACGTTGTGTGCGTGCATGCATGTGTGTGTGTATCTCCGCAAATGTCTACATTCGTGTGTGAGCCTGCACGTCTTTGTATCTAAGTGTGAGTGTTTGTGTGTTGTTTTAGGAATATCTACTCTGTGGACCATATGGTACAACACTGCCTGCTGGGCAAAGATAAATCCCGCATGCAAAGGCAGCAGAGACACCAGTGCACACACGTTCACACAATTAGCCTATTCTCTGTATCATGTACTTGTATTGTATATTGTAATTAGTCTGCACCTTCACGTCTGTTGTTGTATAACAGCGATACCCAACAGGCCTGTCTTGTGATCATCTGTCAGTCTGTCTGCTCGTCTCGCTCTTCCCTCCTCCTTTTCTCAGGCTGATTTGCTTTCTACCTGCCTGCCTATACTTGTCTACATCCCTTGATTTCCATCTTTCTCCAAAGCAACTTGCCCACAGCCTTCTGAGTCATCAGCCCTTTCCTGAGTTGTAACATATAAGTCCGGTAATATACATTCTTCCCACACATCCAGTGGCTCACATTTAATTTGCTGCTTCAGAAAGTTTTGCCTCTTTCTCTCCATCTCCCTCTGTTTGTTTCTCTCCCTCCATCTGCCTGACTATGTGTATTTATATCATATTAAATATCAACTCTTCCACTTTTTCTTAGACCTTGCCAAAAGTAACTAACATTGCCCTCACCAAGTAAGTTACTAATGTCTCTTGATAAGAAACAAAACATGAACAATCTGCCGCAATTAAGTGTAGCCAAAAGGAGATGAAAGGTAACTTTCATATCACATCATGACATTAGATTGTGCGGCTCCTCTTTCTTTGTTGTATTCTCAATAGACCAACTGCAGGAATGACGTCATGTTGTCTCTTCTCAGCTGTTCCCTATCACTACAAAAGTATTTGTATTTATGTATGTATTTAATGACAATCGGCATAAAATCTATCCATGTTTTCAAGTTTAGGAGCTAATGTTGATATGATCCTGTTGTGCATATTGCTGTCTGTGTGGCTGTCTGCCTGCGTGTGCAAGGTCACTAAAATCAAAATACTCCAAAGCTCCCACGCTTCTCCGCTAGTCAGGCTTTCTCTCACAGATTAGGCAGATCACATAAAACCATTTACCTCAGTGTCTCTGTACACCAGGGTAAACAATGAAACATGTTGTTTCCTTTAGAAATGTGGGGGGAGACAGACTGTAAACCCCCTGTGGCACAAATCCTCCACCCCCACTGCATCTTGTGCCACAATGTCTGCTAACTGTCTAACGTGGCAGCATGGATGAGGGCACAGCTGGGAGAGAAACTGAAAGAGACATACAAAGAGTGAAGCAGTGCACGAGACAAGGCATTTGAAAGCTGGTTAACTGGGATTGTTTTTGATGTTTTTCAGCCAGTCAAAGAGATACAGGCGGGGATGAAGTAAAATGCATGCACTGAGGAGGGAGGTGAAGAATAGAGACGTGCACAGGAACAAAAGCAATGGCATTTAATATGAAACAGAATTTCAGAGGTAGCCCACTAGCTTAGTCACCATGACAACAACACACTTAAACCACCATTTAATTGGTGCTGTCTGCACTTGTCTGTTGTATCTCAATCCACTCCTTCTATGTACAGTATATAATTGCACAGTGATTTGTGGGTATCACAAACAAGCACAAACCCACTTATCTATGGTATATATCATTTTCATGGTTTGTAATGTAATACAGTAGTACGCATCAACTTTCATCACAGTCAGATCATATTACGGCTGAGTATTTGGATCAATAAAATGAGGATGAACGATTAAGTCCAGTGGTTAGGATCACTGTGCCTGTGATACATACTGAATTTAATATTTATTTTGCCCGATGTATTTATTGACTGCAGTTTGAATGATGTTTTTCAGAGATGTTTGAGACACTGTAGATGAGTCTGTAGCCATAGTTCAGGTGCAGGCTTCTTTTCAGACAGAACAATTTATTGTAAGAGTTCGTCCATGAACTCTGAACAGGGTTGGTTGAATCAGGTCAGAACACTGTTTGATGTTTACACAGACAGCACACAAGAGAAGATGGTATGCTTCAGGTGTGAAAACAGTCAGCTTCTCTACTGAAAATACTCCTGCCTGGACAAAACTTGCAGGGCATATGACGAATGCTGTCAATACACCAGACAATTACTTGAGCAGTTCTCACGTTATCACAAGCCGGCAACATTCTGTAGTAGAAAATTGTCTGGGTATCCATCCACACAACCATCCATATAATCATGCATACATACATTTTTCTCCACTTATCCAATTCAGGGTGATAGGTCATCAGTCTATAGCAGGGCCAACATAGAGAAACAGATAATCATTTATATTTACATTCACATACAAGCCAATTTAGAACTGCCGAATAACCTAACATGCATGTCTTTGGACTGTGGGAGGACGTCAGAGAGAACCCATGCAGGCACAGGGAAAACTGGCATTCAGATTAAAACCCAGGACCTTCCGGCTGTGAAGCAGTGCTAGCCACTGCATCACCTTTCTGCTGCTATCAGAGGAAAAATCATTTAATGTTTAACTAACTAACAACTATCATTTGCATTTTCACCTAAGCCTTATAATGTCTAGAGGTTTTAGCAGCTTAAGGCTCAATCTTGCTTGCAGTAGACGATGTGATGAATACATTTGCCACACACTCAGAATCTGTGTCTGACAAGATACTTTAGGTTTTAACATTTCACTTTAATTATGCCTGTCCTCCATCCTCTTTAATATCATCAGGTTTTTTAAACACACTCCAGAAAATGTAGGAAAAATGAGAACGAGAGGGAGAACTAAGAGCACGATGATATGATGGTAATGTGCATGGCTAAAGACAATTTACTGTGTCTCAAGGTGCAGAGCCTTAAATGTGTTTTTCAGGCTCCACTGTGAGTTATTTGTCTATTTTCAGAGAACTGTAGGCGGTAAGGAGTAAATGTTCAAGCCAGGGCATGATGGAGCTATTCTCTTAAGATTGTAACAGCTGCAGTGACAGAGAGGTACAGGCATGGTTAGAGGACAATAAGAAGACAAAAATCACATGTTTACATAGGATGAAAGGAGCCCAAATGCTCACTGTGCTATACATCTATGGAGTAGATTCATAAAAAAAAACAGTAATAGAAAGCAAAGCCTGCATAGGATTTAACACAGCGTAACCACAACTAACCCTGTCTTTATCTGTGAATGGAAAATGCATTGTTTGTTAACTTATGTAGCATTAGATGTTTCCTTAGCAAACATTTCTACCCATCCTGTAGATCCTGATCAGGGCAGTGACATAAATTGGATTTTCAAAAGGTCAGAAGAAAAAAAAGAAATTATTTAAGAAAAAAATATTCTTTTAAAAATTGTTTATTTTTATCCAAAAATATAACTTTGGGTTTTTGCTACCTCAGAGAATAGGGGAAAGAATCAGTGGAAAGCACAACCGATAACAAAATTAGGAGAAGGTAGAGAAGCTTTATCAAAAAACATACAGTAGGTGTTTTGTTGTAAAGACACCCAGACTCAGCTGTGCATTCCTGTGAAGTGAATTCATTCCCCATGCCTCTTGGGGAACACACACCAACACACTAACGGACACACACACTCTTTCTTTCTCTCTCTCCCTCACATACTGTAGAGTTTTGTGGCTGTGTCTGAGCCTGCAGTTGATAAGATAGGGTTGGGTTACACAGCTTGCAGGCAGATACCATTGTAGCCGTTGACAGGAAGCTAAAACAGGGTGGAAATGTGTGCCTTCAAATTTGTGTCTATGCGTATGTGCAGCTTGCTTGAAAATTTGCCCTCTCCCCTCCTGGCCAAATGGTTTCCCATATTCACTGTTTTCCCTTGATGAATGCTTCTACTCACTCCTGGACTGAGTAGGCTCTTGTGCGCTGTGTGAATGAGTATGCCTGCCCCAAAAAAGTCTAAAAAATGAAAAAGAGAAGCCATACTGTAAGTCACTCTGCATTCTGCCGTTTGGCCACCAGACGGGACAGTAGGGCGACTGTCCTAGCTGGCACCATTGTATTCTGGTGAATGGAGGCCCTGTCAGAGACCCACAAACACACTGACCTCGCTTGTTTTTTTTAATGCAGCCTCTTGTTCAACTTCTGAGTTAATGTGATCACATGCTTCATTCATATCATTCTAATGTGATTACAATGTTAATATGATAAGGGAGTAAAACACATTTTTCATGTGACAGATTTACATGACCAACATTTTGATTGTAAAGTCATGAATTTGAATGTGTGTTGGGAACAAACATTAGTTATTTACTAATAACTAACTAATGTGGACTAAACCTTTGTAATAAATGGAGTGAATAGTTTATCAGATGCACTATCGCTAGGACTTTCTTCAAAAAGCAACCACTTTACATTACAGCCCATAGTTATAATTTGACCATGACCATGGCTGTGTGATAGTAAAATGTCCACGGTTGTTGTCACCTGTATACATGAGGCAGAAAACAGCAGCTTGAGAAACACAAGTTTCTTATATGTGTTTAATGGTGTACAAGGACCTGTTTTAAGTCTAACTGTGATCTTTTCCAAACCTTAACAAGGTAGTCACCCGAAGTGGTTTTCCAACAGTCTTGAAGGAGTTCCCAGAGATGCTGAGCACTTGTTGGCCCTTTTGCCTCCACTCTGCAGTCCATCTCATCCCAAAACATCTTGATTGGGTTTAGGTCAGGTGACTGTGGAGTCACTAGCAAAGCACCCCCACACCATTATACCTCCTCCTCAATGTTTCACAGTGGGAACCATGCAACCCTGTGTGGCATTTATCCAGGCTCTAATCTGAAGTGCTGTCAATTTGCGATTTCTGAGGCTGGTGACTTGGATGAATTTATCCTCAGCAGCAGAGGCGACTCTTGGTCTTCCTTTCCTGGGGCAGTCCTCACATGAGCCAGTTTAGTCATAGTGCTTGATGGTTTTTGCGACTGCACTTGGGGTCACACTCAAAGTTTTAGTAATTTTGTGGACTGACTGACCTTTAGTTCTTAGAGTAATGATGGACTGTTGTTTCTCTTTCCTTGCCTGATTCAGTCTTGAAATCATATGGATACAAGCATCAAATGGTGGACTCCAAGGGCTTTTTTTTAAATGCAAAATTTTATCTATAGCAAGCTATTTATAACATATATTATATATATTTTTAGACAGTTTAAGTTGATTTGGACACACCTTTAGTATTTTACACAGTAGATCTATGCATATGTACTGTTAACACAGAAAGTGTTTTCTCCATACCTTGTTCAGTAAAAGTACACACCACCTATTAACTACTAAATTCTTTCATTTTTGCTCCAAACAAAAGCAAAGAATGCAATGAATAAAAAGAAAACAAAAAACTATGAAATTCTAAATCTTCTAAGACTCACCTGATACTGCTGAGGCTTGAGGCTTCAGATATTTGACAGGAAACCTGTATTCTCTCCTGGTGGCGTGAAATTTGAAAGTGTAAGTTCACTGATGCTCATATGTAAAACAGGTGAAGTGACGCCAGAAAGCTTTCTTGCATTCAAAGAGCACCATTTAAGGTAAACTGCTCTTTCATTAATGACGTGACAAAGGCTGGTCATATTACATGCAATTAGTCTCTAACACGAGTATCTTCCATTATACTTACCACCATGCAAGGCAGAGCATTATTAGACTCCACGTGGCCTGTTTGAAATGCTTGAAGTCTTAAAGGCCAAGCATGAGTAATTTACTATCCGCTAGAAAATATTAAAGATCATCACAATTATTATCATCTTTGTCCAAGTAATTTTATAAACCCCATCTTGTTTTATGATAGATAGATAGATAGATAGATAGATAGATAGATAGATAGATAGATAGATAGATAGATAGATAGATAGATAGATAGATAGATAGATAGATAGATAGATAGGCATTGACAATGTCAAGCAGAAGTGTTTTTTAATTTTTATTTTGTGCCTTTCTTTCACTTTTATAAGAGATAAAATGAAAAGCTTAAGGGTCCAGAGAACTGTAATCTATTTTTCCTGCTCCTACACACTGTGAGTCATCTATTCACACTCATCTAACCCCTCCTTTATCTACGATAGCACATTGGAAGAGAGCCTCTAGTTCCAGACGAGCTGTTTGACTGTGAGCCCCACAGACTAATGGAACCCTTCATCGTGACACCTTTTCACTTCTCAAACAGAATTAGAAACCTTTATGTAAAACAGGCCACAGGGTCCACTTTGCCTACTGATGCCTCTGGAATGCAGGTAGTGTTTGGACTGAACACATTCAGCACTTGCTCTAATAGCTACCTTGGATAAGTTATAGCGTCTTATTTCACCATAAAACCCGGGACCCATGTCATTATACTGTATATTTTTCCCTCATGTTTTACATACAGAAGGGTGTGAAGAAATAACACAAAGACTAGAACTGTGAGAATTTGGCTCCTGAGTCAACATAGAACTTATTATCTCAGCAGAGAATGTGTATGGTCTGAGCTTTTGCAATAAACCCATTTGACCTTGTAAACTCCAGATCCTCCCAGAGCTTTAATCTTTATTAATATATAATATATATTTAATGTGCATTCATTGACAGTGAATTTTCAGGTCAGCCTGTTTTATGTAAATAGAGACAATGGAAAGCTATGTTGAAGGAAATGGGTTAATTTTATGTTCTTGTTCCACAGTTTTTCATATTTATCATTTAATATTCTGTTCGCTACACACCAGTTTATTTCAAAATGCTTGTAATCTCAGTGTAGTTTCCTTAAGTAGTAAAGAAACAACAGTTTATCATTACTTCAAGAACTGAAGGTCAGTCAGTTCAGAAAAATTACTAAAACTTTCAATGTGTCCCCAAGTGCAGACGCAAAAACCATCAAGCGCTGCTGAGGATAAATACATCAGAGTCACCAGCTTCAGAAATCACAAGTTAACAGCACCTCAGATTAGAGCCCAGATAAATGCTGCACAGAGTTCCAGTAGCAGACACATCTCTACATTAATTGTTCAGAGGAGACTGCGCGAATCAGGCCTTTATGGTCAGTGCTCAGCATCACTGGGAACTCCTGCAAGACTGTTAGAAAACCATTTCAGGTGACGACCTGATGAAGCTCATCAAGAGAATGCCAGGAGTTTGCAAAGCAGTAATGAAAGTAAAGGGTGACGAATTTAAAATACAAAACATGTTTTGAGTTATTTCACACTATATTTGTTTACTACTTAATTCCATATGTGTTCAGTCATAGTTTTGATGTGTCCAAACTTTCAACTGTTAGTGTAAACCAATATGCAACGTTTCCAAAAATCTAAAGTATGGCTCACTATTATACTATTAAATATTATTATTTAGGACTACCACTTTAAGACATGAGCTCACTGCTTTTAATGATGAGCTCATCCTGCAGGGTCTTTGTTCACTCAGTCCAGCATTGCTTCTGCTAGAAAAAACCCCCAAAAAACCAAAACAAAAATCCATCCACCTTCTCCTTACTGAGCTGACTTGTAATTCCAACCATTCACCCTCACAGATTCCCCAGTTGCTTTGGCCACACTGCAGAAAAAGATGTAAATATGCCAGTGATGTCAGTCCATATGCCCTGATGATATCATTGTTTTTATTTATTGTAAATGTCTTCAGCACCCTGCAGATTTTAATTATCTGACTGTGACTTCATGCTACCGTCTCAATCTCGGCATGTGCACTGTGTCAATACATCCCGTCGGGCATTTTCAGAAAAGCACATTTAAAGAGGGGCAGAGAAAATTTCCACTGTGCCGCTTTCATAGTGTGTCACAAGTGCTGGAAAAAGAATCGACTGGGCTGTGAGTGTCATGTCTTTCCTCCAGCTGCTGTTGTTTGCGTGTGTGCTTTTTTTTTTTTTTGTCACAAGGTAGGTTTATGTAACAAAAACCCATTCGCGTTTGCAACTTTGACCAAGGGAAACATAGACCCTCACAAGAAAAAAGAAAAAGCAACAATCTGACAACTATGACAGCGTACGAGGAAGAAAAGGTCTTGGGATGGAAAACCAGCTGAAAAACATGGAATTTAGCCTGAGAGGAAGATGGTGTGAGCAGATGATAGAGAATGAGATGCTGCCAAATTTGTCAGCGGCAGACGTGGCACGTTGCGCAGAACTGTCATTCAGCTGTATTCTGGCATGCTCAGAAACAGTAGATCTATGGCAAGCTGAGGGGTGTGGGAGGGAAGACTGACAAGAAATGGGGGGGGGCTCTATTTAGAGATCCTCTCTGTGTTATGACTGAGTGACAGGACAGTGAGGTGTGTGAGATGGCTGTATATTCAAGTGATTTTTAAGGACAGTTTTACTGAGCCTGCTGCGCGCTCATGTCAAGCAGAAGAGAAATGTCAAAGTGGATTTTTTGTTTGTTTGTTTTTTGGCTCTCAGTGAAAATTTGTGTGCGCAGCATTTGGAATGAAAAAGAGCAATTTTGTCTGTCCTTGAAAATACAGTCAGATACATTTACGACTTCCTCAACTGCTGAGAGTTCAGATTGGCCTATAGTGGCAAACATCAATAATAATCCGCATCAGCAGTCTTTGACTCACAACCATGTCACCAAGAAAAACAGAGTGAGGAGAAAAAAAAAAGAAATATGGAAGAGGTAACAACATGGTGTGGAGATGCCGGAGGAAAATGGTCTGGAAGAGGACTGGAAATAGCCTTTGGTGCAGTATGACTAACACTTTAATTGCAGAGGGACAGAGATGTGGTCCTCTGTTTTATGTGCATGTGAGTGTGTGTGGTTTGCTTGTCTGCAGTGTGTAGCCATTTCCTTATTCATACCCCAATACAAAGATACTGCTTATCATGCAGGTTGGAGAAAATTAGTTTCATGACTGTGTGTTCCCTGATTTACCTGCTTGGGTTATAAACTTGAGTGTGTGGTGTCTTCACCCTATAAGAAAATTAAACAAAGTATGTTGGATTGGGGGGGGGTTGTCATTGTTTGTTGACCTCCTGCTAAACACACCTGCTCACACACACCATAACTCTACAATACATAGACATCCCCACTTCTTCTTTCTTTTTAGCGGTTAGCGCTCTCCTCTTTGCTTTGCTTCTCCTCGTGAGGCTTTATACTAATAAACAGACAAACCGAAGCTTCGTGATAAAACATAAGTCTGTCGCTTGCATTATATTTGCATGCACATTTCTGCGTAGATATAAAAAAAGGTGCCAAAACTGAGACTTATGTCTTGGCTGTAGGAGATCCCAGAGGTAATCAATTGCCTCTAATAATTCTCAGTTGTTGCAGCAATTTACCTAAAACACAAAGATGAATCAGTATCTGCAGAAACAAAACAAAGAAAACTGCACTGTAGAATTATCACAGGAATATCAGGATTCGCAGTTTTCTCACAGATTCAATAAAGGGATTTCATTTTTCAGTGTGGTGAAGCTCTGTATCAGGGTCCCTCCAGCAGTGTAAAGAAAAATGAATCAGTTTCCCACTCATGTGCAGACATTTGCAATTCTTTCCCAGAGCCACCAGTCCAGAGTTATCACGAGGAAGTGATGATATCACTGCTTCCTGCTGGATTCGTCAGTACCTCTTGTTACGTGTGTTAGACTAGACTGTATATAAAAGGTGGATGACATGTGGATGAGAGGGTGGAGTGGTCACCAAAACTGGAGGACAGACTTCTTGGAAGGAACATACAATTTTTTGCTTGCAAACTGCTATATATTATTTCCCAGATAATTACATATAAAAACAACTTCAGGAGGAATAAGCAGTAGATGTGAGCATGCAAATATAGTGATTTTATTTAACCAAGGAAGACTCAGCAGTGCAACCAACATTGCTAGTTTTGCACACATGCTTGGTGAGTAAGACCATCCATAGCCCCATAAATACACCTGGCAGTTAGGCTAATTTGAAACAATACCTGAGTAAACCCTCATTTCTCATACCACCTCATCCTCCTGTAAACTTTGTCCAGACCAGCCCCAGACTGTGTGTTTCTGTCATCTGCATGTCTGAAGAAGGTGTGGGTTATTGCATCTATGGGAGGACAGGCTTCAGTTTTATTGCAATATAATAAGTTTATCTAGATCTAGTCTATTTATTTTTCATGCAAACACTTCTTATAAGTTTTTATGGCCATTCATAAACGGAACTGCTATCAGAGTTCTGATTTGCCTACGACATATGTCAGCACGCCAACTACAAAATAAGTTAGTAAATGCTGTAAACATTATGCCTGCTAAGCATCATCATATTCCTATCACTGTGAATATATTAATATGGAACAATAGCATGAATGTAAAATCTTATAAAATTCTGTCTGTGAAAATGATTGCACGTGTACAGTATATACCAGAGACATCTTTTGAAACAAAAGAGCAAACCTTTTTGCAAATATTTGACTATACAATGTTTATGTATTTAAAAAGTTTCATCACACAGTGCTGTTCCAAAGAGCAGGAGATGATGACTGGGTCCTTGGAGTCTAGACGGTGGTGCAGAGTAAGCAGATGGCTGACAGAGACTCTGGATGAGATGACCGGGACAAGCCAGATGAAGTGGAGAGATGTTAGATGCCTGAAAGGCAGAGTGACGGCTCGCGATGAATAGAAAGAATAGGCAATAGATACAGACTGACCTGTAGAGCAGGGACATTGGATCACTGGACAAAAGTAGTGATGATTGCATTTTAAATGAGGTGAATTGGATAGTGTGGAGCATGGAAGTGATTATGAAAAGCAGCATCTCTAGGCCATATCATCGAGAGCAAAGAGTCTACATGTACAACAGGAGAACTTCATTTCTGATCTTAAAAACATTTAGTACTTTCACTCTTTGTTTAAAATCGAATAAGCACAAAAAAAAGCACCATCTTCTATAAAAGACGTCTATTTACAACCAATTCCGTTCCAAACACTGCTCTGAATACACTAATCAATCAATCAATAAATAAATACAAAAAACAAAACACTATTATGTGTTATTGTTTTCAGTGAATGGAGAATCTGAATGGACTGAATGGGCAATAAATGGTCTAAATACCATTTAAAAATGTTTACGCATAACAGTGAATAAAGTGATGCTTAAAACAAGCAGATTATATATTTGCTGGCCGCTTTGTTAAGTACACCTTGCTAGTACGCTGGCTACACTTTGGTCATGAGGTAATGGACAATCAGCAATAATACTCAGAAGGCTTTGATGTTCAAATGTTGCTTAATTGATACGAAGGGGCCCAAAGGGGTCCAGAAAAATATCCCCAACATCATCCCACTACCACCAGCACCGGCATGCACCGTTGCAGGATGGATCCATGTTTTCATGCTGCTTATATCAAAATGTGACCCAATCATCTCAATATAATCAAAATCAAGACTCGAGATTTTTTTCCAGTCTTCTGTTGACTAATTTTGGTGAGCCCATTATAAAAATTGTAGCCTAAGAGGTGGTGGTGTTGGAAAATCCCAGTAGATCCACAGTTTCTGAAATATTCAGAACAGCTCATCTGGCACCAATAACCTTAAAATTCACTTAAATCACATTTGTTTTCATTCTGACACAGCTGAGTATAGATTTTGTATGATTTTTTTTTTTATTTGTGGGTTGTTGTTTTTTTTGCTGTTGACATTTGACAGTTTAGCAGTAAAGAGACGGGAAAGAGGGGGAGAGAGCAGAGGAAGACGCACGGCAAAGGGAAGCAGGTCAGATTTGAATTGGAGCCGCTACATTTTAGCCTGTATGATTATTTTAAAACAAAGTTTTAAGTCATATGATTCATTTCTGAAGTATCTCTAGAAAGCAGTTATGTTCAAAACCCTGAGTTTATTATTCTATTTACAGAATCAATGGGGTTAACTGTAAGTTTATCATCTCTTTAAAGAATGAAATCAATACAACTAGAAAGAAACACAACAGCATTTCCCCATTTTTCTTTCAATGGGTTTTAGATCAGCTGAATTATATAAGCGTGTAGCTTTAGATAGCATTAGATAACACTAGACATACTAGAGAAATAATTGGAAAGGTTGGCGATCTGAGCAGGTTTGAGTCCAAAGCGTCCCTTTGATATGTGACTCTTAAAATCTTCCTCACTTCGCAATCTGTGGTGGCACAATAAGCGCCAGTGGGACTTATAGAACTTAAGACTGAAAGGCAAACAAAATGTCTTTGGCGTTTCAGAGCTTTAAAACAAATACTGTTGATTACAAACACAGAAATGACAGAAATGAGAACAGTTGATGTGCACTTAGATCTACTAAAATACCAGAGAAGCTGCAGAGCAGACAGCTGAGCATAACAAATGCATGTTTGTTTCAAAAATACAGCAATCATATAAGACCAGATGGCCTGAAGGATGCAAGATGTTCAAAATTGTTTTATAATTGATGAATATTTATATGCTAGTTTATTGTCAGTATGATGTGACAGGAATATATTGTAACAGACTCTAAGACTAGAGAAATAGCTCAACCAAGACAGGATAAGGACACCTTTTGAATAAACTGGAAATTCAGTCCATCTAAATGTAATTTTCTCTCACTACTATCTCACTAGCTCTTGTTTCTCTCAGTCAATTTAAATGCCTTCAACTGATTATAGCTGACATTATTTCAGATGGCGGGGCAGTTCTATACTCCTGAGCCACCCCGCTGATCTACCAGGAAGGCTGATCCAAGTGAAAAGCTATCATACACTAGCTCTGTGAGAATCACACACCTTTGGGTCTGACACATCTCCTCTTAGGACACTAGTTTGAACATTTTGCAGCTGTCACCTCCAGCTTTGATCTAATTTCGCGTTCTCCCTCCATGCCCAGTAGTGCATGTCTCAATGCAACTTGCCAAACAAGATGACATCATCATCCTGGGGCAAACAGCCAATGGAAACCCACAGGGGAGAGTCAATCACGGGTCATCGCAGTAATCTAGGCCAATCAGCACAAGCCAAAAGGCCTGTAACCATGGTGATTAGCTTGGGTTCAAATATGTGTATATGTGGCAGATACCCCCTGTGTTGGTTCCATATGTACCAATGTACATAGTAAGCATTTGGCATCGTAGACTGTGGATGAGGATGTGTATTAAAAGGAGACAGAGTTATGAGCCAAAGTGGACTCAATCATGGGACAAATAGTGAACTGCTGTCCTAGTTTTGTAGCATATGGCTTATACATGTGATCAAAGCATCTATCAATATATCTAAATATCTATTTTTCTTTTTTCTCCAGCTCCTGCTGGTTACACACTTTGTCAGCCTTTGTAATTTATCACTGTGGCAATTACAGTCGTTACCTCTTCTCTGTATTGTTCTGCGAGGAGGATGGCTGAGGAGACGTGTGGGTGGCCATGAAGGGTGAGGGGAGGGGAAGCAAGGACAGCCAGCAAACAGCACTGCTCAGTAGGAAAACTACAATAGGCTGTGAGTCAGAGGAAAAACAGGAGCGAGGAACAGAGAGGTATGCTCAGGAAAGGTCAGCTTGTGGAGGGCTTTTTTAAAATGCCAGAAGACTGAAAAGCGGATAAATGCTGTGCACAGTTCGTCTCTGTGACTTACATCTTTAATGTTCATATTTGGCTTGGAGGAATTCAAGCATGCACAATAGGATAAACAGAAAATAGAGGCAGGAAGTGCTACTACCGAGGCAAAACATAAAATCTATCAAATGCCACAACAGTATGACTTCTTTTCCTAGAAAACTTCCAAATGTATCAAAATCCATTTCCTTAACTGGTTATTCAATTTGTGGTCAAGCAAGGTAAAGTTGGAGCATATCCTGATGTAACTGAGCAAAAGCCAGGGTGCATCCTGGTCAGATCGCCTGTCTATCACAGGGCTGACACAGACAGCCAGACGACCATTCACACTCATATTCACACCTATGTTCAATTAAGAATCTCGTGTTAACCTTAGTGCTGTTAGCGGTGGGTTGGAATCTACTGGCCTGTGTGGAGTTTGTAAGGACTCTAATCTTCCTCACAAAACCATGGACGTGTTTTACACATAATGGGAAATTAAATATAAGGTGTTACTCTTCACAGTTTACTTTAATTACTCGTCTGTCCTACTTCCTCATGTTTTGATTATCATTAACAACACAGTGATCACAATGGGAAATTATCTGACCCTTACATTCCTCACCCAGGAAACTCTGTTTTTAATCCTTATTATGTGCTTCACACCCACGGTAAATTAATCATCATTCAAATAGTTTAACAGTTGGTTGTTTGAGAGATACCACACTTCTACTTCATTCCTGTCACAATACAGGTTAATGAGATTTCATCTGTGGTGCTCACAGACTTGGAAAAAGATCTATGAAATTAAACAACAGTGTGTCTTTAAAAACATGTCCCTATCTGCATAATGCACATATCTTGTTTTGAACAATTGGAACTTGTTGTTAAGACAAAAGAAGCTCTTATCAGAAACCACTGACAGAGACGTCCGTGATTGTCCAGAGAAACCTGTTTCAAAGCATCGCCTGCAGTTGTAATTCAGTTCTTCAAAGCAGAAACCTAAAGAGAATAGCAAAAAATGCATTTTGGGTTTGTTTTTCCTGAAATTATTAAAAGTCTTGACATGAGAAACCTCCTCCCGCTTAAATTGAGACACTATTGGGTCTTGTATTGAAGAAAAAGCCCTAAGGTCGCGTTTGCTGAAAATAAGAGAGCTGATTTCCCCATGTAGCTTTAAAATGTGATTTCAAAACTTAACACTTGACACAGCAAAGTGCTGCAGAGATCTCTCCCTAGCAGAGTCTGACACAGTTTTATGCAAATGCACATTGCACTGGTTAACAGTTAAACCCTGCAGGTTAAGCGGCTTAAATACGAAAAGAATGAAGGCTAAGGCAATAATCCTTGGCACTTGGCATAACAAGATACTCTTTTATTTCTGTAATTTACACTAAATTCAGTCTATAAGCCTATTAAAGCATTTATGTGTGAGTTTTTCTTTTAATCTTGTTTTTTTTTAAATTTACATTTATGGATTGATATTCTTTGCCGAAATTGAGGATCTAGATGACAAATCTGTTGCTGACAAGTATGCATATACTAGAAATACTATTCTGTGCTAGCATTTTGCTGATTTATAGAAGAAACCAACACTGAGGCAATGATAAACAGCACAGTGCAGCAACAATGGAGCTAGTTTAGCAAGCTGCTGCAGGTATTACTTATTTCTGGAGAAGACTTCATAAATACATACGGAGCATGACCAAAAAGACATTTGTGAGCCATATTAAGGGAATAGGGACAGAGAACTCATAGGTTAGTGGCACTTGTACTTTTAGACCTCCACATTTCTCAAACATATATATTTGAGCCATGATTTAGATTTCGGAAACACTCCTACAAAACCCTGTGTGTGAACACATCTCACCTTGATGCTTAAATCAACACAACCTGTCTGTTTCAAGATGACATTTAAATTCTTCCCTGATTTAAATTCATTAGAAGTGTCTTCAGGTCTTAAGTATTTATTGGTGGGGTGCAAAGACCAGAAAGAAACCCTCCTTTTCTTCCTTTCCTCAGTAATCCCAGCTGCTTTTCTAGAAACAGTTGCCTTCTAGTAGCATGACTTTAATGCTCTCTGTCAGAGTTGTCATTTTCACTCGCACCACTTTAACCTTAGTTCTGCTTGTTGTACCTCTGCTGCTCCAAATCGTTTTGAAGCATGCTCTGCTCAGACAAGCACAAGCCCGCACCGAAAGACTGAGATAATGCTCTTGCCTTATCAATCACTACATTTAGAAAAACTTGGCATCTAAGATCAGCCAGACATAGCTTATCCCTAAAATGTTTCTTTTATTTACACCTCCCTAAAGAATTTATCACTAACTCCTTAAACTCTACAGATTTTTACTAGTTCTCCGTTTATAAAAAGATTATTTGGGATTTGTTTTTTACATCCTCTGACACAGGGGGGTTGTATTTGAATCCTCCAGTTGGAGGAGAGTGTCTCTAATGGTGAAGTCGCTATTTTTATTTTTATTTTTAACCAGACAGTCTGAGGAAATATACAGCTCTTTAAACAATACAACAGGATAGCCTGCCGCACTTCCTCAATATAACATGATGAGGAAGACCCACATGGGACCTCTATGACAAATACAGTCATGCAAACATAAAATACACTCATGATGATGCAGATTTTACTTTGAATTTACTTAATAAACACTGTGCTGGTGATGTTTCTTGAGGTGACATTAACATGGTTCTGGATTCATGTTGGTAATTTTGCACTGTTGCGTAAACAAGTGACTAACAGCAAGAAAGAATACCATGACGATTATACACACTTTTTGAAATGTGTAAATACAGCAGAGATGACAGTGATTCCATTATCTGACATGTGACTTACTCAAGGTTAAAGATTTAGTCTCCTCTGCAATATTGCGCAAAAGTCTTCTGCTAGGAAAATGAGAAGGAGGTGCAACGGTTTGTTGACAAGTGCAAACATTCATGGGAATACAGTGTATAAGAGTTTGTACAGTTCTAACCAGCATAAAAGTCAATATTTGGCATGACCATCTTTATTATTCAGCACAGCCTGATTTCTCTTAGGCAAACTTCTTATATCTTTAGGTAGTCTTCAGGAATATTTCTCAAGGACATTCAAAGCTCTTCTTTAGATGTGGGCTGCTTTTTGTTCTGTCCTCTGTCAAGATGGTCCCACACTGCTTCAATAATGTAAAGCTCCAGGGAGGCCAATCCATGACTGATAGTGTTCCACTGGAGTGTTTTCTATCCAAGTATGCTAATGCTACATCGACAGCATGTTTGGGATCATTGTCATACCGAAAGATGAAGCTGTTGTCAATCAGATGTTTCCAGAGGTTGTGTCAAAATATGTCGGCACTTTTCTGTATTCATGATTCTGTCAGTTTTGACAAGATCGTCAACACAACTGGCTGCAGCCAAACCATGACAGCACCTCCACTGTGTTTCACAGATGACTGCAGACACTCACATCTCTCCTGACCTCCTCTATACGTTGACAGTGATACAGTGTTAATCAGTCATTTTATATTTGGATTCATGACTCCATTAGATCAGTTTGTGTGTATTTGGCATACCTCAGCCTTTTCTCCCTCTTTTCCTTCCTTAAGGACTTCAAAAAGCCACTCAGACCATTTCTGATGAGGCTTTGGTAGGTGAATCAACTGAAGCTCCAGATGCATCTCTCAGCTCCTATGTCAGGCCTTTGCTGGATTTTTTTTTCCTGTTTATTGAGGATATGACTTTAACCCTTTAAGACCTACCATAGAACCAAGTCCGCCAGAGCTTATATTATATTTTTACATGCTGTGTAGCCATTTTTGGGAGCATTTCAAGTTGCTATACATCAATACAACCATTATAGCCCAAACTTTAATAATATGTCTGCATTAGGTGCATAGTAATTACATAAATTGCAAAAAAGTGCAATAAACTACAAAAAAATTGAAAATCGTTTTTGTTTTTTTAACATATATTTCTAGTTAGAGAAATTTAAGAGGCTCATCCCTCAAAACTGTAAATACAAAAAAGTTGCACAAACTAGTTTCCCACCACAGGAAATTTATTTTGAGTGTCTTCATAGTTTTCTTTTTGAAATACACCAATTTTTATACACTGCAGGAAAAACGAAAATAAATATTATACTGCAAATTTGCAAAATAACAGCATATGCATCAAAATAAACTATTTCCAGCAGTGCAATATGAGTCCTAAGCATCCCAGAAACGACACAGAAAGTCATAAACTCAAACATAACTTTTTAAAACACAAGTATAGGCTCATTTTCTCGCCAATGTCCGTTCTCTGGCAAACAAAATGGATGAGATACGGCTCTCCATCACTAACAACAGACGGATTATGGACTCAAATGTCATGTTTTTCACCGAAACATGGCTGAACAACAGCTGCCCGGACAATGCTATCGAGTTAGCAGGACGCCACACACACCGAGCCGACAGGCTAGCAGATGACTCCGGCAAGACCAGAGGTGGAGGTTTGTGCATTTATATTAACAATGCTTGGTGCATGAACTCCACTACTACTGAGAGTCACTGCTCACCTAATGCGGAGTTTTTAATGGTCAAATGCAGACCTTATTATCTCCCCAGAGAATTCACTTCGATCATACTCACTGCCGTGTATATACCCCCCGACGCTAATGCTAGGTTGGCCATGAAAGAACTTTCTGCAGCCATTAACAAACACCAGAATAAACACCCCGAGGCTGCTTTTATTGTTGCTGGCGACTTCAACCACACCAACTTAAAGACAGTCCTCCCCAGATTCCACCAACATGTCTCCTGCCACACCAGAGGAGACAAGACTTTAGACCATGTGTATTCCAACCTGGCTGGAGCCTACAAAGCCACACCCCTCCCCCACATTGGACAATCGGACCATCTCTCCCTGTTCCTCACACCACGGTATTCACCACTCATCCAACGTGTGAAACCTGCTGTGAGGACAATTAAAGTGTGGCCAGAGGGGACAGACGCAGTGCTCCAGGACAGATTTAAAAACACAGACTGGAATATGTTCACCCACACAGACCTGGACCAGTACGCCTCATCTGTACTGGATTACATCTCCAAAACCACAGACAGTGTCACCACCCAGAAACGGATCACCATGTACCCCAACCAGAAGCCTTGGATGAACCGGGATGTTCGTCTCCTCCTGAAGGCCCGCAACACTGCCTTTAGGTCAGGAGATGCACACGCCTACAGTACAGCCAGGGCTAATCTAAAGAAGGGCATCAAAAAAGCCAAACACCATTACAAAAAGAAGGTAGAAGAACACTTCTCCAACTCCAACCCCCGACGCATGTGGCAAGGACTCCAGACCATCACAGACTACAGGACCACCAAACCCTCCCCCGCATCCTCTGATGTCTCCTTCCTCAACGAGCTCAACAACTTTTATGCTCGTTTTGAGCGAGGGAACCCCACAACCACAACCAAAGCAGACATGACGCCAGACCACCAACCTATGACTCTCTCCCCCACCGATGTAGGAGCGGTGCTGAGCAGGATCAATGTCCACAAGGCTGCAGGCCCTGATGGCATCCCCGGGCGTGTTCTCAGAGCGTGTTCTGGGGAGCTTGCAGGAGTGCTCACAGACATATTCAATCTGTCCTTGGCCCACGCTGTGGTACCGGCCTGCTTCAAATCCACCTCCATCGTCCCGATACCCAAAAACTCCAACCCATCTTGCCTCAATGATTACCGCCCAGTAGCACTCACCCCCATCATCACTAAGTGCTTAGAGCGACTGGTCCTAGCACACTTCAAATCCTGTCTCCCCCCCACCCTGGACCCCCACCAATTCGCATACCGCCGGAACAGGAGCACAGAGGATGCAGTCTCCATCGCAATGCACTCTGTCCTCTCACACCTGGACAACAACAACACCTACGCCAGAATGCTGTTTATAGACTTCAGTTCAGCATTCAATACAATCCACCCCTCACAACTCATCAGGAAACTGACAGACCTGGCCATCAGTTCCCTCATCTGCAAATGGTTACTGGACTTCCTGACCAACCGCCCCCAACATGTCCGGCTGGATAACCGCTGCTCATCTACCATCACAATGAACACCGGTGTACCACAAGGCTGTGTGATGAGCCCTTTCCTCTACTCCCTCTTCACCCACGACTGCAGACCTGCTGATGGTTCCAACACCATCATTAAGTTTGCAGATGACACCACGGTGATTGGCCTCATCAGTGACAACGATGAGGCCGCCTACAGGGAGGAGGTGGATCCTCTGGCTGAGTGGTGCGACAGAAACAACCTGCTGCTTAACACCGAGAAGACCAAGGAGCTCATCGTGGACTACAGGAGGAATGCTGACCCACATCCACCCATCCACATTAAGGGGACGGCTGTGGAGCGTGTGAGCAGCTTCAAGTTCCTGGGAGTCCACATCTCCGAGGATCTCACCTGGACGACCAACTGCTCCAAGCTGGTCAAGAAGGCTCACCAGCGCCTCTTCTTCTTGAGGACTCTGAGGAAGAACCACCTGTCCTCAGACATCCTGGTGAACTTCTATCGCTGCACCATCGAGAGCATCCTGACCAACTGTATAACAGTCTGGTACGGGAACTGCTCTGCCTCGGACCGGAAGGCGTTGCAGAGGGTCGTGAAAACTGCCCAGCGCATCGCCGGAGCACCACTTCCTGCCATAAAAGACATCTACAGGAAGCGGTGTCTGAAAAGGGCTGGGAAAATCATCAAAGACCCCAGTCACCCATCACATGGACTCTTCACCCTCCTGCCCTCTGGGAGGCGCCACAGGAGCCTCCGGACTAAGACCACCAGGTACCGGAACAGCTTCTTCCCCACAGCTGTCAGACTCCTGAACTCTGCCTCCTGACATCTGACCCACGTTAAACTCATGGACTGAACATACACACACCCACAATGGACAACTGTACCCTCAAACACAATAATAACATGGACTGAACCACCACTCACAACCACTAGCACTTTATATAGCCTCTGTAGAAACTATCTACACCCTCACTTATCTTAACTGCACTACTGTATAGCTCTGTGTAAATAATCATTCTGTACATTCGATAATTTTTAATCCTACAACTGTTTACAACTTGCATAGTTCCCATTTCTGTATAGCTGTATATCCCAGATTCTGTAAAGTTATTTATTTCATATTCTGTATAGTTTTTCATATTTATATCCTGTTCATATCCTGTACATAGCTTGTACTCACTACAGCCTGTACATACTTATAGTTATAGAATATTCACAACATACTTCATACCGTGTACATTATAACATACCATAATAGACCCATTTCTGTAATATACTCACATATCTATATTATTGCTAATATATATTGTAATATATCTATATCACTAAAGCACTTCTGGATGGATGCAAACTGCATTTCGTTGCCCTGTACCTGTGCATGTGCAATGACAATAAAGTTGAATTCTATTCTATTCTATTCTATTCTATTCTATAAGGCCCCGATCATAAAAAAACGACATTTCCGCAAAATGACGTCACTTCCGGTTTCGGGCAGGTCATGCGGTCATGTGATAGTTCGCGCTGATGGACGTAGGAAGTGTTACAAACAGCTGATCGGATCGGCGAAGCGTGTTTCTGGAATATCATGTTTTTGTTGCTGCAAGTGATTTTTATGCAGTTTTTGCAAAGCTATATGTGGAAGGAAACTGTGACCTAGGACAAGCTGATGGCATAAGATGTAAGTACAACTCCTCCGGTTTCATATGCAAAAAAAATTATTGCGCTAGCTTACATGGTTGCAGTGCTACCGGGATTTAAAAATAGTTATGCAAAATGGAGCGTGCCCAATCAAATCAAATCAAATCAAATCACTTTTATTGTCACATCACATGTGCAGGCACACTGGCACAGCACATGCGAGTGAAATTCTTGTGTGCGAGCCCCACAAGCAACAGAGATGTGCAAACACAACAACACAAACGAGCAAAATACAAGAATGGCCAACCTGAAATTAATAAATATATGTACAATATATAAGTGTGTGAATGTGTGTGTGAATGGGTGGATGACAGGTTGTGTAAAGCGCTTTGGGGTCCTTAGGGACTAGAAAAGCGCTATACAAATACAGGCCATTTACCATTTACCATAATAGTGTATGCATTTCTGGATGTGTATACTAAATATTTTCCTACGTGTGTATACACATTTTTACAAATTAAATAGTAAAAAAATCTGATCCGATCGGCTGTAAAGGGTTAAGCTGCTGTTTATCAGTTTGGTTGGTCTGATATAAGTTTTTTCTTTTTCTCTTTTGTTATGCTTGACACTTTGTTACGGCCCTAGCAGGGCCTCCTCCTGAAGTTGCCTGTGTGGGCGTGTCCTACCATCTCTCTTGTCTTGGGTGCCACCTTTTTATTTTATACAGCTGACTCCCATCACCAATTGAAGGTATTTAAGCCCAGAGAAAGGTGAGCTCTGGGCCAGAGTGCCATTTGAGCTGTTGCAGCTAGTGAGCTGTATTTTGTGATTGTATGCTCCTGCTTGGTGGGGAGGAGTGTGTTTGGTTACTAACCCTTTTCTGACTTACTTCTCAGTTTACCGACCGACGTTTGAGTTTTGTTTTGTTTCTTTAAATGGGGATAGCGGCTTGTCTGTCTTTTAGTTGAGTTATTAATAGAAACTTTAATAAAACTCTTTAATTTAACCATTTTGCCTCTCTGTCTCCTTCTTGCGACCCGGACACTTTTTGTTACTTTCCCTAATCGCCTGGACCCTTTTAGGGGAACGTAACACACTTCTTTTGTTCTCCACTTGCCCAGCTTCCTCAATTTTTTAAGGGCACAGTACACACCATGCCATGGAGGGGAGGGGCAAATAAACATTTTGAAAGGTTTTGAGAAGACAGAAGATAATCTGGTAAGAAAAGAAAGAAATGAGGGCTGGCTCAAAAATGTTGCACAGCACTATATGTGTTTAAAACACGGCAGTACACAACAATACTGACAACTGGCTGTAGGAGCAAGCTTTGCAAAATTCTGTAGGAGCCATTTTTTTTTCTTTTTGTGTATTATTGTGTAGGGGACACTTTTAATCCTGAGCATGTTATTATTTCAACACCACCTTGTCAAACAGCAGCAGGCCCACTCTTACGGATGATTCACAGGTTATGGAGAAAGTGTAGACACGTGTTTTGGCGGACTGCAAGCATACAGAGTGTAGCATGTGATCAGTGCAGACTATAAATAACTTGAACTCGGTTTACACTTAATAGGTTTCCCAGTGTGTGGAATGATGGTCGACCTTCTGAAGTCTCCTCAGAGTACACTTCAGTTTTAAGAGCAGTGATGAGCAGTAAGCGCGACAATCGCGCCCCTTGTTGGTCAAACACATTAAGTACTGGCAAGCTGAATGCGCCACACATTACGCCCTAATCAGTAAGCACATAACATTTGGCATGTGCTTAGAAGATTTCGTGAGCGGTTAAACTGTGAGTCAAGTTTTTGAAGTTGAAAGTGGAGCATCTTGTTTAATGCGTTTGTATAATGAGAGAAAAAAGAGAAAACTTATTCCGCTGACAGTATTACGCAACGCAAATACTGGTTGTGATTTAACCACAACCACGGGTTGCAAAACACATTTTATTTGAGTGGGAATGAAAAACTATAAATCCTTTAGGGGGCTTTATTTACTCGGTATTTTTAGAAGGCTTAGCAAATGCCATTGCAAAACAACAAAACGGCGGGGACATTCTATGAATTCCACTGCTAGAAGAAGCTTAAAACGCCATGGGTTTATTATGGAGCAAGAATTTGGGGGTAAACACCGGTGGTTTTACAAACCGGGAGGAGGGGGTATATTTTCCCGATATTTCCAGCTGCCTCCAACAGCTTTGACAACTACCTTTGCACTCATCCGTGCTGTGCAAATGATTTCCATTGACTGTTTATCACAGATCATCACGACTGAGAAGGCCTGTTGCAGTTGCATCACAGAACACACGATGGCGCACAGCAGCAACAGGTAATGTTGTTTATATGCTTTCAGTGGCCACATTCCGTACTCCACTCTTTAGAGGTAATACGGCGCTTTAGGTATTTGGACTTGTTTTTGTTCCCTTTAACGTCACGCAACAACATCTTTTGACTGGCCCCGAATGTACTCTTAAGCTTAAAAAGCGTCAAAACTTTTCATTCGTTAATGACGTTAGACTCCTTATTTCCAAAAAGCAGCAGTTCCAAACATACAAAATAGATTCCTTTAAAAAGAGAGAGGAAAATACTGCTGTCAAACGTGTTTGCTCCTCTTTTCATATTGAGCTTGCTGAATAAAACCTTTTAAAATCTAACAACGCTTTATTATTTGATTCATATAAAGTGTTTCCTGCTACTTTACTGTCAGAATGTTTTCACGTTTACGATCAAACCGCACTGTCTGTCTTTCATGGAAGTCTCTGCTGATCCGTAGTATGAATCGTTATGAATCGCCTAGCAGGTGAATTCCTGTGAACTTGGGAGTGCCATTTTTTTTTCTTACTGTTCTTGCTCCCCTCCCTTCCCCTCCTCTCAGTCATAGAAACTCCCCAGCGCGCACAGAAGCGCTTCAGACGCGTTCAGTGCCCCGCACGGGAGTCGGTTAGTAACTTTCGTAACTCCGGTTTCACAAACCTTTTGTTGATTCCGCGCTGAAAGCACGTTAATTTGATCAGTTTCGCTAAAGAGGGCCGCCACTCGAGAGGGCAGGGAGGATGAACGGATTCTGCATTGGATCGACTGATTAAAGGTAAGTTGGAGACACTAATTAACCTGTGGAAAAAATCTTTTAAAATCTCGCTGAAAAGCTCTCAGTTACACGCCTCTTTATAGCTATACGCATTTTTGCAGACAGAAAAACACAGTTAAAAAAAGAAAATTGTGAATAAAGATTCTGAGAAGATTAAAAACAAATGTGGTCTGTAAAGGCACTGCTGCTGCTTAACATTGTTGCCCTTTTATAGTAGTTTAATTGCAACATTGTCTTGTAATTGGGGCATTTCACCTCAGTGAACATTTACAAAAGGGCTGTTTCTCTCCTCACTGGCTTGCTTATGTGTGTTCTTTAAGTTTAGCTGCCAGTATCAGCACTAAATCCCTGTTAATGATTAAACTCTGGGAATTTGGACACCACACTGAGTTCTTTGATATTGATTGGTATCTCTCTCTTGTTTGTTTTCAGGGTTTTTTTCCTCCCGACTCCGTGAGCTTGTGAGGTTGGACACGAATAGGGAAAAAGAGACGCTCGCATTTCAACCATGGATTATGGCAATGATGTAGATTTGTCCAACAATAATATCATGCCTTTGTGGAAACTCCGCACTGATAACAGTAAAAGGCCCCAGGACTCAAGCAATCCTAAACTGCGGCCCCACAGTTGCCACATAAATGGGGTCATGAAGACAAACTTCACCGAGGAGGACAACAAATGTTCCTTTACCTTGAGCCAGCCTGCTGAGAGACTTGTGGTCACACCCCAGTGTGTTGACAATAACACAGCGGTGTTAAAGCATGTTTTACATAAACCCTCAAAGAAAAACAGAGTGGTTCGAAGCATCAGCATCAGCCACTTCTCCAATGGACGCTTGTTGTCCAAATTTAGGTCTGAGGATAGCAAATCTGCTTCACTGGACAATAGGGTATATAATAGGAACTCTGATGGGGTGAAAGCGAGTAATGGGGAGATGATATGGCCTGAAAAGCATCTCTGGGATTCACAGACATGCATGTCCTGTCCGTTAAGTCAGAGTTCTCAGAAGGGCCAGATCGCATTTCAGAAGAATTCACCTTCAACAGAAAATACTCCTCTTAATGGTTCCTCACCTGTCTTTTCACCAGACACTCCTAACAACAACTACAATCAACCTGAACTGTCCTCCCTTTCATCCACATGCAGCTCATCTCCTCCAACCCATCGCATGCTCACCCCCTCCTACAGCTCCACCTCCAGCATCCCCTCCCTCAACTCCTTAACCTCCTCAGACCCCCCAACCCCTCGATCTCCATCGCCAGAAGACAGAGGGCAGGCACTGCTCAGTCAGTCCCAGTCATCCTCACCTATATCCCCACAGGACACCAGGCATACCTCTTCATCTTCTTCCATGTCCTCCACATCACCCTCACCGTCACTCTCCCCATCCATCTGTCCCTATAACGGCATTGTCCTAAGCACCCATAGCGCGGCTGCTCTCAAGATGGGCACCCAGCAGCTTATTCCCAAGGGCTTAGCATCCGATATTCGGCAAAGCAAGGCACCTTCCCCTGGGACACAAGCTCAAGGATCGGCAGGGCTGCTGGGATGGGATCATTCCAAACGTTCCTTGAAAGCCCTGAGCATGGTGGAAACTGGAAGCTACTTTTCTACAGGAGGCCACAATGAGGGGGAAGATGGTGAAAGTGAGAGTCCAGGGGCTCTTAGAAGAGGCTTGAGGAGTACATCGTACAGGAGAGCAGTTGTGAGTGGAGTAGACTCAGAAGTATCAACAGCAGATCCCAAAGGCCATCGGCTGTCCCAGCCCGTCATCAGAGGGCTAGGCAGGGATAAATTAGATTCACTAGTTAGCCCAACAAGTCCTGGCTCTATCAGTCTGCCAAGTGTTGCAACCAACAAGCCTGACAGCCCCATGACACCCAAAGATGTCAGCACCAAGAATTCAAAGCCTAGCCTTGGAACGGAAAAGACTAAAAGCAATGGGAAAAACAAGGTGAGTAAATCAGTTTCAAAGAAGAGAGTGGGTTCAAATTGTACGTGTTAAGAAATCGCACATATTTAACACATTTGTCATTCACTTATAGGGGAGTAGGAGAAATTTTAATATTCGAATCAATGTCTTAATATCTAGAAATTAATTTTAACCGTGTTGTTTTTTCAGAAAACAGTTGAAAAAACATGAAGTTCATATATAATATAATTAATAGAATGAATTATTGTGTATTTTAGTATATTCAGGTGACTTCAGAGAACAAGCTGTAGAGAAGTGCCATAAGTGATCAATTTTAGAAAAGCAAGCCTTTAGCAAATGATATTTGTCAATGAATACTGTGTGAACTTTTGGCATTACTTTCCCCCCCGTTCTGCAGCACATTAAGATTTCTCAACTCGGCAACAATCCCTCTGATGGTTTTATATTTAATTGTGCACAAAGATTGCTTCATGGTGGACTTTTGTTATCTGGGGGAAGGGGGAGGGGTAAAGCTCAAATTGGAAAATTACAACACAACCAGTAAAAGTACAGTGGAACAAGCTTGGTGGCAACAGCCGCAGAGGTTAGAACAAGGCCTTACAAAGAAACGATTAATGTGGTTGATGGAAGACATGACGCAACGTGACACATACACTTAAACACACTGAGGCTCTGTAATTAGACAGGGGTCACTGGAGGAGGCAACTTGCAAAAGGGTACGGACAGGTAGTGAACAGGTGAAACAAGTTTCTTTCTTTAATGGTTTGCATGTGTCCCTACTTGGTTTTTCAGAGTTCATTAAACTCATTATGCTGTTTTTTGTCTGTTTCAGAGTCCAGATAAGAAGAAGGTTTTGACCAGTCAGCTGACTTTTGACAGCGAGGGTGAGAAATTCTGTTTGCGTTTCTGTGTTATATTTTTGCTATAAAAGATCAGAATAAAAAAAACCTGTGATTTTGCAGAGGAAGAGCTTTACCAGAACTACAAGGAGAATGCATTACATAATGACTCAGATGAGGATCCCGATTCCAGGGAACCCAAACCCGATAACAACATTGTAGTGCAGTACAGGCCCATACGTACCTCCTGGAGCCAGCTTAGTGTGGTAAGACATAACACACACAGGCACAATAGTAGTCTCTGTTCTTCCTCTTATATTTTAAATCCTTTCTGGATCTTAGAGTGTGGTTGTGTAGTTTTGGAATGCTAGTGCTCCAAAGAATGCTGTCATATCCAGTTTGGCCACCATCTGTACCCATCCTCCCACTGTTTTCTGCTTTCCTTTGCCCCTCACTTTGTTTATCAGGGAGTACAGGAGCAGTTTGTCAAGGGCTTGTGCAGGCTGGGAGTCAGACAGTCAGCCAGGCCTACAGGAAGTCTTGGAAGCACTTCTGGGATTAATGCCAATGTGTTGGCAAACTCTGTACGCTCGTCAGACTGCAAATATGCCTAAAATGTTGCCTCCGGGGAGAGTTGTGGTGGCTTTGCATTACATAATGTAGTTAGTGATTGGAATTGAGCAGCAGAGGAATATAAGGGGAATTGGCTAATTTAGCTTTCTACTAATGCAGCCCCATCTGTTTGTTTACTGGTAGAAGATGGAACGTGTGGGAGCAAAAGCAGGCCATAGCCCAGATTGAGGAATTGAGGATTGTACTGTCTGCACATGGTCTATAATAAGTAGGAGATTGGACTGAAGGCTGAAAACATTGTAGAGAGACTTTTTGTTTTGTTTATATTTATGTCAGCCAGACACTAAAGTGAACTGGGCACAGACTGCCCAGGATTCTGGCAAAGTAAGCGTTCTTTCTATCACAGCTGCTTTACAGCTGTTCGTCTTTGTGAATGCGTTAGAGCCTTCAGCCTGTGATCTAGTTCTGAAGAATTTTCTTCACCCTACAGATTCAGGAATACTTGTGTGATTGGTCACTGTCCTGGTGTGACGGGAATTTTTTTTTTTTCCAGTGGAGCCGAGAACCGAATGTACAAGTTGTCATCTTGTGACTCTTGCTTAATCCTGAATCTGAGCAGCTCCACCCTTCTACTATCAGTGTCTCATCTTTTGGATGAAATGTCACATCCCAGAATTATCATGGTTCTAAGAATTACCATTCACGCTTTCAGAAGGTGCGGCTGTTTTGGAGCTAACTTGCGCAATTGTTTCTAAATTACCTGAAGGCAACCTGATCAAGTGGAAAAAAGGAATAAATAGTTGCCATTTTATAATGACACCTGATTAATTATGCTCAATTTCAACCAGAGAAGGACGATGCTCAATTGGATAAAACCTCTTTGCTCATACAGAGCAATTCAAAAATGGGCTGCCAGGAAAGTAGGAGCAATATCTAGTAACACTGATGGCTGTATGTGTGAAAGAAATCAAATAGTGTGTGTTTGACCTGCTTCAGGTTTATTTGTTCTCAGTGTTTGGAGAGCTGCGGGGCAGATACTCCTGCAGGAGTATCTCTTCCTTATTGCTTTGCACAAAAATGGGTTGAGGAGCTAGTGCAAGTAAGGGAAACTATCTTCAGGATTTTTCATTACTTACATGTATCGGTAAAGTATAATGTGGTTGAGCCCCAGGTCATATTGATTAAATCTGGTGTAACGAAAGAAGGTGTTTATTACTCAGCCTCATATTCAGTTTGACAAAGCCACAGGCTGATTAATTCAATAGCACTCCGCACCCAGTCCCTTTCAAAACGTTGCTTTGTTTCATTCTCATTCAAACATCTTTCGACCAAAGCTCTCCAGCCACATACCAATGCAGTTTCCTTTCAGCTATATTCCACTTTCAAAATGAGCAGAAGTGGTTCCTGTTTAATCTTAGTGTTTGGATCCAACAAATTTCTATACTCCTGTAGTGTTTCTTGCAAAGACTGCCTTTCTTTGTGCTTCTTAGATATGAAAAAAAAAAAAGCCACAGCCTACACCTGTGCTCTGATTGCATGTAGTTAAACAAGTGTCTATCAAAAATGATGCAAGAAATGTTTCTGACTTATTGTTCTGTTTAGGTTAAGAAAAGTGGCCTGTGTGAGCAGATAAGTCAAGAAGAACGCAAAAGACAAGAGGTACGAGTCGTTCTTTCTAGCTCATTTTAAGTTATTTTTTCCGATTCATACTTTAAGTACTTAGATGTGTAATTAGTTTAAACGCATACCTCATGTGATTGAAACCCAGGGTCATCGTTACCAGGACCTAGTAGGATGACAGAATCCCATATATCTGACTTTTATGTTTCCTCTCGGTTGATGTGTCTCTTGCTCCTCCTTAGGCCATTTTTGAGGTGATCTCGTCGGAGCACTCCTATCTCCACAGTCTCGAGATCCTGATCCGCATGTTCAAGGATTCTCCAGAGCTCAGGGAGACCATGACCAAGACTGAACACCATCACCTGTTCTCCAATATCACTGATGTCTGTGAGGCTAGCAAAAAGTGAGTGTTGCTGTTTTGTAAGTACATTTGTTATCAGATGAGCACCTTTATTCGTCTTCATATTTGGTAGTCATGCTGTTGGTTTAAAGAATTTGTTGGTTTAGAGCAGGCGTATCAAACATAAGACACAGGGGCCAGAATTGGCCTGGGAAAGACTTCTGTCCGGCCCACTGAATGGCTTTGGAAAAGTGAAGGAGGACATAGATTTTAGACTTTAAGTTGTTTTACAGCTTGGCCTACTGATAAAGACCCCCCCATCCCCCCCCCCCCCCCCCCCCCCCCCCAATAGTAATTTGTACTACACTAAAGTAATTTATTAGTAGATAAACAATTAAATACCATAAAAGTTCCAGTTTTTTCACTTCTATCTACTATAGAATATGTATATTTTTCTACTACTACTTGCTTGCTCATAGGGCGTCATATGAGTGTTGGGTTTTCTCTGAATCTATTATTGTACGATCTACCTTACAATATAAAGCGCCTTGAGGCGACTGTTGTTGTGATTTGGCACTGTATAAATAAAATTGAATTGAACTGAATTATTATTGGTCCACAGTAAAATAAATAAATAATAAACAAAAGTACATTTTTTTTATGAATTCACAAAAATCTTCAGTTTTGTGATTACAGGTGAGCTATCAGAAGTTTCTCTGTAATTTTACATTTATTTATTCTTGCTGACAGATTTCTTTCATTTAGTACAGCAGCATTTCTTTATCATGTTAAAAAAAAACTGAGACTTATTCATGCAATTGCACTTGCTTTTCCTGAAAGATTTTCAATGTGTTGTTAAATGTTTTTACATTTATACAAAGGGGAGTTTCACTGGTCCGGCCCCCTTAAGATCAAAGTAGGCTGCATGTGGCCCACGATTTAAAGAGTTTGGCATCACTGATTTAGGGGAATTGGTTGGTTGTTTAATTTTTAGGCTTCAGGTGTCTTTCATCACCTTGGTTTTGCTTAATTAGCTGGATAATTTGGCATGCTTAACTATCCAGTGTATGCTAATACAGACTTTCAGCTACTCTCCTCCCTTCAGTAAGGGTTGTTTTCATTGTCAAAGGATTTGTGTTTACGCTGCGCTGAGCTCTTTTCTGGATGCGAGTGTAAGTGAAGTCGCATGCTGATTGACGAAAAGCAGACATGGAGAAGAAGCAAGGGGCAAATTGAGTGAAACGACAAGGAACAAAGAAGTCTTCCTCATAATTATGGTTGCATTGTTAAAGTGAACATTCCTCACTGATTGAAAGCACTGAAACAGGCAGCATGTCTGGGTTTTTTTTATGCGTCTATGAAAAATTGCTGCTATGGATCCTCTGAGGCTACCTGTCCATCATGACTTTATAGTTCACTGTTTAATAACATTCCTGGCCACGTAGCATGACCTTCCAAAAATCGTATAAAGTGATGGAAACAATCATGCATGAGAGGCCATGAAAGCTGAGACTGATGAAAACTGTGATGGCTCAGCAATTACTCTGGTGGATCCGACTCCATTATTTCTACGAATGATTGGCAGAGCAGTTTCTGGCCGCCAGTTGCTCTTCCTCGAGTTTATCTCCGAGGCCACTTTTAGATATGACATCATTTCTTAGACGCTTTCCATGATATCAATATGACAAAGGTTGAACGTTCAGCTGCAATTCAGCCTGTTAATATTATCACATCAGTGTTTCTATATGATGGTAAAATTCTCTCAAATCACTGTTCACTTTTAGTGCAGTCCTGTTTCTTCCTTCACCTGTTTTAGAAACATGTGATTTCACTTTGGTTAAGACCACAATTAGCACAAGATGTACAATACTTTTAAGTAAATCACTTCAAAATCAAGAGTATTTTGAATATGATAATCCTGATGTTTAATTTTCAAGTTTGACTCTTTAATCAGATTTGCATTAAAATCTCAGATTAAAAAAAATCTGAGCATGAAATGAGATTATGCTGTCATTTTCCAGTCTCCTAGGGCGCTTGTTGGTTTGGGGCTAAAATGCAAAAACAACCAAATTATCTTAATACTGCTCAGTGAGATGTGTGTGTGCACATATGCATAGAAACTACCAGTTATTCATGACATTTGATGAAGATTACAACTTTACATGAAAGATTTCACCCCTGGTATATAGTACACATATACCTGGTGCATCTCCAGTACGCATACGTCCTCCTCAATATTTTTACATCATACTAATATGTTTGAATTTCTTGAGAATCATCTTACACACAGGCCAGACACAGTAATGAGAAACTACCCTTGATACTTGGGAAGGCAGATCTTAAGATACACAGAGCCCTGTAGCACTGGTTAAACCAGATGCTTTACTAGGAACAGCTTTGAGGTTATTATCTTAAAACATACCTGAATATCAATCTATTTTCAGCCTTCTGTGTAGTCTGTGTGTGATAGCAAGTAGGAGGGCTGTTGTGTATTTTATATGCAGATGTGTTACTGATTATATTTGACTTGTGTTCTCGGGCTATTACATGCTTTAGTCCCACCACATTTCATAAATCGGACTGTATTCCTAATGCAGCATCTGTGACGCAGTGTATAAAATGAGGAATTCTTCTGCACTTGGAGGTAGACCAGATTTCATTTCACTTGACTTCACTCATGATCCTCGATTAGAGGTCTAAGTTTGAATAATTAAATTATTTTACACTGTTGATTTGACTCATTTACCGTGACCTCGATCCTCCTGAGGACATCCATCAGGAGATGCTTTGCCTCAGAATGAACAGCTTTGACCTGTAAATGTCCCAAATACATCGTTTAGGATGTGAATTAGCATGTGTTTCTTTCTTTTTTGTTATCTCGTGTGCACATGCCTTCATCAAAAGGTTAAGCGTACTGGGTCAGGCATGGGCACAAGGCTACATAGCCACAAAAAGTTTTTTTTTTCCATAGATAGTCACTGTGTGTGTATGTGGAGTAGGTATGGGGGGTCTGGTTAAAGGCTCTAGAGGTGCTTCTGCAGATGAGCAGGAACCTGTTCCAGCTTGGTCAAGGTCCACATCCTGTGTCTGTGCAAGTTTCCTGTTTATCACCTTAGTTGGACATGTGGCATGCCTTTTGAAATGGCCATCTGCTGCTGCTCAGGAAGAGGAAAAGCCTCTGTGTTATGGCTAATGGCTTGCTATGTCTATTTTAAGTGGTGGAGAGTTCCTCTTTTGTCATCTTATGGTGACTTTAGAAGTAAGTTGTTGGCAGCTCTCCTTGTCTACCGGACGTTGTCATTTTACTATTCTATATTATTCCTCAGTAGGGAATGACTCAAGTTAGTGAGTCACACTAACCTTTATTCTTTCACTTCCACTTTGGTGTCTAGGTTTTTCAAGGAACTGGAGAAAAAACATGAACAGAATATAGTGATCGATGACATCACTGACATCGTTTGCAAGCATTCCCAGTCTAGCTTTGATCCATATATTACATACTGTTCCAATGAGGTCTACCAACAGAGGACCCTGCAGAGGCTGGTGTGAGTGACCGAGCAATCACACACATATACGCTCTTATCTTATCATTCGTGGATTTGATCCAACATGGCTGTTCCACTTTTGCCTCGACCAAGTTCACTTTTTTCACCCAGTGCTGCATCTGCCTCCTTATTCCCATACAGCTCCAAGAATCCAACATTTAAGGAGGTGCTGACCAGGATAGAGGGCCACCCTGACTGCAGGAACCTCCCCATGATCTCCTTCCTTATCCTGCCCATGCAGAGGATCACTCGCCTTCCCTTGCTCATGGATGTAAGTGCACTGAAAACATACAGCAGGGCTAGCTTAGGAATTACAAGACTGCCTCTTGCACAACAGTTTGTTTATCTGTGTTGCCCTTGTTAAGTCAACACATGGTTTGTTCTAGTGTTAAAGATCTTTCTTTGACCTTACATAATTCTTTAATAATCTTAACTGATTTGTAATGTTTTTCTTCTTCTTCACTTTCATGCTTACTTTGGCAGAGCATTATTCCATTTTTGCTTTGCTTCCCTTTCTTCCTTTCGCTTGTTCTGCTTTTATCCCCCTCTTCTCTTCCTTCCGTCATTGTCTCCTTAGGGACCTCTTGGGTTTATGCTTTTACATTTGGAGGGTTTGGATCCTGAGAAAGTTTGGTTTCCATTCATTTCTTCCCACAGCTTCAATATGTGATCAGGCTGCTGAGAGTGACGTGCATGAGTCCAGTGAGCTGTTGTGGGTTGTTGTGAACTAATGACTTTAATGTGTGTTTTTAATTATACAACCTGTGTGAATCCATGTTTTACAGACAATTTGTCAGAAGACAGCCAAAGACTCACCGCAATATGAAGCTTGTAAGAAGGCTTTACAAGCAGTTAGCAAGGTGAGGGCACTGTTAAACAAAAGTTCAATGTTAATGGCTTGCACCTTTGTTAAATTATTTAACAAAATTATTATTGACGTACGGTTATTATTTAGACAATTAGTTTGTAAAACTAGAGTAACAGTTCCTGTTCTGTTGTATCACTGTGAGCCACAACAGGAAATGATTAATTACTATGCAAAAAAAGCTAATCTAGCTTTCTTGTACTCTTAATTTTGATATGTGGATATGAAATGACAAGCAGAGTGCCTGCATGTTGACGTTTTTACACATTTTATGTGTGTGTGCATTAATAGGTGGTTAGAAAGTGCAATGAAGGAGCTCGGACGATGGAGAGAACAGAAATGATGTACACCATCAACTCTCAACTGGAGTTCAAGATTAAGGTATGTGGGTTTTTTCAGTTTTTTGGCAAGCAAAAATATTTTTGATTAACAAATGACAATAATAGAATAGCCCTTTATTGTCATTGTACGTGTACAACAGGTTTGTTCATCACATAGTGAATTCTGAAGTAAGTTGGATAAAAGAGAAAATAAAAGTTTAGAAAAATTATACCTTCAACTGCTGAAAGATACTTTTTTTTTTAATTGCTTCGGGCTTGGTTGCCTAGCAACAGACATATCATTCATACACTTTGTTATGAAGGCTGCTAGAGCTAGCTAGATAAGGTTGCTAGAGGAATATAAAGGGAACTGTAGTTAGATAAAAGGCAAGTAATTATCGCAGAGCTGAATGGGTCGGGGATGGTTATTGAGCCGTGGCAGAGTGGAGGACGGACCCGTGGACAACTGGATGAGTTGCTGGCTGTGAAAAGCATTACGGCAACTTTAGCTGAACGGAGCAGAGTACAGAGTGTGGAGAACTAATCCAAGTAAGCGAACGGTGAAATCTGCAGCAGACCAGCTGAGTCAAATGGGTTTCAGGTGTGAGGAGGTAAAGGGATGCACACTGTGGAAAAATTTGAGAAAAATTTACAACTTACTTTCTTCAAGAAATTCCTACTGCTATTGTTGCAGCATGGGGTCAAAATGACCCTCCCTAGTAGTTCTAGGGTTAAACAGATACTGGTGATGGATGTGTATGCACCGATATCACTAGAGTTCAAAGGCAGTTAGGGAACGGCAACCCTCTGGAAAGACTCCCATGACATTATCTGCTCCTATGTTCTCCACCACATTCAAGAAAACCTGGCTGACTAACCACAAGACTAACTGGTCAATGATAACACATCTCACTGAGGCTTTCCTGTTATGGGAGACTGCAGGGAAATAACATGAGGAAAGAGCTAGTCTGTCACCCTTAACTGTAACAGTGTGCTTGTCCCAGTTAGGCTTCATTAACATAACATGTGTTTTGATGGCGTGACAAAGTGGAGTTTCTAGAGAAAATTCGTGCAGGCTTGTGAAAAACATACAAACTCCACACAGAACAGCTCTGCCTGGGTTTGACTCATGTACCTCTCACTGTGAGGTGGTAGTGTTAACCCACCATGTTTTTGTATAGAGTTGTATGCTAAGTGTATCACAGTCAGTTTTAATGCTAATAGGCCACATCTGCTGATCATATTTAGCAAGTGGTGCATGCTAACACGTATGTACACGTATCTGTCAAAAAGAAGAACTCACCCCTGTATTGTCATGAGTATCGACAGTAAACACGGGGTTTGGTAGGTTTAAGTGTGCGTAAGCCATGTGGGAAATTGCTGTTGGCACATTTGGAGCGCACGGATGCCTAGTGAACCGTTTTTCATTCTCCAGCTGTTCATCCCCAACATTACAGACATTTTAAAATTTCTTTGATTAATTAGATTCACCATCTTCCCCTGTTCACCATATTTTCTTTCTTATGCTCCTCTAGCCTTTCCCCCTGGTCTCATCCTCCAGGTGGATGGTAAAAAGAGGGGAACTGACTGCATTTGTGGACAACAACATCTTTTACAAGCGAACATCACGGCAGCAGGTCTATTTCTTCCTCTTCAATGACGTCCTCATTGTCACCAGGAAGAAAAGGTGAGTCTCGTCGAAGTTGTAGAGAACTGCCAGGCCATGCATGGGAGGGTCTGCATCTGATTTACTTGGTGTGAGTTTGAGCTTGGTCTGCTGGCTCTGCTCATAATTCACATGTCGTGGCATGTTGAGTGTGAAAGTTTAACCGTAAGTCTTCAGGTTTTCACTGCGTGTGAGCACTGTATGTGACCGAGATCCTGAGTGCAGGGTGTGTAGATTTGTCTTCTCTGTCGTCATGTTTGAACTCGTCCTGGGAAATGAGCCTGTTTAAAAAAACAAAACAAAGCAAAACAATATTTCTGTGCAAACCGAAAGCAAACCACGAGAAGTGTTGGTAGCAGGGTTTAGAGACCGTTAAAGGAGTTTGATGCCACCGCAGATGTAGACTGCACTTCCACCCTGGCAACATTATCACGTGTGTTTTTAGGTAGATCAGGTGCAGATACCTGAACCTGTTGCTATTTGGCACTATGAGAGGTTTTTTGGCTCTTGACATGTCTTGTTGCCATGAATCACCTGGAGCTGTGAAACCTGCTCTATTGTCAGACCCGTCAGTGAGTCTGCTTTCCTCTTCCCCTATTTCCTCTAGTTTTAGGCAATACCATGGAGAAAAGAAAAGAAAAAGAAAAGCTATAAAGAGGACATCCTTGATATGACTTTCATTTGTGTGTGCATGCGTGCGCCTGCTTGTCTGTTTTTGCCAAAACAAAAATTCCCGGCCATCTCCTTAGTGTCTGGAAGTAATAATCCCGCCACTCGCAGACTAAGAATTCCTCAGAACTGTATAAAAGAAAAGAAACGTTCCATATGATATTTTTCTGGGAATCTGATCTGCCACGGCAGACTCCAGCAGTGTGTGGTGTCAAGCCTGTGTTTGGAAGACGGATTCGGGAAAAGGGAGGGCTCCGGAATCATAGTGTGTATTTATGTGTGTGCGTACGTTTGGATGGGGGAAGCTGTTATAATATTGGTTTGTACTGTGGAGAGCGCTGAAGTCCAGCTGTGGCACGCTACTCTGCTGCACTCCATCTGCAGTAATCCAAACAAAAGCTCACCAGGGGCACACAAGGCTATCCAGGCACTCCTAGATCACAAGCGCTTGTAGGTATAATGGCAGAATGGCCTTTTCTGTTGAAATTAAGACTTATAGTTTGAGTGGTATATTTTGCAAGTTCAGTCTTGTCTCACTTTAACATTTTTAGGATTCTGTCAAAACCACAAGAAAGGGGTGAAAAGGTCAGAGCCAAAGCACTTACTTACACAGTAGGCTAGAGAAAGCATAGGCATGAGCTTAGAGCCATTTGAGAGTGTATATATAACCCTGTGCTATCTGAAGAAAGAAAGGCTAAATCTGTTTGCCTGTCATTTGACTCCATGTATTCAAAAGTAACTAAGCTGTTTGTAAGTTTTTAGTATGCTGTGTGCTTACCGATGTTCACTATTATTTTTATAATCATCTTAGATTTGTACAGTTCCACACATAAAACATGATATCTGAAAAAAGTTAGTTGTTTTTGTACATCACCCACTGCTAAATCTGTAATGGAGAGGACAATATAGCCATTAAGAAGAGACGAGACAATCTTCTTGTTTTATTGACTTTAAACTATGGACCATCCCTTTGTCAGGCTGGGCCTTGTGTCATGCACTGGTAAAGTGTTGCTCTGCTGGACTCTGGCTCGCAGGAACACTTACATAACACTCCAGCTGGCTTCGTTCTCATCCCCCCCATGTTCCTGTGTAAATGCTGGGCATCATCTAAACATTAATTCATGTTGAGATTTCCATCTATTCTTTTTATTTTTGCTTTTTTTCTCTCATTCTTTTCCTCTTGATCTTATGGTTTGTTTGTGTTTTTTGCTGTATGTGCCTGTGTCTAGTCTATTCTCCTTTTTTTTTGGGTCATAGGCTCAGCTTTCAGCATTATACTCTTATTTTGTGTGTGGGCACGTATCCATTTACATGGAGTTCTATCTCAACATGTCTTTAAAGGTTTATATTAGTTTTGCTTGTTTCTTGAACTGTTTGTTCTTTATTAAAGCTGTGATAATGAATTTTTCCTGCTACTAGAAGGGTGTGTGTGTGTGTGGGTGTGTGTGTGTGTGTGTGTGGGTGTCCAGGAAAAGGAAAGCCACAACTTGGGTTTTCTTTATAAAATTGTTTAAGAATTTAACGTTTCTCTCCCACATGTTGACAAAGCATATCACGGCGATTCCCCACCTCAATTCATCTGCCATTTGGCAATGATCTGACACACATGCAAAAAAACTCAAACCTCAAGCATGCAGTTTCCCCACCCATCGCATTCCCAGTGTCATGATGTCAATGGCATTCCAGGCATTTCACCTGTAGGTCAGTCAGGAGCCAAAAAGCTAATGATGTTAATGGCGTGTTTGATGTTTTATCTTGTTAACGCTTCATTTTTGTGTGTTTGAAGAGATTCAAATTCCAAACACTATTTTAGTATCTCTAATTGCAATTAATGGTCACATTTGAAGATTATCTTAGATTGTTTTAGGTGATTAAATTCATCGATTTAATTTTTCAGCCAAAAAAAAAGATAAAGTGAAATGCAGCTTGTTTGTCAGCTGAGTGGAATTCAAAGGCTTTACCCTTACATACGAAAAAAAAATCTGTGTAGGAATTGAAAGACGTTTGTTATTTCCGTTATCCATTCTGCCCATAGGCATGCCCAGATCACGTTACAAGTTACAGACAGCTGGGAACAAATGTTTGGTGGGCCTTTATCAGCTTGTTTTGATGCTCAATTTTTTTTTCTTTAAAAATTACACACATACAGGAATGTGTTCATACACGTACACAGAATAGCTCTAAATGGAGAGCACCAGACCTTCTTGAGAAATAACTGTCACAATATAGCTTTACGATAAAGGGTTCAAAATATCTTATAATAACTGGAAAATTTGCTGAAGCATGCACGCACACACAAACACACACAGACACACCTCTGTTGCCTCCATCCTGTCACTCTTTGTCTGTCCCTCTAGGGTTCTCTTCCTTTTCCTACTTTTCTCTTATCAGTAACACTTTCCTGCTTCTATTTGTTGCATTTGCTCATATCCCCATTCCTGGATAAGTGTTGAAATGACAATTAATGTGCATGTCGAGGTCAGAGAGCTCAGGAAAAGCATTTTTTTTTAGATAAATAGAGTATATAATATAATATAATATAATAATGCAGGCAAAGCAGAAATATTCACATAATTCATGTTCCTTCAGTCGTGAAGGGCAGCAGGCCTGTCACTGTCAACAGTGGCAGTCTGACTTCCTCAAATATAATCTCCATTCCTCAATGAGCATAGGAGATAACAGAGGTTAAAACTGACATTACATAGTTAAAAATAGGTTTTGGTAAAATGCACATTTTGAATCTGGAACGATAAATGGACTGTTTAGGGTAACTCAACATAATGGTAGATGATTATCCTGCTTTTGTAATCACTCGAATTATACCTCTAATGCTCAGCAGAGAACATTTTATTTTTCAATATCTGACAAGTATGAAAAATCTAACCAGTAATCATGAAAAGTTGACTTTTATTAGTTCATTTTCAGTCTTTTGTTAAGCTAAGCTAACTAACACCATTCTATAGACACGAATTGCATTCTAAATCTGCAGGAATGCAAATTTCCCTTGGGTATCATATTATTATTATTATTCCTTTAAACAACTCCTTTAAGAAGTTGTGAGAAGTGTCTAGTCACAGTTAGATTTGTGCTTGTCTTACATCTATCTTATACACAGACACACAGTGCAGTGTCTCTTAAAGCTACCTCTTCCAAGAAGTGTTACGTAGTGGGGAAAAAGGTTTTAACTTGTGGGTGATAGTTGGAGAGTAGGTGTCGGTTAAACCTTGTGAGCCTCCCAACCATGACTGGATTCTCAAAGAAGTCACAACCGTGAGTTTCAGAGTTTTGTGTGGAAAATCCATGGAGCATGCCTCTGCTGCTTGGCTTTGGCACTCACTTTACATCATGTATAAGTCAGACGTACTCACTGCTGGCATCTGTTTGAGTTTATGTAATGCACAAGCTAGCTGCTGTCCAGTAGCTTCTCGGCTTGGCTGCTGTTTCAGTCTCAGGTTGATAAAACATGAGCTGGACTTCAGCTCCTTAACACTATGAATACACACACACACACACTTTCTCTTCAGGTTCAGTGCCATGTCAGGGGTGCAGTGTTTCACAATCAGCTCCAGATGTTTCTGACCAACTGCAGCTGCTACTAGATTTTTTGAAAAAGTCGTGGGAAATGTAGGCGTAGGATATATAGACAGTTGCACATTTGGACTTTTGATTGGAACCAAATCTGAGGGATAATTGAACATTTTCTTCATTAAATACCATAGTACAGTCTTTCCCACTTCATGATTCATAGAATTGTATGGCTTGCTTTGTAAGTGATGTGGACTAAGTACACTGAATTTTCATGCAATGATCACTTTGTTGTCTTTCTTGTCAGTGAGGACAGTTACACTGTCATAGACTACGCTCTGAGGAATCAGATCAGTGTGGATTTTTGTCAACCCAGCGATTTCAACCGGTCACCGATCAGAAGCACCACCAGCATGCTGAGCTCACGGCAAGCTGGCGCCAACCACCTCTTTCGACTGAGTTTCCCTAGCAACTGCTCTGGTGACAAGGTGACCATGATCGTTGGAACAGAGTTGCTGTAAGTGCTTTTTTTTGTAACCTTTGTCCCTCTTAAATGTGCTGTTTTCGTTTCACTTGCATTTCACTTGTCACAGATTTATGAGGCATGGCGATAAGGAACTATGAGTCATTTTTGACTCTCATTAAAACACTCATGTGTATTCTATCATCATTTTGGGAAACTAGAGTAGTCGTGTGATTTCACTTTGAACCACACAATAAGGCTCAATCTCTTAAAATTTTAAGACCAGCATGTCTACTCTTCTCTGCGAGGGAGCTTGGATCAAATTTCTGCTCCCTTATCTTTTCTGTATGTGCTCCAATACACCTTTTAACTTCAAGCAAAGAAGATTCATGGTTCTTATTTTATAGTCTCTTTTTGCACCATTACAAGTCACAGGGATATTTTGTTACTTAAGGAAGAGATGGGCGCACTGTTAAATAAAGTCTGCTGTTCCATTATACAGTCGTACTGTCTGGAGTTGTACTCTGAAACAGACCGGCTGTATCAGATGATTGGGTTGGAATAAAGTCAACAAAACAATCATGTATTCTAAATAGAAGCGGCTCTCTTTATTTATAGTCTAAGGGGTTGGTTCAGAAATTTGTCGCATGTGCCACTTAAATATTTACTCACAAATACAGTCAGTGTAGCTGGAGCTTTGGATTCTGTGTCTTAGTACAACAAAAATATTTAAAGGCTGCTTGTATAACCCACACAAACAAAAGGGATCAGCTATGCACTGGGCTTCCTGCAAGGTTTATTTGTTCTTTTGAGTACTGGGAGCTGCAGCTTATGCACACATGCGCACTTCGATGAATGCACAGGCGTTTGCGCACGCATCTTGTTGCTGTGGTTTGATACTGTAAGGAGTGTTTTCATATGTACGGGGCCGGTTCCCCCTCATTCCTGTGTAGTTAGAGAACCTCCCTGTCTGTTGCCTTTACAGAAGCTGTGGTTTCTCTGTGTAGGCTGTGTATATGGCACGTCTACACTGCAAATTGCAACCTTAAAAATGTCTTTCGACTTGTACCGTTTACTGTTTATAATATTATTGCCTTGTTTTGGTGACTACAGGTGTGCAATTACATTTTATTGATAAAAATACTACATGTTTAAACCTGGATTTAGTCAGCAATAACTAAACATGGATACCTTACAGCAAGCCATCAAGTCAAGCATTCAAAAGATTAATAGTTATTTTTCAGTCCTGATGGAAGTTGGCCAGTACAGGCAAATAAGTGCGAGGGTTTAAAGTTCCAGGGTTAGATGATCTACAGAAAATGAATCTGTTTTCACACTGGATGAGTGTTTTTTGGTTATTTCTAAAGTTACAACCCCACCCTAATACCATTCTCAGCTCAGGGTAGCAGATTCTGCCGAACTGCCGACACCTCTTGCGTCAGAGGCATGCACACAAGGTGTCACTGACGTACCGGCTGTAATCTTAGAAGCAGAGCGATAACAATTCTCTCTAAAGTCCTCATTAAGAGGTTTGGGGGTTGGCAGTTGCAAGTCAAAAATTTGTCTACCAGGAGCCTGTTTCCCCACCAAACATTGGTTTAGGTTCTTAAAAGTAATTCATAATGACTGTTATCGGCAAAACATTAACCAAGCGAATTTTAAAATGACAAGTGCTTTAAGCATCCATATGTGAGAGACCGGTCTGGTTTTATTTTATTTCCTTTTGACTTTTTGCTTTCACTTTAATTTCAGTTTTTCCAGAGTAACTTTGCTTGTTTCAGTTAATTTTTTACTGTTTCAAAATGTTTAGTTTTAGCTTAGTTTCTGTTAGTTTCAGTGATAGTTTGAGCCTTTATTAATTATTGTATGGGAGGCAAATGTCTAAGAAGAGGTAATAGTGCCAAATTAAGAAAAACACATCGATCAGTTTCAGAATAAAGTTGAAATATGGAGATTAAAGTGGTCGTTTCAAGTCAAACAACTCCCAAAGCTTAAACTCTCTACAAAATGCCTCGTTTAGAGTAGTTACTGAAATCAGTGCTTCATAAACCAGTTTTAGTAACGAGGAAATAATTTCTCTTTAAGCACATAAACACAGTGTGGTGATAAGTGTAAGGACGTTGGAGATATGGTGCAGAAAGCTGCATCAAGTCAGCAGGAAAAACAACACAAATTTGGAAGTGCAAAATAAAATGGCTGGCAGTGGACAGATGCAACGATACTGAGTTTTTAATTTTTATTTTTTTATATCCTCATGGAGTCAAGAGGATATATCTTTTGAAAAGTTGGTCGACATATTTTACCAACTCCATCTACAGAAGGAGTTTTGTACGTACAGCAGCAACTGTAATGACTTTAAACTTGAAATGCTATTTTGAGAATAATCTCCAAATGAGCACAAACTTGTTAACTCGGCTCATCGTTTTGCAGACTAAACATGATGTGATTAATGAAGAAAATATTCAACAGATTATTGGGTAATAAAAACGACTGCTTCCAAAACACGACACCTCACACAGTACGTCATTAAAACAAAAGCCTTCATTTTAAATGATTTGTTTCTGCACTTTTACTAAGTGCAAAAACCTGGCAAAGTATCTGCAGTAGTATTATGTAATAGTACTATGTGTGAATGCACGGGAGGCAGATTCAGTGGACTTCCTTAAATGCACCGCCTGCTGATGCCTTGACCTACTACTCTGGCATGCATAATTGTGATCCCCCACCCAATCTGAGTGCCTCCTCTATGTAGTATAGCTTGTTGCGGAAACCCCCTAGACTCCCTTTTTGATGTATTTGGGGCCCTTGGCTCAGATGATGAGATGTGTGGGTATGTATGTGGAGGGTCAGCGCTTCACTCACTGTAGTCCTGAATGAGCTAAGAAGAGAGGAGGTGGGGGGGGCACCCTGGCAACTGTCCATTGTTACAGTGGTTTCTAGTCATTGTTGAAGTTGTTGCCTAGCAACAATCCACTGCCAAGCGGGCTTTTTCCCACGACTATCCTTCCCCCTGCCTGCAACTTAACTCTTCCCGATTCTTCCTCACCGTCCTGTCTCATCACTTCAACAGCAGCCAATGTCTTCGCTTTGTTTTGTTTTTAAATCAGTGGATAAATTCCTTTTCCTCCATTCATTCATCCCAATTTGGCGATTTAACCCAGCCTGACACACAGTGTTGTTTCATTAGCCAGCCTGTTTACGAGCTAAATGAAGCAAATAAGACAGATAAATAGATGCTGGGCCTCGGAAACTGGTGTCACAGTGGACATTAACATGACTACAGGATCTCAGAATATAAACTTAACCACTTTTATAAAAATTTTAAACACAAGTCCATAAAATATTGTTCGATAATTCTGTTCACCCGGGTGACTTGATCTTCATTTTGGTGAACAGTAATGCAGAAACTTTTTGAAAGTACTAGTTTATCTATAAGACTCGGTTAAATGACGTAAAATTGTGAAAATGTTCCATTTAAATAAAATTCTGACATTATTTGCATGACAAAAAACAGTTTTAGGTTCTCATCGAGTAGCCTGCATGCCAGTTTGTGCAGCCTGTGAATGCAATAAGAAAAGATGAAGCATCCACTATTCATTTCATACTGGATACAAAGCAGCACAGGAAGAGCCCCAAAAAGCATTTTTGTTCAGTTTAAACATTTGTTCCCTCCATCATAGCTGACTAAATGTCCTAATATTACACACAATATTATGCCGCAGTATCAAAATAAAACAACCACTATGAAAATGACATCTTCCAACATAAGTCACCATCTTTTGAGCAGATTGAATGCAAACACTAAAACAGGTCGATGTGTACATTTTTCTTTTGTGGCTCTCACTCACATGACTGACATAATGAAATATTATACAATAATTAGCAAGGTACGAGGCAGTTTCTTAAAGAGGCAGTGCAATCAAATAATTTGCATACATCGTTTACACGTATTGGATGAGGTTGGTCCCAATCATGTTTTTTAATCTTTCCAAAGTGAAAGCCTAGACATGCCGCTGCTAACTGGATAGGGTGGGGCAGGGACTTGATTTGCTTTTCCTGTCACTGTCACAAAAGTGCTAACGACAAAATGCAGGTCTGTGCATGATTTATCTGTTAATGAGTGTTAACACAAATATACAAACATTAAAAAAAACAAAAAGAAAAAACCCTTCTCTATATTCTCCATATTCCAAAGGGAAATTCCACACATTCTGACTCGAGGCAGGTCTGTTTTTGTTGAAATGAAACTGTGGAAATGGACTGTTATTGTCAGTGTGGTTATTTCTGCTTTCAGTTCATTTTTTCTCTACCTGCCGACCTTTTAAGCTGATGCCTTAGTTTAATTTGAGTATTTTGTGCAAGGTCTAAGAAGCTTACATACAACACAATGACCTCTAACCTTAGCAGCGATGTAATGCATCAGGAATTCACACAGACAGCTGGATTTGAGATGGCACAGGGACCTCAGTGTGGCTTGTTTTGCTGTCTGTGGCAGTGTTTATGATTCTCCTCTTCTCTGTCTGTGCCCTCTTCCTTTTCTTTTCTTTTCTGTGTATCCTTTTGTTTGCTGTGCTCATGTCAACGTGTCTTTCCCATGACCTTGATGCTGTGTCTCGTCGTCAGTGAATAGCTCTTCTCTATTAGTGAAACAGAGACGCTACAGAGGTCTGCAGCAAAACAGTTCTGCTTGTCAGATATGCAGCTACAACACAAAGCAGCAGAGATTATGTGACGGTCTCTACCAGAGACTGTATTCCTGTTGCACTCTGGTTTTCTTACTCTTTCTACTTTCATTTTAAGTGATAATAATGAAGAAAAAAAAAGTAGTTGCAGATTGTTCCCCTTGGTTTGGGAAATTCCCTGGCTGCGTTGCTCCGTGCTGAGATATGCCGCGTTTCAGTCTGAGAAGTAGGAATTGTACCCAAATACTGTCAGTTAAGGGTGGGAACAGGAGCGATCGGAGTAAACAAACTGACAGGAAGGAAAGAAGATGTAAAGATGAAAAGCAGTAGCGTGCTGCTGAAGTTGTCAGGGGATGGAAGATTAGAAAGTCATTTCTTCTTATCTGTAATATGTAAAGACATTTTACAATGGAAAAGGAGTGAAACAAAGTCCTCTGGATTTATGATGCTCGCCTAGAGCCTGTGCTTGTTATATTTGAACCCATAAATGAAAGTGGGTTCAAACAGGCATCTCAGCAGCTTTAGTGCGAGGTGACTTGCTGTGATTGTTTGCACACATGTATCTGTATCTGGCATGCACCTCCAGCTGTCAGAAGCAACAACTAACAGCTGTCTTTCCCCACAGAGCAGCTCGAATGAATGTAAAGAACCTGCATCTTTAGCACAGAAATGAACAAAGGCAAAACTCTGTCCTATTTTTAAAAAGGCCATCAAGTGACAAAAATGCAGGGTTGCTTTCAAGCACACCGACAGGTGATAAAGAGAGGTGATTGGTTCAACAGTTGATCGTTATGAAATGTATCCACCAAATCCAAAGGTCACACCGTGTGACAGGCATTGATATTGCAGTGTGGGTACGCCCCGTTCTTTTAATTTCACGATTTTATTAAAAGTAATTGTTATCCAATCTCTACTGACCTATATCATTGTCAAGTTAGTTGTTGACATGGCCAAGATATTTCCCCCCTGAAAAGAACCAGAACAGATTGAAATGCAGTAATGATGTCTGACTCATGGGCTTCGTCTCTTCACGTCCCGTTTGAGGCCCCTGTGAAGAGGGTCCATACAATTGTGCATTTTGTTCTCATCTGCAAGATCCAGGGCCAGCAGTGCTGAGTCACAGAGGGCCTCAGCAAACCCCCGCAGGTTCATTTCCGTAGGCTTCTTTATCTCATCCTCTCTCCCTTTCCAAATCCTTTAGAACAGGTGAAATGAGAGGTGGATTTTCATGGAACCTGATCTGTGCAACTCCGCCCACTTTTCCTCGCTGTGAAACTCAAACAAGAAAGAAAAAAAGCAAAGCAAAGCAGGGCAGTTCTTTTCTGAGAACAAGCCTTTGTGCTTGTTCCCTTCAGTTCCCTCTGACTACAAAACACACCTCTGTGCCCTCTCAATAACACGGGACAGAGGATAGCGAGGGAACACTAAGCTTCCTGTGCGGCTCACACTAGCCTGTAAAGCTGTTTGCGTGCAACTCCACCTCATTTTATTTTCTTTAAGTTGATTCTGACCGCCCTTTGTATCTATGATACAAAATCTGAACAATAAAGCATCTTCGACTGAAATTAAAGCAGCGAGGAACTCCCATAGTAGAGCAAAATTTTGAGAGTTGTGGTGTTATTAAACTTTGGGAACACTATAAAGTCCTTTAATAGTTCCTCATGTGCCATTACGTTTTCTTTCAGGAATGAGCGTGCTCGGTGGATCAGTGCTCTGAACAATAATGACAACAATAAGAAGACTCAGGACCGAACCAGTGAGTTTCCACAACACATAATTCACATGGACGCTCTGTCCTGACTTCTCTATTTAGCCTGTTGCGCCACCTTGTGGTTATGAGTTGAAACAGTTTCCTCATGCTGAGTTGGTTGAAATTAGCCTGTCAAAAGATATTTAAAGTGCCAGTGTGACTTCTCTAAAATGATTCAGATGTGCTCTTTCAGATCTCATGCAGGTGGAGATGATCAGAACTTACACCGCCAGGCAGCCAGACGAGTTGTCTCTGCAGGTGGCTGATGTGGTGCTTGTCTGGCAGACTGTAGAAGATGGTATGTCAGCTCTCTCTGCCTCCCTCATATCTTCATATATCCTCACTCATACTCTTTAATATTCCTCTCATTTTCCACCTTCCTGTTTCAACGGTTTCCTTTCATCATTTACTTTTACATACTCTCCATCTCTCTTTCAAAGTCTGCATTTACTTTTTCCACATAATGGATCTGATACCTGTTTGAAGATGTGGTTTCACATCTGTGCAAACACATGGAAGCCTTTTTCACATTAAATAACAGACAGAACCAAAAAAGAAGAGCCAGTAAAAGCATAAAGTACCACACAACACATTCTTCTGTTTTCATTTAAAGCCAGTTTCTCTTCTTAGGCTGGTACGAAGGCGAGCGGCTGCGTGATGGAGAGAGGGGATGGTTTCTAAGCGAGTGTGCTGAACCAATTACATGCCAGGCCACTATTGAACGCAACATGCAGAGAATGGACCGCCTGCAGGGCCTTGAGACTAATGTGTGACAGGACAATGAGCAGACTGCTTAACCTACATGGGGCTTTTCCCTGGCCATTAGTGAACCCTCAACACACCAGTGACCTGCCTTTTTAAGCACTGAACTCAGACGAATGAGTTCAATAACCATACCACTGACCTGTCTCCAGGGGACAACTGGACATCTATGAGAGCCTTGCGGCTGCTAGGCCCTCACAGTGGAATAAAGATGGAGCCACAATCATCAATAAATATCAGCCACACTGTCTAAGTTTCAAAGGAAAGACTAAAAACAAACACGTGGAAGACGGATTTCCCTAATAACTGATTTGTCTCTGTGCAGGTGGGACATTTTGACAGTGGGATCTGTCACACTGATTAATTCCCTAGCCTGGTTAGTAAAACTTCACACCCACAGCCAAAGTCACTGCTTTTTTAGCACCCTACCACACAGCAATAGCTGGTATGAAATTTGTAAATGCTTTTTTTTGTTGTTGTTCATTTACAAAGAATACGCTTTATAATGTGCAATTAAAATGAGAGTACAGTAATACTGTAAGAGGTAAAACAGGCTAAATTGTGTGAAACTAACAACAGCCTGGCATGCGCTCTGTTAATGAGGCTTCTCAGGCCATGTGATTGAAGCTTTGCCAGCATCTTGTTGATTGTGAAAGTGATAATAAGGAAGGAGGGTGTGATTGGCAGCTTATGTAAAGTGTGTGGGTTAATGTGGAAACTCCTGTGAGTGTTTAATCAGCCTCTGATGGCATGTGAAACTATGACAATATTTGCAACAGAATACAAAGTGGTGTACGTTGAGCTGCAAAAGAGAGACGGGCTATTTGTCTGAAGCTTAAGGCACTTTGTGTAAATAGCAGAATCCATTTTCTTTTTTTTTTCTGGATTATATTGAAAACAAAGTAAACTGTATATAATCTCCTCTCTCTTATGGGTTAAGTGCATAACAGAAGGTAGTCTGTCTACCCTCTTGTCTCCTGTTAATGCCACCATCATGAATCAATGATTCATTCATGTCACAAATATTATTAGACGCTCCATTCACTCAATGATTTTGATTGTTTGAAATATTTTACAAGCACAAATACACAAGATCGGTCTCAGACACAGGTATATGCAGCAGCCAGCTACAACTTTAAAATCATCTTGAGCTGTCTGTGGCATTCATATAGGTGTTGCTTTGACACATACTTAAACTGCCCAAAGAGTAGTTTAAGTATGTGGTATAACACAGTATTAGACAGGTGGCTTTAATGGCGTGGACTGGCACTGATATTGGGTGTACACCCTCCCACCCCTTCATATTTATTGTGTTATAGAAGGATGGTAAAATTAATTTTGTGTGCTGATGGCAAGATCGGAAGATAGAGAACAGCCCTGCTCTTAATGGTATTGCCCAGCATGAGTCATCTTTTTAGTGTTGCCCAGCTAAAGAAGAAAAATGACTTGGTCAAAGGATGAAGATAACACCATCTATCAAGCCAACTGCTCTGGACTCAGTCCAAATGACAACCATAACTGTTGAGCCACACGAACCAAGCTATGGCGGTCGGCAGTGCTGCCATGAGGAAGGACACAAGTATCCAGACTTTCAAAGAGAACAGCTTTGCATTTGCTCTCAGGGAACATTAGCTTTGGCACCACACACATAAGCAGGAGCCGGTCTTGTTTAAGTCATTTCCTCTCTTGTATCTAGTGTAAATTACCTTTGTACATGTAAATATGTAAAACGGCTTAAAATGTGTAATGTATGTTTTTGTAAATACAGATTATATTGAAGCAACTTGATTATTCAGCCTTCTATATTTTTAATCAGCAACTCCTAATAAAAGCTGAATTGCCCATCATTTAGTCTGATCAATGACTTTTTTCTTTTTCTTTTTTTTTTTTTTTTTACACATCAGCAGAGACCACTCTAGGAATAAAACTTGGGACAATAAATTACATTCTTTCTGAACATTTAATGAAGGATAATCAGATAAATCCTCTGGACATTTGCACCTTTCTCAGATTGGAGCTATTAAATCGAGGGTGTGAAATATATTACCCAGATGATCTTAAAGCTCAGAACAAATTATGTTCTCTCATCGTAAAACCAGCAATATTTGAGATTTTCCACATCTCAGCCCGGCAAGGCGGATGAAGTTAAGCCGCATGATGGTACACCTTCTCTTTATTGCACAGGCCTGTGGCAACAGGTGAAAATAAACTTATCCAAACAAGAGGTTCACTAACAAGATAAAGTTACAGAAAGAATTCAGAGAAAGACTGGTCCTTTGATCTAAGAGGTGAAAAAAAAATTATGGGAATCAAATGCAGGCCTTTTTTTTGCCTTTCTTTTTAATAGCAGTGGCCTGTATTTGGCCTTCAGGAGCAGCAAAATTTCAATCAAGCAGAACCATCAAGAAGGCCAGCTGGTTATCATAAATAATCCAACTAGACCCTGTGTCCAAGGACGCAGGCAGTAACTTCATGGCATCTTCTTTTCAGAGACAGCCAAATCTCTATCCACTTTTAATCATCGTCATCATCTTCGTCATTGAAGTAAACATGCTCTCCTCTTGGGGCCGACGCCCACGTTCTGCCATAGCCCCTACTGCTGCCTGTGGGCTTCTCCTGGGTCGTGATCAGGTCTATGATGGCTGTGATCACAGCACAGTCTTTGGATTGACGGTTTTGCCAGTCTACAGGAGCAGGATTACAAATTTTGTCCTGCAGCAGAGAATCCAGCTCTTTCTTTAAACTCTGCAGGACAGACAGGAAGGAGAGATTAATACAAAAGAAATTTCAAAAAGACAGATGTGTTGTTGATGTGCATGTGTGTGTCGTTTACCTTAACAAGGTGAGCAATGCGTGCAGGGGATCTAAAGACAATCCACTGGTCCACTGCGATGGTTTCCTGGTCCTCGTCTTTTTGGATGGTAATGTCTCCTCCAAAGAACAGCAGTGAGAATGGTGACACCTCAGTGCAGTCGTATAGAAAGATCTGAGGGAGCACAGAGATATCAGTAACGCGCGACGACAGGGCCATTACAACAAACACGTCAACACATTTGGTGACAGAGAGCAGCATCATTACGGCACACCCTGCCTGACAGCTATTCTGTGGTGTGGGCTGAAAGTGTCCCATTAGTAAGGAGAGGCTGTGGAGTTTGAAATGTGTTTCAAGAGAAATGTCATCTTGACCAATCTGTGACTTTAACTTATGTATTACACCTCATCCATTTTTCTTCTGTGTTTGAAGGAGACTGATTAATGATTAGGGATGGGTACCGGTATCTGGTGCCATTACGGCACCGGTTCTGACATAAACGTTAGTAACCAGACCGAAAAGCAGCGCACATTTCGGTGCTTTTTGTTTCCTGAGATGTCACACACTTTGGATTCTAGCCAATCATTTTACCTTTCCAAGGATAGTAGGCGAGCCCAGGTACGTACGTTCTTTTAGAGCAGAGCTACAGATTAAAAAATGTTTGATAGAGTGATACTATATATGCCCTATAGCTGCAAAAAAGGCTAAAATTGTTATCTTTTTACAAAAAAACAAAACAAAACAAAAAACAGCTAAACATGAGGGGTTTTTGGACAAAGTTTGTGTTTTCCGTTGTTTAAGCACTGGTTCCAACCAAAGGAGGTATGCTGTATCAACAGAAAAGGCTAACTTGGTTATCATTTTGCAGAAAAAAAAGAGACTTCTAAAAATAAAAACATGAGAGGTTTTTGGACAAAGTTTGTGTTCTCTATTCTTTAAGCATCGGTTCGAGCACTGTTTAAGCACCGGCACCGTTTCAAAAGTACCGGTTTGGCACCGGTATCGGATAAAACCTAAACGATACCCATTCCTACTAATGATAATGCAAATTATTATTTTTTTAGTTATTTATAGTTAAATTCTAAAGACTGCTGGCAGAAAAAGGTGTCATATATAGGTGCACTATAAATCACTCTGTGGGTACACACTAACAAAAAACTCCTTTGCTCTCAGGTCAAAAGTCAAAGACGCGGGATAAACAGCAAACAAAAACTATTTCAGCTTTGAAGGTTGAAGACCATAGTATTAAAAGGGAGAAGTAGAAAAAGATGGAGAGAGAAGAGAGAAGAAAAAGAGAAAAAAAGCGAGGAGACAGCAGAGACGACTGCATTTACTCCATGAATGTGTAATGTTATGTCTCACCGAGGGCAAGTGCGTCAGAGAAGATAAAGTCTGGACGTCATCCTTCAGTTTTATTCTTTTTTGTCCTATCTACAGCCCTGGACTTCTGCTTTCTTCTCAGGGTAAACAAATAACCTTGAAAATCTCGCACTCTCAGAATACCTTATTTTTACCATGTCATTGTGCTCAAAACCACTTACATGCGACAAGAAAAAAAAATCATTTAATGGCAACAATAATGACAGTGAAATGCAGCAAATCATTTATTTTCCCTTAAAGACAAAAAGCACAGGCGGCCATCAGAGAGGACATAAAAGGTGTTTTCCTGCAGAATAGAAACATTCACAAAAAGAGAGCACAGAAAGAACAAAGACAAAGAGATGCAAGGGAGGGGAAACGGGTGTGAAGAGGGGAAGAAAGAAAAAAAAAGAGAGAATATAGAAAAAGGCAGCAGTCAGCAAACAGCACTGACTGTTTTGCACCCCACCACCAACTACTACATTGTATCTGGAAGCTTTGAAGCACAAGAGCCTTTGAGAGGGACTTGAAAGGCAGTGTTTTAATCAAATATTCATTAAGTGCAAAGCTGGTGTGGCACCACTGCCAACCTTTAACCACTGGCCCTCTTTTCCACTCATATGCACCATTCGAGGGACACATGCAAACTCAAGAAGACACAAAGCAACACAGACTCAAATGTAAAAATAAATAAATAACATTTACAGAACAATATAACATTTACTAGGAGAGATAGATTACTCCACCATGTAAGATACTCACACTACTTGTTCTCATCTTTAGGTGATAGATAAGCCAAGTATAGTTGAATTCCATCTCTTCGGCATTGACAGATTTTGGGTGGATACACACTTTTCCGTCAGCCTGAGTGTACACTTTGACACTGCAAAAGATCAGATGTGAGTGAGTCTAAGTGTGTGTTTTATAGAGCTGGGAATATTCACATTCTTCATACTTTACAACATATTTTTTATTAAAATTGTCATCTTAATAAATGATGAAAAAAAGACAATTTATCACAGCAGAAGATGGAAAACAGTTAAAAAAAAAAGAAAAGAAATTGTAACAGTTATGAACACCCCCCCCCCCCCCGTTTTGATTACATTTTTATAGACAAATTATTCAAAAAGTTTGGATAAAAATAACGATTATATGCAAACACTACAATCTGGTGTGATCTCTGAGGCAGAGATGAGCAGTGGAATACCAAGGACTAGTGTGTCAAAACCTAAGTATTTCTATAAGAATTAAGGAGGCAAGTAGGAGCCAGGTACTCCTAATCAAATGTGACTGATTAACTGATCATTAAGTGTGAACACCGCTACATAAGTGTTTGCAGTTTGTTGGTCTGTGTTAAAACAATAAAACGGTGGAAAGAAATCAGCAATGATCTAAGAGTCCAGCATTCCACAGTAAATTATTCAGTGGAAAATATTCGAGACATGTTATACGCCCTGACAAACTCACCCCAAGGTCATGCACATGACCTTGCAATGCACAGAGGAAGTGAAAAAAAAAAATCAAACTCCTCCACCTCAAACTCTACCAGCCTCAGATAGTATGTCAAATGTTAAAGTTAATGAGAGTACAATTAGAAAAACACTAATTTTCTAAAATTAGTGGAGAGTCGTGTATCGCTTGCTTGTTGGCTTGTTTGGGTTGCCAGGAAAAAGTAATATAGTATAATTTTTGCTAAAATAACTCAGAATTTAGCTGTTCAAGAGCTAAATTCTATCAGGTGTTTTTTGGCTTTTTAATCCAACGTATGCAGAATGCTGAAAGTAACACTGTGTTCCACACACCAGTATGTTGGCCAAAGAAAACCAACTGTTTCACTACAGGGAACAAGTGCTAACCTTCTGTTATGCACTTAACCCATAAGAGAGAGGAGATTATATACAGATTACTTTGTTTTCAATATAATCCAGAAAAAAAAAAGAAAATGGATTCTGCTATTTACACAAAGTGCCTTAAGCGTCAGACAAATAGCCCGTCTCTCTTTTGCAGCTCAACGTACACCACTTTGTATTCTGTTGCAAGTGCTTAATCAAGCACTGAATTCATTAAGTGGAGAGCCGTGGTGCGGACATAAACATTTAAAAACTTGCTTGGTGTTACGAATTACTTATACAAAGGAAATGACCCTGGGAAATGACTGTGCACCTAGGTCTAAAGCTGTCAACGAGATAAACAATAAAAGTGACAGCCTGCTGTGAAAGAGTCTGTGCCCCTGTTGTGCGTGTCTGTCTTTTGCACGCAGGTCACAGCCACCGCTTATGACAGCTGCCTTTGGGCAATTTTATGATGACTGCATTGATCTTGAGCTGCAAAAGTGCCTTTGTTTTTGACAATCATCCAAACGTGGCCTCTGCACAGCCTGGGGTAATTGTCACAGTGCCCTTACAGAGCACTCTTACCAGGACGTATGATGAGATATTGCAGTGTGAAGGCTATTTTTCTCTCTGGAGATCAATAAGACTGATTGTGCACCTCTCTATCTTGGCCTGTGCAGCCCTTTCCTGTCTGTCATTGCTCATCTCCTCCTTTGGATTAGCAAACTTACCCTGGCCTCTTTTTGCTGTGAGATGGTCTGATCATGGCCACCTTAGGGTACAGACCTGCTACAATCACTGCCTTGATTAATTTTTCATTGCCTGAGGGGAAAAAAAGTGACAGATAAAGAACAAATGAAAAAGAAAATATTAAACTTAAATGCTTCATATCATACTTTGCTACTGCTTCACAGCCCAGATATCATGACCAGTTAAAAAACAACAAACAAACAGAAAAACTTCTTACTTACCCGAGTTGACATTAGATTTGGGGTCTTTGGGATCGTTGCTGCTGACAAAGCCTGCATGCATGAGATGTTCGGCAAACTGACCCTTCATGTTTTGCAGCATCTGAATGATGAAAGGACAAGTTGCTTCTAATAATACAGCACACCTTTGACTTCACAGAAAGAAGTCCATATTTAAAATATAGTCACGCAGAATCATCCCGACTCACCTGGAGTGTGTTGGCAGACAGGAAGTTGTCCCAGCAGTATTCCCTTTCATACCTGCCTCCACGCTGCTTTGCATCCTCCCAGCCCTGGGTAAATCAATGCATGATAAATTAAGATAGGATCAATTCATACAGCAGACACATCTGTGAGTACAAAATCAGGAGTCACCCATGTGGGCTGTTCTACCTGGAAAGCATTGACAATAGTGAGGTGGTCACTCTTCGAGTTTCTAGAGAGGGCCTTCCGCCTCATGTCTGCCATCTTCTCTTTACCCTAAGACAAACAGATACGTTAAAAAACAAAAACAAAATGCACACACACACAAGTTCAAAGATAGTATACAGCGTAAGCTTTCATAAGCTGTCTGTGAACTCAGCTCTACCTACCAGGGGTATGAAAAAAGGGTCTTTGAAGCTGAGGGAAGCAGCAATAGTGAGTACAGGGTCAAGGCAGCCCAACAGAGCTCCAAACAGGATGAGCTTGCCAATGTGAGGTTCCACAGGCAGGCGAGCCAGGTGGAAACCCAATGCTGTAAGATTCTCTCTTTGGTCCAGGGCGTTCTGACAAAACAATGTCATCATATCCATAAGAAAGGGCATTCAGAAACATGTGCATAATAACTATCCCACAATTTTATTTTATTTTAACAAGTTTAACCTCATTAGCCTGAAAGCTCATTTTTATCTGGGTAAATACTAATTTCTCAGTTTGCTGCTGCAACACAAGTTACTGAATTTGTAAGGGCTTTTTAGTTAGTTACTAATATATTAAGTTACTAGTATATTATGTAATCTTTGGTCACAGCCCAGCATGCAATTGATACTCTGATTCGTAACAATCTCTTAAAAACCCTTTTAGTTACTTTCTTACCAGTTCTGTGAGATTCTTGATGGCGAGGCTGACAGCCTTTTCAGTGGGACGGTCCAAGGCTTTCTCCAGGAATCGACCTATAGACCCAAGCTTCAGTATCTAGGGAGTGTATGTGATATTTTGCTTTGATCAGCACAAGCATGTCATAATTTTTTCCACATAATTCCCTTTACTTAATCAGGTGGGCTGTTAACTATGGAAAACATTGATTTATAGACACACAGTACTGTGGAAAAGTCTTGAGCCACTCCCCATTTCTTCATATTTTGACATTCGGTATGACCACTTTTGTTCTTCAAAACAGCCTGAACTCTCTTGTGCAGCTTTCTTATTATTTCTTTAAATAATCTTCAGGAATATTTCTCCAGGCCTCTTGATGGATGTTCAAAGCTCTTCTTTAGATGTTGGCTGTCCTCTGCTCTGTTCTCTGTCAAGATGATCCCACACTGCATCAATAATGTTAAGATCTGGGCTCTGAGAAGGCCAATCCATGACTAACAGTGTTCCACTGTGTGTTTTTCAATCAAGGTACGCTTTTACTGCACTGGCAGTGTATTTGGGATGGCTGTCATGATGAAACATGCCAATCAGATGCTTTCCAGATGGTACTTCATGGTGGATCAGAGTATGACTGTGTTTTTCTGTGTTCATAATTTGGGCAATGTTGATAATACCTCTATTACCACTGGCTGAGATCCAGCTACAAAACATGACCGAGCCTTCACTGTGTTTTACAAATGGAGGCACTACCTGTTGCTCCTCTCTCCTGCCCACCTCTGTACATACTGACACCAGTTTTAACCAAAAATGACAAATTTGGACTCATCACCCCATAAAACCTGTAGCCATTTATTTTAAGTCCAGTTATGTAATTTGGCATACCTCATTCTTTTCTAACTCTTCTCTTCCTTATGAATGGCTTCTTGAAAGCCACCTGTCCTCTGAGACCATTTCTGATGAGGCTTCAGTGAACAGTAGATAAATCAAAAGGTCAGATCTACCTTTCAGGTCCTGTGTCAGGTCTTTGCAGGACTTTTTTGTACTTCTCTTCATTACTTTGAGGTGTTCATCTGCTGTAGACAGTTTTTCTTCTGCCACTTCTCTTTTTGAGAACACACTGCACATACTGAGTTATGCAAATATTTCAGTTAATAACTAATATACCTCAGAAATATTATTTTAAGTCTTTCAAAATTATGAGTTTTAATGACAGTCAGATAATAAAAAAGTGCCTAAAGTACTTTTTGAAACTGATTAAGTTATTTGTTATGTGTAGACAACACTGGTTTATCCCTTAAGTTAGGTGCCTTTTAACAAAAAACCCCAAAACAAAAACCTTAATTAATTATACGCCAGTGCTAAGTGACTTAATAGACAAAGCGGAAAAACCCCCCCCAAAACAAACAAGAAAAAGTTCCTCAATGTTTAAAGGAAAACTTTAAAATACCTAAAAGCCTGGAGAACTACTACTAAAGACTGCTTTAAAATTACAAGAAAGTCTGACTTATTGGAGGCAAAAGATAAAGAAATAAGGGATCACTCAAGACATTTTCACAGTACTATAGATATAGTAAGATCAAGTACAGTTAGCTTTGAATGACTTGCTCATATTGCTTTTTGTGACAGAACAACAAAGATGTTAGTGCTTACTTCTAATCTTAACTAACGCAATTCACTGAATGCTACGTGAAATGAATGTGATCACATGGTTTGGTTTGGCTAAATGCACGTTCATTTCCACATTCAAAAGGAACATTTACTTGTGGCTAACTGCAGAGCAATGAAACAGCCACATCTCTATGTCTGACTAACAATGTGATGTTGAAGTGTTTGTGCATTAGAGAGCCAGGTCAAGGTTAGCATGTTGTCAGTGTTTGTCTCACTTTAAGGACTGTCTGATGCATTGTGCAACTCTCACCCACTAGCTTCAAAAACCATATCACACACATACTCAAATACATCCAGCACAGAGAGTGGGGGAGACACACTAAAATGCATATCCAATACAGCAACTGGTGAGAACAATCACAGCAAACACTACATCTAAATGACCTTTGGCTTAATTTTCCATTAGCACTGTTTAAAATATGTCTGAGTGGAGCGTGAGGATTTCAAAAGAGAACGCGAAAAAAAAAAGTAAGCAACCAAAGAAGAAAAAGACTGTTTATATAAGAGAAAAAAAATGTGTAGAAAAGTAATTATACTGTCTGTAAAAAATGAGAGTAAGAGCGGGAGAGGGCATGAGTCAGCCCGGGATGCTCATCCCCAGTTCTCATTAGAGAGGAGAGGCTGTAATTCAGCACAACACCAAAAACAGCAGCGCTGTCCTCGTTCCGCCCCTGCACTCACAAAACTCATTGAGAGCAATCTTGTCCTCATCTAAACTCCCAAACCCACATCTATCTGTCTCTCTCTCTGTCAGTCTATCCCTCTTTCTCTCCGCATATACAACCTTGATCTGCAAGCACAGCTCCTCCAGTGGTGTCCTCATAATTTCAGGTAATTGATAGGCATCCAACAGGCTGGCCCTCAGACCGTTGTACAGGTGATAGCATTTCCCCGGACACACTCTGGATATTTAGAGAAGAGAGTTGTTAGAGAGACAGAGAAGGAAAAGAGGTTAAATGTTTTACAGGCCCTGTGACAAGGGCTTACTTTAAAAATCAGTGGGATGAAACTGCACACAGTAAGCAGCTCTGCTAATTGGGCCTTGCTGCACTTTGATGTCAGAGCTATATAACAGAACAGACGTCTCAAGTAAAAGACTGGAAACAACCTGAGAGTGACTACACTTTGCCTTTCTGAGTGGTTACAGATGGGAAAGCAGGACAGAGTGGTCTTACAGGGAAGAGTGATGGAGAGCTCAGATGACAAATAGATGGGAAGCTAATTATCCCATATTGCATACCCAGAGGCACTAATATAAAGTATGCCCTCATTATATTATAATCTACAAATATACCCACGTGTAGACACAAACGCACACATAAACACACACACACCTGCCAGCACGTCCTTTCCTCTGTTTGGCATTGGCCAAGCTAACCCACTCAGCCATCATGGTGCTGATGTTATTGCTGGTGTCAAAGTTGGTCTCCTTAATTTTGCCTCCATCTATCACATAAACAACATCATCGATGGTGATGCTGTGAGGAGCAGGCGAGAGAGAAAGGGGGGAAAACATAAGTTGCACGTAATAATACAGAAAAAACACTTCAAAGTTAGGGCTGTTCGATATAACGATATATATCGTTTCATTTTACGCTATCGTTTGTTTGGTGGTGTCGCAAAAATAAACTGTTTGCGGCAATATTTTTTCATCGTTTTGATGGTCACTGTAGTGGCTATATTAATTTCTTAAAGTTCTCTCTTTCTCTTATATTTAATATAACCACACTATGGACGGACAAGCGCCTGTTTTTATGCGTTGTGGTTAGCAACAACGACGGTAACACTATCGCGTGTCCGCTTGTTTACGTTCCACATAAACCTTTCACGATAAAGCTCAAGATCCTGTTGAGACTTTTCAAAATAAACTGAATCACGTGAAAGAGCAGATTATTTACGGATAAGAAGTAGAAAAGAGCCGCCAGGTGCTAGAAAATAAACCTTAGACTCAAACGTTAGAACAGGCTTTTCCCCGCAGCACGCTGTGTAATAAATACTCACAGAGAAAACGGCGGCTGCTACAACTTATGTCTAAAAATGTATCGTTTCATACATCTGTTAAAACACTCGACTCCAGCTACATGACGCGCAGCTGAAAACACTTCCCGCAAGACGAGCTGCCCGAGAGTCACAGAATTTACAGAAAATGTTACATTTTTGTGATTTATATCGTTATCAGGACGACAGAATTCTTATATCGGGATATGAGATTTTGGTCATATCGCACAGCCCTATTGAAAGTAGACTCTCAAGAATTCCTAGTTAAGACTCTTACACAATCACTTAGAAGTAAAAAATAAAATCCAGCCCTTTGGTAGGTTTCTGAGTAGACTTGTAGTCAAGACCGCCTAATCCGAGACCAAGACAAGACCAAGACCAAGTTGAGACGAGACCAAGACCGAGACCGAGACAAAAAAAGTCTTTAAACTGCAGCCAGATGCTATTCTATATACATATGCAGGACACCTTAAACTAGTTTTTTAATTAAGCAGCAAGGCAGAACAAAGTCGGGCCTGTATCAAGACACAGGGACTAAACCCCAATTCAACCAGACCCAGAACTGATCCGGAATTAAAACAGGACTACAACAGTAACCAAGACAGAACCAGAATCAGAACTAGATGATAGTAGCACTAAAAATCACCATAGACCTGCACTACACTTATTTTTTAATTCTACCAAAGTACAATATTTAGATTGAGAAAAGTTTATATAATTATTTAGCCTTGTTGTGCAAACAAGCCTGCATAACTTAATAAATATAGAATTTGAAAAGTAACAAATGGTATCTAAAAAGAAACACTAGGTACATGTTCTGATGAGTTTTGGCAAACAACCATTTGACTAACATGTGTGTCTCACCTGCTCTTATTCCATCTCTGTTCTGTCCTCATTCTCTCTCTCCCTCTCTGTTCCTCTCTCTCCCTCTCTGTTCCTCTCTCTCCCTCTCTGTTCCTCTCTCTCCCTCTCTGTTCCTCTCTCTCCCTCTCTGTTCCTCTCTCTCCCTCTTTGTGCTGACAATCAAGCCAAACTCCATCATCATCAAATATACAGTTGAAACCAGATATTTATGTACTCTTCAGATAAAAACAAACACACTTTTTTAATTGTAACATCAAATCAAACTAAATGTTTATTTTTTTAGATTGATAAATATAAAAAACATATTTGTTAACTTTAAGAGTAAAGAGAGAAACTATCTGTATTTCTTCATTGCAAATGGCACCAAATTGTATTCAAAATTGAGCCACACTTATGGAGCTCCACAGTTCTTTTCCTGGTGTTTTGGTTGACATCTCTGGATTTTTCCCGTGTCAAAGAAACAGGCTCTGTGTTTTGCCTTATATGCATCCACAACTGTGCCACCAATTTACTCACATGGACTCTACTAACCAATCAGAAGCTTCTTCAGCTCAGAATGGAATCGTCTGGAGTTTTCTTATTAATTAACCATAAACTTAGTGTACATGTGCTCCTAAATTTGATGAAAGTGATTAAAATAGACAGCTCCCTCTTTTTATTCTGACATTTCACTAATTCAAAAGATATTTCAACATTTATTTATCTAAAACAAAAGTTTACTCTAAATTGATGTTTAACAGTAAAAAAAAGTTTATGTTTTCTCCATAAAGTGTGTGTAAATATCTGGTTTCAACTGTGAATATACTGCTGTGTATTGAAATTCCTCTTGTTTTGCATAGATATACTGAACAACATCCAAAGCATAATATATAAAATAACATCTACCTGAGTTTTTTCTTTGAAAGAAGCTCCTTATGTCCATTGTTGTGTACATCAGTACACAACTGAAACCGATTTAGAGAATTTAGATTTGAGAACGCAGGACCGAAACAGCGAGACCAAGACCGAGACCAGGACAAAAGTCCGTCGAGACCAAGACGAGACCAAGACCAAGTAAAAGTGGTCTCGAGACATCCAACTCTAGTTTAGAGTCTATATTTAGTGGAGTGATATGAGGGGAGTGCTGAGGGCAGGCAGCTCCTTAATTTGCTCTGCTCGTTTGTGTGAATGCAGCACTCTGAACGCATTAACAAATTGCCTGTCAGAGTTTTCTCATCCAAACCAATATGACAGTATTTGTAATCAATCCAAGAGATGTATGCTAATTAGCTCCAATCCAGTTGTAGGCCTCATTCCTGACTGAGGCACTGGCACACACAGAAAACAGATATATGATGGAATGTCATAAAAGGTCTGTGTTTTTTCTAAACCTTTAAACACTTTCCAAAGTACAAATGCAAAGACTGCACAAGCTTTTACCACAGACGCATGCTCTTACAAACCTGGTCTCAGCTATATTGGTAGCAATCACAATCTTTCGAACTCCAGGAGGAGGCCTTTTAAAAACCTGAGAAGAATTAGAGAGAAAAATTGAGCAGGACATTTGTGATATTGAAAGGGGACTAAAGTAGGACACAATTGACAAAGAGATGGTCCGAGAAAGAGAAAAAAGAGAAACTGAAGAATACTGACCTGTGTCTGATTAACAGTTGGCATGAGGGAGTGTAAAGGGATGATAACAAACCGGTCTGAAATGTAACAGGACACAAAAGAAAAACTCAAATAAAACACTGACTGTCAATTTAAGATACAACTAGTCCATAGGCTGAACAATTATGTGTTCTATAACAACAAGTATCATGAAACCATGGAGAATTCTACAGCCACAGCACCCCTACTTCAGATAGGTGGAAGATAACGGATGAATGGAAAAATTGCACCACAAATAGTGACATAGTTGCTGGAGTCCACTTAACTTAAAATGACATACGTGTTTAGCAACTTTGTCTTTACATACAAATATACGCAAAATACAAGCAATCAGCAACCAGCGGAGTCAAGTCATCTTTTGCGAAAATATAAGCTGGAAGACAAATCTTTTATAATATAGAGCCTTTATTTCCAAACCTTTGCTAAACTTTCAGAGTTAACTGTATATCACAACTGACAAAGAGACCAGTTGACTATTGCAGTCAAACTCTATTTGTAATCTGTCACCAAATGCAAAACCAGCAATCGGGAAACCACCCTCATTTTGACTCCAGTGAGACTAAGCCATAAGCAGTTAAGAAAATGGGTGTATTTCAACAAAGTGGCGCAATGATGAGTGCTGTCTCGTCATGGTAAGAAGATCCTGGGTTTGAATCTGCCTGTGTCAGTCCGCTCCGGGTACTCCATCTTTCTCGCACAGTTCCAAGACATACTTGTTAGGTTACGTGGCGATTCTAAATCGGCCTTAAGTGTGAACTATGAATGGTTGTCGTCTCTCTCGCCTTGTGATAGACTGACGACCAGTTCAGTGTACCCTGCTTCTTGCTCTATGACAGCTGTAATAGGCTTTTATATTGCTGCGACCCTGAATTCAATAAGTGGTTAAGAAAATCAAAGGATGGATTTCTCAACTGTGGAACAGAAAACTGTATAGTCAAAGCAAGAAAGAAAAATTGCAAGACACCGACGTGCATTCACTTCCATGCTGTACATCCTGAATGTGTGTTTCTGTTTGCATACCTGATCGGAACATTTGCTGAGCCATGAGAAGGTCATTGAGAGTACTGATATTGTCCCAACCAGGCAAGAACACCAAGATTGCTCCTTCCTGTCCAAGACATGATACAAAACTCTCAACACAGCTGTAAGTCACAAAATCCAGCAGGGTCTCAGTAGATTGCGGGTCCAGCAAACAAGATGCCCATGACCTCAGAGGAGCTGAGCTGAGGCAGATACTGTAGATATGATTTGCTCTCAGCTCCCAACCTCTACATTCACATTCAGACACAAAATAGCCACTGAAACTCCAACATCTTTATGACAAATGCATCTTTATAGTACAGGAGAGCATCTGATTAACATTAACAAAAGCACTGACTTAATTTTCCCCACAATAGCAAAGAGAAAAGGAAATCAATAAGTCACATGAAAAAGTACAGACACAGAAACGCTAGCTGTGAAAACATAAGAAGAGAAGACTAAATGGTGAGGAAATCTCTGCGCATTGAGCTCTTTTGTCAGTGGCTGCAGATTGCTGACCACTTAATGGATATCAGGCATCGGCGCCTCATTCACAAAGCCAAAATCCATTACAGTAATGCTGTAATGGTTTTTAAAAAAAAAAAAGCTGAAAAAGACTCCTTTAATGACTGATGAAGAGCTCAGTCATTGCAGCAGCAAAGAATAGAATAGAGAGAAGGAGACAAAGAATGAGACAAAGTCAAAAATCAGTCAATTGTTTATGGTGCAGTACTGTTTCATTTCTTTCCATACAAGCTATTACCACAGTTGTTGTCTCAACACTAAATACTCAAAGTTTTGACAGAAATCAGTGACACAAATATGAAGGTTACAGTTTGTGACACAAAAAAATTACACAAGGCAGTCAATGCTAGCCCATGGAGCCATGCTGGAAAGGTCAAAGATAAAATTAGTCAAATCTGTCTTTAATAAATATACAGTTATACAGACTGTACAGAGCTATAATACAGAGCAGAGTTTCAGCAAACTCGTTTTCATCCTATCCAGATTTAAACAAAGTATTCTCTAACTAAAATTAAGCTGCTATAAAAATCGATTCTATAAAAAGCACCATGCTATTCATTTCCTCCGAGAAATGAAGGGAAGGCATAAAAAGTAGCTTCTAGGCCTTGGTTTCCCCAACTTTTTAATTAAAGCTAATTATTATCCCCAGTTCTCAACCACTGGCACTCACATGGGACTGTATGTATGTTAAAGTCTCTGCATGTGTATTTGTGAAAGAGATGAAGGTCGGCTGCCTAGCTACAACCTGACAAATTACACGCATCCAGGAAGAAACACACTCTAATTAATTCTAACTAAAAATTAAGTGACAGTACAGTACAGTAAGCTCTGGAGAGTCTACTCTATGACAGCACACACAAACACACACAGCAAACCACCCACATACAGTTGCACCCAGCAGGCATTCATTAATGCCTGTATGTTAAACCCCTAGGTGTATAATCACAGAACCCTGCAACATAATTAACCAATCATCACAGTCAAAAGCTCAGCAGATGGCCCATATCCTTGGTTCAGATTACCATCATGGTGAATCAGCCAGTTCTCTCACAGCCATTTGACAACGCCACAACAAATCAGCTGGTTGACTGGCTCAGTGTGGCCGTGACTGATGGAGATACAGCTTCATATGGGAAAGTATAATTATTCTGTCTGCCTCTGTTAGTCACTCCGTGTTCTTCTTCTTTTTCACTCTCTTGTTTATTTATACATCCAAAACTATTTTACTTCATTCAGTCATAGCACTTAACTTTTTAAAATGGTAGTAAACTAATCATTCTTCTCTCATTAATAGTAGTCTACCCTGAATCGCCTCCTGGTCAGCAGGGGGGATTTCTGTGGAGTGTGCATGTCTCCCTGTGCCTGTGTTGGCTTTCTTTGGGTGCTGGCTGTAAATTATAGACGCTAAACTGTCTCTGTAGGTTTGTGTCTTTGTTTGTCTCTCTGTGTTAGATCTGTGATGGACAGACGACCTGTATAAGGTGTACCCTGCCCTTGACCTACAGTGGGGCAAAAAAGTATTTAGTCAGCCACCGATTGTGCAAGTTCCCCCACTTAAAATGATGACAGAGGTCAGTAATTTGCACCAGAGGTACACTTCAACTGTGAGAGACAGAATGTGAAAAAAAAAAAATCCATGAATCCACATGGTAGGATTTGTAAAGAATTTATTCGTAAATTAGGGAGGAAAATAAGTATTTGGTCACCTCAAACAAGGAAAATCTCTGGCTCTCACAGACCTGTAACGTCTTCTGTAAGAAGCTTTTCTGTCCCCCACTCGTTACCTGTATGAATGGCACCTGTTTGAACTCATCATCTGTATAAAAGACACCTGTCCACAGCCTCAAACAGTCAGACTCCAAACTCCGCCATGGCCAAGACCAAAGAGCTTTCGAAGGACACCAGGAAAAGTATCGTAGACCTGCACCAGACTGGGAAGAGTGAATCTACAATAGGCAAGCAGCTTGGTGTGAAAAAATCAACTGTGGGAGCAATCATCAGAAAATGGAAGACATACAAGACCACTGATAATCTCCCTCGATCTGGGGCTCCACGCAAGATCTCATCCCGTGGGGTCAAAATGATCATGAGAACGGTGAGCAAAGATCCCAGAACCACACGGGGGGACCTGGTGAATGACCTGCAGAGAGCTGGGACCAAAGTAACAGAGGTCACCATCAGTAACACACTACAACGGCAGGGAATCAAATCCCGCAGTGCCAGACGTGTTCCGCTGCTGAAGCCAGTGCATGTCCAGGCCCGTCTGAAGTTTGCCAGAGAGCACATGGATGATACAGCAGAGGATTGGGAGAACGTCATGTGGTCAGATGAAACCAAAGTAGAACTTTTTGGTATAAACTCAACTCGTCGTGTTTGGAGGAAGAAGAATACTGAGTTGCATCCCAAGAACACCATACCGACTGTGAAGCATGGGGGTGGAAACATCATGCTATGGGGCTGTTTTTCTGCCAAGGGGACAGGACGACTGATCCGTGTTAAGGACAGAATGAATGGTGCCATGTATCGTGAGATTTTGAGCCAAAACCTCCTTCCATCAGTGAGAACTTTGAAGATGAAACGAGGCTGGGTCTTCCAACATGACAATGATCCAAAACACACCGCCCGGGCAACAAAGGAGTGGCTCCGTAAGAAGCATTTGAAAGTCCTGGAGTGGCCTAGCCAGTCTCCAGACCTCAACCCCATAGAAAATCTGTGGCGGGAGTTGAAAGTCCGTGTTGCTCGGCGACAGCCCCAAAACATCACTGCTCTCGAGAAGATCTGCATGGAGGAATGGGCCAAAATACCAGCTACTGTGTGTGCAAACCTGGTAAAGACCTATAGTAAACGTTTGACCTCTGTTATTGCCAACAAAGGTTATGTTACAAAGTATTGAGTTGTATTTTTGTTATTGACCAAATACTTATTTTCCACCCTGATTTACGAATAAATTCTTTACAAATCCTACCATGTGGATTCATGGATTTTTTTTTCACATTCTGTCTCTCACAGTTGAAGTGTACCTCTGGTGCAAATTACTGACCTCTGTCATCATTTTAGGTGGGGGAACTTGCACAATCGGTGGCTGACTAAATACTTTTTTGCCCCATTGTATAATAGCTGGGATAGGCTCCAGGCTCTAGATAAGCAGCTGAAGTATGGACATATATTTTTTCATAATAACCATTTTACCACTTCCTAGAAAAGCTACTGGGCCAGCAGTTACAAAAATTAAAACTTTCTACTTTCAAGTCACACAGGTGACACTGTATTCACAAAGCTAACAACTGTGCACTGAAATGATGCCGACATCCAAAAAGGAAAGTTAACCAGAACTGGAAAAAGAAAAAAGGGAATGGAGGTGCAGCGGGAGAGCATCTGTTCAATCACTCATTAGCAGAAATTTGCTGCCAGGATCTGTGTCATTTTCTCTGATCTAATGTCTGTGTTTGGCAGCTAGCCCGCCTGCTCCCTCCATCTGCTCCATCTAGGAATGTACTGTACTTTGCCAGCCTAAGAGTCTCCATTAACTATTAGTTTCCATTTAATATCAAGCCACCTTTCACATGGGCAACTTTTTGTCAATGATTAAAGAACATGATGTCCAAAAATGACAATCTTCAAAGGCAAGCTCCTGTTACAGAAACATTCATTTTGACATTTTCATAAAGTACAAATTCAGTTTGTTGTTGTTTTTTTTTTTTAAATAAAACGCATCGTCTAGAATTTGGCCAATTTATGCCAGCTGCACTCAAACCACAACTAAAAGGTTAGACTCACCTCCTCATTGAGCACAATATAACGAATTAGTGCCAGAATTAGGTCCAGATCAATCTTCTCATCTCTGTCTAATATCTCGAGAGCCTCAATGGTTGTGTCAGAGTACCTGTAAAACACAGGACATGGACATGGCAACATAAGTGCTCCTGCTCTCCCCTTACTTGTTGCTGGAGGTGTCACACGCTGTAATATGGCTACAACAGGTTTATAAATATTTTCACATGCTATGCTTTAGTACAAAAATGCAGAATAGCTTTGAGTTACAGTTGATACTTTTTCTTTGTTGTGGTAATAGCACTGGTGATCAGTAACATATTAATAATTGGTTCTTTGTCTTTTTTTCCCCTTTAGAATGAGAAAAAGAGAAACATCTGTGTCGTGTTCAACTACAAAAGCAGTATTTCTGTTTTTTAAAAAATGTATTCCAGTAGGTCTTAATACAAAAATGTGTTTTATGTTGAAACCATTTGAAATCACCAGAAAACTAATTTTGCAAGCACACCGACAGTGTTCAAAGTAATATTTCTGCCTAGTTACACAATAGACTGGATGCCATGTTGTGAATTTAGGACTTAATTATTTTTTAATAACAAAACTAAACACTGGCAAAACAAACCAACATTGAATATGCCAAGACATTTAAAAAAATATTTGTTAATATTACGCTATTTTATAAATGATCGGGCTCCTCAGTTCTCAGTAATATTGTGATTCTTCTTAAAGCTTTCAGTTCAGTAAGACAAAGCATTTTGGAAACTTCAAGTGTTATTACAAGAATTCTCACTTGAGAAAAATAGCCTTTTCTGTTCAGGGTATCAACATATCGAATTCCTTACCTATAGTATTCAAACTGGATCATGTCCAGGATTACTTTAAAATTAAACTGAAATAGTTTTTGAAGTGGAATCCAGTCACGTAGACATGAACAATCTTCTGTCTCCTGTTTAGAGCCTCTGTTGTTATATTGCAGGTGTGTCTAGTGGCATCTTATCTCCATTCTGTTGTGTTGTGGGATTGTCTTAAAAATTTTAAAGCAGTTATTAGAGAGAAATTTGCACCCAAAAAATTTAGTAAGTGTCAAATTGGCAAAGCAAAGTCCTTCACAGCTGTAATTATGTTTTGAACAAAAGCAACTAAGCTACAGTGTTGCTGTGTCTGTACTAAGCAGACCTTGGAACTGTCTGTGATGGTGCACTTTAATTGTAGCTGTGTTTATGTAACAAATGCATCAGACATCAGTTTCAAGCACTCATCTTTCTCTTACTGTTTGTAGATCAAAACCATAATTCTCTATATTTAATCTTCATTAAATCAGAACTTTAAAAGAAATGTATTTACTCAAAACTACGAGTCTCACAAATCCTCCTGCTTCCTACCTAAAAAAACCCCAAAAAACTGGCAGCTGTTCTTCCAATTTAAGTAGCCTGATTTTCTCACCAACTCACCTGCCCTGTAGTGTTCGTGCGTAACATGGCCAGCTTTCCTTGTATTCAGCCTCTTTCTCCTCTTTCTCAGGTCTGGAGTTTCGCCCCTGCCAAAAACCTCTCTTCCATGAGGGGCGACGGTCCTGATTCTGGGGGCGATACCTAGCAGAGAAACCCAGCCTAGTTTATACGAGGTCCCAATGTGTCTTTGTGCATGTACATGTGTGTTTGGTAGAAAAGTGGTTCTACCTGGTCATCTCTATAATGTCCTCAAGTAGGAACTCCTCCACTGGGAACGTCAAACCAGGAATGTGGATCATTGGGCAGTTGTCTAAACCGAGAACAAAACCGTGAGCGGCGAGAAAGAGGAACAGCTCAACTTATTAGAACTGCAAAACTTTTGCTGACAATTTGGTGAAGAAATTAGTGAGCTACACACCAAAATATTGGGAAAACTTCTCTGCGTTGAGCGTGGCACTCATGAGAATGATCTTAAGGTCATCTCGGAGGTTGAGTAAGTCCTTTACAATGATGAGCAAAACGTCTGATTGCAGGTTTCTCTCATGGATTTCGTCCAGCACCAGGTGACTGATACTCGACAACAATCTGACAATAAAAGCAAAAAAGGTGAGCTACAGTCCATACAGACGTCCACTTGTAAGCAAAGTGATGTGCGAATTTAGCTTAACACCAAAAATGCAGTTTAGTCAGAAAAGGGTAGCCCTGAAATGACTCACTAGAGTCGTGCTAACGAAAGAGCATGAAGTGAGACAACAAGGAAAAGCTGGCACTTTCACTTAGTCTGTATTTCTTTTTCTGAAGGCACTTAGAATGCAAAGACGAGCATGGAGGAATGAGTCAACAGAAAATGGGGACCCATACTAATGAATCTTCCACAAACAGTAGCGTCAACCCCAAATCAATGGGGACAAAACAGAGTGACAAACAAAGGAATGGCTGGAGTGGAGATATAGGGGAAAAAGCAGAGAAGATGTACAGGGAAAAGATGTATACAGGATGAGAAGGCAGAGGTGGAAGCAAACTCACGGGTCTGAGCGAAGCCACTGAAGAATAATGCCTGTTGTACAGTACAGGATCGAACCTTGTCTCCTTGGTAACCGGCTGGAAAATGGGAGAAAAAAAAAAAGAAAGAAAAAGATACTCTTACATCTGTGCAATTTAGAAAATTTAAAGTAAGGTCACCAAAATAAAAGCAGGACTTCTCTGAGAAATGAACTTAGGTTTTGTAACAGTTAACTGTGTTGCATTTCCACTATTTTTGCTACTTTACTTTAAATAAGCACCACTTTTATGTTTAACCTTTACATAGAAGTGAAAATAAAATGTTGCTGATACCAAATATTATACTACAATATGTAACGGAATTGTAGTATGCTACAGTGCACTACAGTAAGAAGATTTATCCATGCTTTGTTTATGTACTAATGCTGAAAGGTTTATTCAATTAATTACAAAATAGCTTCTCTTATTTTAAAGTTATCACTGTAGGAACTGCCTTTCATATGATATCTGATAAAACAAAATTCATTAACAACTGAGCCTTCTAAAAGGGTTTGTTGTATAACTGATGCAAGATTAATGTGCCAAGAAGAGGAGACTAATTACACGATATAATATTCTTTTCTTTTTTTGTGAAGCCTGAAGTCCAAAGAATTAATGTATATTTCACAAAAATCAAAAGAGAGTAAAACCAGCAAAAGCACCACGAAAAACAGTGAGTCTTCTGGACTGGTATATAAATACAGAGCAACATGTATCAATGGCAAGACATTCATAGTAGAATACAGTTGTAACCACACATTTCTATACTGTAGTATTGCAGAGCAACATGTTCACTGCGTATTTATTCACAAATACTCTGGATCCTGTTTCACAAACACTCTAGCACTGACACAGCTGGCTGCTTTACCTGGCTGTTACCCAAACCTTGCACATAGTGAGAAGATTCTGTCACCTTCATTTTCATCAGTGACTGTGAGTAGTGGATTAACCAACATGACTTTGGCAATGATAGTCTATGGAGTGAGTACTGACTACTATCAGTAAGCTAAATCAATTGTGAAAAATCAGCCAGTAAATAACAAGCAGAATTGGGTATTTTATTATAGAAAAAAATCCAATAGAAATCAGCATACTCCCCTATTGTATAAATCACTGTTCGCTCAGGCTGCACAACAGCAAATTGCTTTTGTTAAATTCTTGCTGCAGATGTTTAATGAGTGTGTTTTTAAGAAAAATCATTTTATGGCGTTCATTAACCCACACATTTCATGTATCCATCTTGAGTCCTTTCACCAAGTCTATGTAGACTATGTATACATAAAAAATATAACACGCTGTAGATCTCATGCAGAACATCTGAGCTCAGTAAGCTTTTAATTTAAATATTAATGAGCTATAACATATGTCATGTGTTAAAACTGCTAACTATGTCAAAATCTGTGTTTAAGATGTCTAAATCTGTTCCTACTCTGATCATGCTGGCTGATATCACCAACTTCAGTCTAAACCACAAAGCCTCAGCTGTTACCGCCAACCTTGAAAACAGCAAGCTCAGTCTGAAATAGACAGACGTAATCAGGGAGGGAAATAAAACAGTCTGATTTCTGCAACAGCGCTCCCATCAATTTAACCTGCTGTGGCTGGACTCTTAACCATATCAGATCTAAGGGAAATGAGCTTTCTAAACATAAGTATTGCTTTTGGTTTCTTAGCCTCTAAACCAATTACAGAATGTCAATTAAATATACAGTGAGCCTAATTTCACCTTCATACAATCCCTGGCCACTTTGTTAGGCATGACTGTTCAACTGCTTGTTAATGCAAATATCTAATCAGCCAATTAGATATTTGCTCATATAGTAGCAACTTAATGCATTCGGGCATGTAGACATAGCCAAGAGAGCAACTATCTTCAATGGACAGCAAATGGTCAGAAAAAGATAATCCAGTAAGCAGCAGTTCTCTGGGTGAAAATCCTTAGCTGGTCAGAAGAGAAAGGCCAGTCTGCTTCGAGCTAATACGAAGGTAAAAGTAACTCAAATAAAATAAAAAAAGAGCATCTCTGAAAGCACAACAGGTCAGCCTAAAACTGATGGGCCACGAGTGCCACTACTCTCTTGGTTCAGAACAGGAAATTGAGGCCACAATTCACAGCAGCTCATCAAAATTAGAAAACGGAAAAATGGAAAATCTTTGTCTGGTCTTTCTTAAACATCCTAAACATGACAATGAGTTCACTGTAGTCAAATGGCCTCCACATTGACCAGATCTCAAGTTTCAGGAGAAAGAATTTTAAGCATGAGCACTTCTCGAAAGTGTTGTGTACCTCTGCAGGCGGATTTGGTAACCACATGAATTCCCATTCCCAACACTTTCTGCCCTCTCAGCCGCTACACGCTCTGCAACCTGATAGGAAGAGCACACACACACAAATAGGATTTAAGAGGAGAGACAGCATTGTATTGCAAAAAAGTAATAATTTCTATATGAGCGATGCCGAAATTTTGCTGTATGCAAATGCATCGCATTATTTTTATATCATCAAAGTAACAACCAGTTGTTATGTTTAAGGGGCAATTGCTTTTTCGAACAGGGCCATGCAGGTTTTAAGCTTTCCCCTTATTAAAGAAAATCATCACTCAAGTTCTGCATTTTGTATTTATGAAATATAGCTCAGGGAGTAGAGCAGATCATTCACTAGTCAGAAAGCTGGTGGTTCGTTCCCTGTTTACTCCAGTCTGCATGCCATAGTATCCTTGGACATAGAAAGCACTTAGGTGAATGAGACATGTCATGTAGGCTTGTGTAGAGTAGAAAAGGGCGATGTAAGGAAACAGTGCATTTGCCATTTATTTATTCAATATAAATATGCAAGAAATCAGGAAGGAGACAAATATTTTCCACAATAAAAAGATTTTAAAAATATATCCATATCTTTTTTTAATCAAACTAATTATTTTGCCCTTTTATTTCATTGTTTAATTTTAGTTAAGTGTGGAAGTTTGTACTTTGCATTCATTCACAGACAGATCACATTCTTTCATAGGTTCTCTACTGTTATTGTGTGTGTGGCTGGACTCATGGTGCTGTGTTTGTGTAAATTTGCACTGCTCTCTGGCTCACAGTGACAAAGGTTCTTAGTATTTAACCTATGCAGTGGCTTAGAGGCACATGTGCATGCACTCTTATTAACAGCTAACACTGAACAGTGATGCCTCTATGCATAAGCCTAATTCTGATTGGTTATAAAGACACATTTGATGGCAGAGAAGCTAGCCTTGGACAGAGAACCAACAGGTCTGCTAGGAATCAAAAATGACTGCCTGACCTATCCCATAGAGAAGCAGCATAACAGAAGCATTGCCATGGCAACCACATTAAAATCAGTAGGCACACAACAACATATAATCCTTCAGAGGCCAGCAGAGTACATACCGAGATGGCACTGATGCGTCGAGGCTGTGTGCAGACCACACGGCACATTGAGCCCATGCCTCTGTTGATATAGTCATCCAGGATGAACTGAGTGACCTGAGTGGTTTTGCCACATCCTGTTTCCCCACTCACCACTAGGACACGGTTAGAATTGATCAGCGTTACCAGCTCCTGAGATCAGGAGGTTGAAGAGGAGTGATTTACAGATGAGGCAGGAAAGCAAACAATAACAAAAAAATAAATAAATCAAATCTGAAAACCAGTAATGAAGTCTTAGCAGAACTAGTGATTCATGATAAAAGCACATTTGCATGTGAAATACTTGCCTCTTTTTTCCCATAAGATGGTAGTTTTTCCCTGAATTTCTGAAGACAAAAAGAACAGATGAGGAGTAAAATAATGAGATAAAAATTCAATAAAATTAGGAACAGATACTTTAAAAAGAAAAATTCCATAATGGGAACAGTCCTAGCACATCAGAAGTTATCCAATTCTAATAACCAAAGATAAATACTGACTCTGCGCAGTACCTCACTAATACAGTGGTAACCACTTGAAATGATGTAGCATGATAACATTATGATAAATTGATTGAATACTTGGTAAGAAGACTTTTCCATTACACATCATCTTGTACATAAATTAAACTTTGCACACCTATTTCCACAGTAAAATTTTGCACTAAACAATTTAAATGTATAAATATAATAAACATTTACTTATTTACACAAACATAAACAAAAGCTACTTACATACAGCCAATGCAGCAATGCATTTGGGCAACATTCTTTTTTTTCTTTTTTTTTTTTTTCCCCAAACATAGAACCTTTCAACTGAATGAAACCCATTACTTTTTATTTTTCTTATTAAAAACACTAATTAATTAATTAAATTGGACTTTTGGACATTAAATGACAACAAATGACTAGTATAGTAGTAATGTTGTTATCTAAAGGCACTAAACATGCTAAACTACCAAAAAAATCCCACCTTGTCCCCACCTTAGCTATTTTAATAAATATGTTCATGCTAGAAACTTAAACCTAGATTTTATACCACTGAAAACTCTTACCAGCATTTCTTTGTACTTTCCATCTGATTTCTTACTCTGCAGATCTCTCTTCAAGTAGTCATCCAGGGACCTATCTCGGACTACTTCTTGATGTAAGAACTCCAGATCCTTATCTTTAATAACTGGTTTCGCCGCCTCCTCTTCCTGATCTTCTTCATCCCATTGATCTGGCGGCTCATCTTTAACCGCTGTTGTAGAGTGACTAGAAGAAAAAAAAAACATTCAGCGGTATAAACATCCAATATTACTTGGAAAACCTTACATTACTATTTGTTCTGCAGAATTTCTAAATGATTTAAAAAAAAAAAAAAAAAAAAAAAAAAAAAAAAATCACACATTTTTACACAAAGTTACCTTTGTGATTTGCCAGTTGCTTTCTTCTGGCCTGGACTACCTTCTTCTTCCTCCCATTTGACCTCAGTCTTAGTTTTTTCCTCTTCAGGCAAATCCCCATCAAAGTAACTAATGATGATAAACACACTAAATTAGTCATGATGTCAGCAGTCAAAGGGGAAGAAATAACTGAAATTTTACTATTCTGTCTAGCTTTCCTACTAATTCATTATAAGTTAGTAACGACAATTGATAAAGCTATACAAGCCTCTCTCACCAGTGGGCACTATCCCTGGCAGCTGTTTGCCAGCTGTCAGAGGTCGAGGCTCTTTCATCCCTGCGGCCCCTTTCTGGGCCGAGCTGGTCATTCTGGACAGAGTTAAGCAGTTTGGTAATGTGTTGCTCTCTTGCCTCATCCATCTGGACCACTGCCCGCTGCACAAGCAAATGGGAAAAGGAAAGTTAGCTATGACCTTGCAACAGTGTTTTTCCAAATTTCCCTTTATACCACTGAAAAAGAAAATACTACTCATTAACACTTTGAAGACAGGGACCTGTCTCGGACTAATTCCTGATGTAAGAAGATAAATATGTAACAGAAATACTTACTGTTGTAGATGTAGTTTTGAATTGTGCTGTGTAAGTAATCCTTTTTTTTTTTTAAACACAATGACAGATTGGATATTTATTCAGTATATAATGATGGTGGTAGTGGTGTGTTTGTATTATTAGTATTATTATTAATAATATTTTATATATAATTATTACCATTCTTATATATTGTACAAGCAACTGTCTGTTAACCAGCAGGGGAAAATGTGACTTACTGCCCATGTTCAGATCAGTGTGAATACTGTCTGTGCACACAGTGAGCAATTTTCCAATCAGCTTCCCACACTTTGATGTGCTCAAAGATCTGCTCCTAACAGGCAGGGGCAGATCTAGAAGGGTGGCATGGGGTGGCAAGTGCCACCCTAAAATGATCCCTTGCCACCCCAGTTTTGCATATGACAGTGTTGTTAATTACAATACGATAGCATTAACAGTTTGAGCGTAGTTACAGTCAACAGTGAATATAAATGCTAAAACTGTATATATTGCATAGTGTCCCCCCGCTCCACCATTAACAAATGGTTCAGCCCACAACAGGACCGGCTTTTTCCTTGTTTTCAGTAGCAAGCAATGCTTATGATTGTGCCAGAGCACATTCTGAACAACACCATGGGAATTTCGGATTTTACACAGGTGGGTGGATGTTACACTCTGGAAATGGAATGAAGGTGAGTGTTATGAACCCCCTGTGGTCCACCGACACGCTGCACCTCTAAATCACATGACTATTTTAAGCTGACATAGCAACAAGTTGCAGCCACGCTGGGTCTCTATTTCAGCCCACATTGAAAGTTCGGACTTCAAAGTTTTTAAATTTTAATTACAGGCCAGTAAATCCAGAGTTACAATAATATATATAAGCCACGCTTTTTTCTAAATACTGTCGTCACGTTTGTGTGTGTGTGTGTTTTAAGCGTTTTGTAAGGACAGCGCGAAAACAGTAAAGAAAGGAAAAAAGCCACCTCTTTCCTATCGCTGGAAATATGTACCATGTCGACCAATTTAAAAAAAAAAAAAAAGTCAACACGTGGGATTTGGTTGTTTAGGAAGAGGGAAAAGTTTTAGGAGTGATGGTAACGGCAGCGAGACAGAGCGAGCAAGGGAGAGAGAGAGACAGCGAGTTAGAGAGAGTTTTTAGATGTGGCCATTTGTGACGTTTAGTGTGGAGTGTATACTTAGTGTGGTGGGTTGTCTTGTGTAGTTCTGCATTCTGTTGTGTAGTCGTTTTGTTTTGTGTGTCAGTGAGGGCACTAATGAATTTCACAAAGGCACATTGCAGTGTAAACACTGTCACTAAGTAGAAAACCAGCGGAGTGATACACCTGGGCCCTATTTCAGGAAGCCGGTTTAGTGCAAACTCTGAGTAAGTATACGCTGAGTTAACGAAAACTCTGGGTTTTCGGTTTCACAAAGCGAGTTTAGATTAATTCTGAGTGAGTTACTATGACGACACACTCCGTGAAGCTAACCTGCCCCCTAGCAGGTTTACTTCAACTAACCCTGACGTTCTCCGCCTCTTTGTCGGAAACCTGACTGTAGGAAGTGTCAGACATGGCGTGTCCCTTCCTTGAAGAGCCAGTAGATGTTGAAGCCCAAATTCTCCGCAGAGCTCTCCGCCGGGAGAGAGTGATTAGAGCGCGTTTGGACATTTTATCATTTCCTGATGATTTCCTGTGTGAACGTTACCGTTTTTCAGCACAATCTACAATTGATTTGAATAACATCCTCAGGCCTAATATTGCTCATGTGACACATCGCGGACATTCTCTCAGTTCTGTACATATTATTTGTATCGCACTTCGGTTTTTTGCAAACGGGAGCTTTCTGTATAATATTGGTGACGCTGAGCACGTTTCCAAGGCTACCGTCTGTCGGGCAGTCAGGAATGTTACAGTTGCACTGAAACGTCTCCTGTACTCGTTTGTGGTGTTCCCCGGTCATAGACCCACAAGATTTATCAAAGAGGGATGCCACAAAATTGCAGGTAGCAGGATGAACAAAACTTAATTCATGATGTGGTGATACTTAAACTACTGCTTAAATTTTACATTTATTTTCACAGTTCCCAGGCGTGATTGGCTGTATAGATGGCACTCGCATTCCAATCATTGCTCCTTCAGTAAATGAAGGAGACTATGTGAACAGGAAGTCTTTCCACAGCATTAATGTGCAGGTACATAGTTTCCTGTAGCATTTCAAACTAACAAATTATTTCATTATTAGTAATGGATGCTAATTTGTGTTCTCTGCACTGTGAAGATCATATGTGATGCTGCCAACATTATCACAAATGTGGAAGCCAAGTGGCCAGGCTCTGTGAGTGGTGGTGGTGGAGGACCCCCACCTGTTTTTCGGGCCTCCGCTTTTTTTCTAGTGGCCATAACGGGTCACATTTGAGCATACAGAGTAAGCAAATATGTACTTGTAATGCTCAGATAATTTCAATAAGTGCTTACAGAGGGGAAATTAATGTAGCCTCTAACTGCAATTGATTTACATCGGACAAACAGACCAAGCACTATGGCTCATAATACAATTACACCATACCTGTTTGGACTATATTTTTATATTTCATTTTTACTTGCTGCCAGGAACGTTTGGGGCCTGTTGGGTTGCACCTGCACTCACATCACATCACAAAATAAAATGTATGAAATAAAAAATAAAATATAATAAAATAACGTGTTAAATGGGTGGAAATCCCTAGATCAATGTTTAAATTAACACTCACGCATTGACTCTGTCGGCTATGTTTTGCCATGCATGCTCCCTTTCTTTTGCAGCTGAGCCTGTGTTACTTTTTTTCTGCAAAATTTGCATGTTATCGGCATATGCTGCCATCAGAATTTCGGCCTCAAGCGCTGTAAAATACATTGACCGCGCCTTCTTTCCCTCCGTCTCCATGGTGACTCGCTTAATCTGTGCTCCACTAATCAGGGCTTTATGTATCCTCGTGCGCGCGCTTAATTTGGGGTTAAAGCAACTCCGCGTTGATTGAACTAATTGTTATCAGCCTTTCTGAAACCGAATATTCCGAGTTGGACAGTTCGGGGTTACTCAACCCTGAGTATCGTTTTTCACTCTGAGTTTTCTAAACCGGCTTCCTGAAATAGGGCCCTGCTGTCAGGCCTGCAGATTTATCCGTGCTGCTCTCCTGTCTTTTGGTGGACAAACTTTTTTTTTTACTGGCACACATCATTTGTGGGGCATCTTATTGCGAAACCTGATTGTTCTCTCATTTTAGTTTTAGTAATATTTTTAAATGGTTGCATAAAATGAAAAAAAAAACAGCAGGTGTATTGGCTGCATTTTTAGATAAATAGTTGTATACATTTACAAAATGTACAATTTATATTTGCATTTCAGGTTATAAAAATTTACTCAACATGTCTGTGTTTTTTTTTTACAGTAAAAAAAAAATGCTACTAGGATTTTAAGTTATTTGTGTGATTTCAGATCAGTAATACTAATGCAGTATGTCAGTGAAAGAACAACTAAATTCAGTTGAGCTGAAAAGAATGACACCAAACAAGGCAAGGGGGAAAAAATAAAATGAAACACTTTGAGGGTGAAATACAAACATAAACTCAAAAGGAGTCAAAAACGGCTGTTGTATTACAGACCTCTGTGGGTTGATCCAACAAATCATGAAAAATTAGGTTTACATTTTTGTTCATGACAGTGCAGATTTCTGACATATTGTGTAATTTAAGCATCTAACAATGTGATTGTTTTCTAACAAAAAACAGTGTGAAACTTAAGTTAGACTTGTGTTTGTAAATGAACCGCCCCATGTTGTGTAGCTTTCTGGATTTTATACTTATTGGGCTACATATTTATTTATTTATTATACAGGCTATACAGTACATACAATCAAAACTCACATGTTTTATGTAACTAAAGTGTTTAATTATGTGGACTACAGAGAATAATTAAGTTATAGAAAATATTTATATGAAAAATGTGTATACTTACTGCATTTAAGTCATTTTAACCATATGTAACCACCTGCATATGTGTTTTGGGGGGGGGGGGGGGGGGGGGGGGGGGGGAGGCTTTGATTTTGCCACCCCATTTGATTTCTTTGCCACCCTCATGCCACCCTAAGAAAATTTCTCTAGATCCGCCCCTGCTAACAGGGTGACTGCAGTTATACAGACAGACCTTCCATGTTTACAATGAGCATGACTTCAAGCACAGTCCATACCGATCTCCGGTCAGCTTGCTTCCTCCTAACGGCTCCATATCTTGCGTACCACAGTCCAATCTCACGGCCCTTCAGGTGTGGAGGAGGACGGTCTCTTTGCCCACCTCCTCCCCGATCCGGGTCAAATTCGGACATGTTTCCTCTCGAGCCTCCTCCACCTCCCCTTTCCCATCTTTCTCTGCTGTCATCTCTGTGCCCGCGACCTCCTCTTCTACCTCTTCTTCCTCCTCCACCGCCGCCATATCCATAGCTCATGTTGCGGTTAGAGGCAGGCAACGGTAACGTCCGTTAACCTGCGTTCAATTAACGGCTTACAGCTACTCGCTAACCAGCAATATTCAGTGGATTTACGAACTAAATATTTCACTTCAAAAATATGCGGTGACACTCACGTAGCCACTGACAGTTGGGTTCTCGATAACTACACCCCAAACCTAAATTGCGCCCCTCTAACTCACTTATTAAACAACAACATCCCCTTGAAAAAGTGTCACATCCGAGATACTTGCTGTTTTCCATCTGGCATGTCGCATAATAATGCCGTCAACATTTTCAGCAACTAGATATTGACGTGGCGCTCTAGGATTGGTTGCTCTCCATATTACCGTTTTAAACGCTGCTTTCTAAATCTAGCTGACTTCTTCAAACGAAGTTATCATAGTAATTAGCATACAAATGTGTATTTCAGTTCAAATTTCCAGTTTATTTTTTATGCAATTTGTTATGATTTACTGTGTAGATCAGGACACTGACATTTTACCACTAACCTTTAAACATAACTATTTGCCTCTGAATTATTGTATTACTAAAGCATTCAGTCCTGTTACTTGTATAATTTCTAGCAGTGCTTAACAAGTTTATTAGACCATCACCGAATGTAAGAGTTATATCAGAGCTGCCCAAAATTAATAGTATTGGTAATTATACTTGTGCTTTTATAATAGTTAATCAAATTGTCACTCAAAATATATATGTATTGCTAATATTATTTTTTGATTAAGATGCCAAGTTACAGCTATTTGCTTGCATTCCTGAAGAGGTGAAAAAAAAAACTTTTGTAGTTAAGTGTTATGCTTGATTAATTCCTGAAGCTCAAATTTGGGCATAAAAACATGAGTTCAGTTTGCTATGTACCTAATAAATAATAATATAATTTTTAGTTGTAAACATTTTTTTGACATTTTTTCTTGTTTTTATGATAGGTTATTGTGCCATTTTAATGCATTTATTAAACCCTATGCATTTTTACATACAATACGTTGTTCTCACCCAACATCAGCGTCTGACCTCATAAATGCGCTTCTGAAAGAATAGTCAAAAACTCCCAAACACACTTTGTTGAAAGCCTTTTGAAAAGAGTTAAAGCTGTTATAGCTGCAAAGGGTGTGCTATTAAACCCCAGAGATTATGAACGGGATGTCTCTCAGGGAATCCATAAAATATTTATGTAAATTATTCACTGAATAACATTTAAACAGCATAAAAGTATAATTTTATTCTTTTCCAGATTTTAAAATGACATAATACATTTTAAAAACACACTAAAAGTGTGTTTTCAGCATAACCTCTGGGGTCATGTGACAAATTAAAATACATAAAAAAAACTGCTTCTTTTTTTGAAGATGTACACTTGAAGTAGGGCAAGTGCAGAATGCCAAGTTTTTTACTTCCAAAATTTCTCTGAAATGAAGTTAGACTGAATTCATCACTACTAATACAAGTTCACATATATTACTGTAGACTCTCAGATTCCCACCTCCATGATTTAGAATTCAGGAAGAGTTTCTAATTAATTTTTACTTTCACTTCTGTGGTATTTAATATCCATTATCTACACTCAACAAAAATATAAACGCAACACCATTGTTACTGCTCCCATTCCCCATGGGATGGACGTAGAGACCTAAAATTCATTCCAGATACACAATATAACCATCCCTCCCAAACAGTGGTCACAAATCAGTCCAAATGTGTGGTAGTGGGCACATCTGCCATATTGAGATAATCCATCCCACCTCACAGGTGTGCCACATCAGGATGCTGATCTGACATCATGAGTAGTGCACAGGTGTACCTCAAACTGCCCACAACAAAAGGCCACCCTGGAATGTGCAGTTTTTTGCGCTATTGGGGGTCTGGGGACCCAGAACCGGTCAGTATCTGGTGTGACCACCATTTGCCTCATGCAGTGCAACACATCATCGCATGGAGTCTATCAGATTGTCAATTGTGGCCTGTGGAATGTTGGTCCACTCCACTTCAATGGCTGTGCGAGGTTGTTGGATATTCGTGGGAACTGGTACACGCTGTCGTATACGCCGGTCAAGCACATCCCGAACATGCTCAATGGGTGACATGTCCGGTGAGTATGCTGGCCATGCAAGAACTGGGACATTCTCAGCTGCCATCTGCCCTGAACAATGTGAACCATGATTCATCCGTGAAGCGCACACCTCTCCAACGTGCCAGACGCCATCGAATGTGAGCATTTGCCCACACAAGTCTGTTACGGCGACGAGCTGGAGTCAGGTCAAGACCCCGATGAGGACGACGGGCATGCAGTTGAGCGTCCCTGAGACGGTTTCTGACAGTTTGTGCAGAAATTGTTTGGTTGTGCAAACCAATTGTTCCAGCAGCTGTCTGGGTGGCTGGTCTCAGACGATCTTGGAGGTGAACCTGCTGGATGTGGAGGTCCTGGGCTGGTGTGGTTACACGAGGTCTGCGGTTGTGAGGCCGGTTGGATGTGCTGCCATATTCTCTGAAACGCCTGTGGAGACAGCTTATGGTTGAGAAATGAACATTCAATGCACGGGCGACAGATCTGGTTGACATTCCTGCTGTCAGCATGCCAATTGCACGCTCCCTCATTGCTTGTGGCATCTGTGGCATTTTGCTGTGAGACAAAACTGCACATTCCAGGGTGGCCTTTTGTTGTGGGCAGTTTGAGGTACACCTGTGCACTACTCATGATGTCAGATCAGCATCCTGATGTGGCACACCTGTGAGGTGGGATGGATTATCTCAATATGGCAGATGTGCCCACTACCACACATTTGGACTGATTTGTGACCACTGTTTGGGAGGGATGGTTATATTGTGTATCTGGAGGTAAATCTGAAGAATCCTTTATAATATATCCATCTGTATAAGATAGAAGATTGATTCCCCCCCCCCCCCCCCCCCCCCCCCCCCCCCCCGGATGATCTGAGTGGCCTTTCTGGAAACAAATTATGCTTCCATAAGTTTTCATGAGTTTTCTTTACATGTCATTTTTTCATTTTGATGTTTATTTAATTAGTTCAAGTGCAAATAATTTTAATTCACTCAGTGCCCTGGCACATTAACCTTCTCATTAACGATGAGCAAGTTGCAAAGTTCGATAGTCTGAACTTGTCCACGTACTTTTCTGTCATTTGACAGAGGATGCTCATGCCCTCTTACTTTTATCTATTATCCAAAGTAGAAAATATTTGTTTAGAGTCTTGCTAAATCTGTTTATGCATTAAACACCAGTTTAATAGGAGGGTTCCGGCCCTGAATAACCTTTTGTTGACTATTTAGATTGCTAAATATCTTCTGGGGTCTCTGTGCACAGACAAAAACAGTCTGTCTTGTCAAAGTAATTGCTGTACCAGGTTCACACTGGTACACTGCAGTTTAAGGAACATTAGGGAATGACCTGCTATCTGGGCCTTAAAGGTTGCCGCCAAATGAAAAAGATTCACCATGACTGCTGACTGTCACCTTAAAGGGTCTCTCTGCTACACTTCAGCACTGTTTTTTAATATAATTTTTTGTCAGATTTAAAGTGAAAACTAAAACATTAACAATTAGTAGTAGTAGTGATACATTCTTATTAAGTATCTCCTCAGTCACTGATTGCTTTGGCTTTATCTGACTTTTGTAGCGGTTACAAACAGTGTTTTCACATTTCCATACGTCACCGTTCACTGATTCTGTTTCTGAATGCTCCAAATCTAATTGGATTATACTCTGCATTCTCTTATTTCAAATTAGCAGCAATGCCATATGGGGAAAATCTGTGCTTTTTCCTTATTGTTTACCTCTCTCTACTCTGTGTCTTTGCCCTGCAAATTAAAAGCAATAGACACCCTATCTGTGCCATGAAGCACATTTCACAGATGAGAGAGTAGAAAGAGTGGTGTGAAAGATTTGTGCAGGATGTTCATGGGAGGTGACAGGGTAGATCCCACCCTTAATCTTTCTGTTCCTGTCAGGAAATATCATGCTTTGCCACTTTTAAATTAATTTTTTCTTTTCACGCCCACTGTGATCATCAGAACCATCAAAGACACGATTTCCTTTTATAATCAGTGAAATGAATACTTACACAGTACTTCCACAATCAGCTATTTTGTTATTAAGGAGATGCATTTGAAAGAAGACAGTTTCCCAGATCAGAGAATAGTGATTTGTGACGATGAAACGATTTATTAGCAGTTTGGTGTGAAAGACTAATTTGTGTAAAATCTTATTTTCAGTTTGTATTTGAGAATCTCATTTTCATCAAGTACTAACTGGACCTGCTTGTACAAAGGCTCCCTGTTCAGCTTTGACAGAAATATATTCAGTTGTGTCTTTGGACATTAAAAAAGAAAACAATTCCACAGTGATCGGGTAAACTTTAAGTTGGGAGTGACTCATGTTTTTGCTTCAGCTGCCAATTCTTTTATCTTTGTCATTATTTTGAACTCTGTGAGTACTATCAGTATCTCAGCTGGGTACTCTAAAGAGAACAGATGGGGGATTCAAAATGAAGGGATGTCAGAGAGAAAATGATACAGGAAAAAATACTGCTAAACTTGGGGAAGGTATTAAAAAACATACTGGGAGTAAAGCCTTTTGAGTAGTAGAGGGATTGTGGAAAGCAAATGACATGAAAGAAGAAAGCACTGTTTCATATGCTCCAAGCCTCCATTCCCTGAACCTTTCAGCACTGTAGCAGGTGTACAGCTCATATATACACCATGTTTGTTACCCTAGGGGCTAGCTGTAATCCATACAAGCAATCCCTGACCAGATGAATTTCAAAAACCTCCAATAAAAAGCCTCAGGTTTTAATATAGTGGTTTTTATCTCCTTCTGGATTTTTACATTTTCAGAAATCGTGCTGTGCTCTTTAGAGGTGCACATATTGTACTAGAGGTCTCACACAGTGCCACTGATGCTGCATTTTGATGCAGGCTTACCTGCACCTTATTGTTTCAGCATAAACAGTGAGGTTGTGAGTGGGAGGTGAAAGTCCTTGAATCAGAGAGAACTGATGAAAACATCAGGAATAGCTTCTGGTCAAGGTTTCTGATATTGCAGTTTTGTTTTGTTTTTTTACGTTATGCTTTTGCAGCCTCATGCAGCCTCTTTTAAATTTTCTCCTACTTTCTTGTCATTTGGTTTCAAAATAACTGTTAGCTGTACACGGATAATATATAATTAAGCAATTTCAGAATTTTCCCTATGAAATAGCTTATAAAAGAAATATGTTTTTGATGCTGTTTTTCTGTCATCTTGAACACTGAGCAGAATAAAGACATCATACAGCTGTTGTGGATTAGTCACATTCCAAACCCTAGGGCCACAGCAACCAATGATGTTACATATTATATAGGTCACTCTCCAAAGTAGCTAACTATTGCACTTTACTTGCCTTTTAATTTGTGGTAAATAATTCCATTTGAATCCAAACGGTGTGTTACCAAATAGCTCCAGATGGTTGACATGAATGAATAAACATGCAAATACTGGTGCAGCTGATGTGCAACTCAGAATTCTTAATAACAAGACAAATAACAATTACTTGCTGAATTTATGAAAATTCTGGACCAGAAGCTGAGCTGTAGTTTAACAATGAGAACAAGCACATAATGGAATCACATCCACGCTGTTAAGCTGGAAAGATGGCGCACTGCTCAGCTAAAAACCTTTGGCACCATTAACAGTTGACATGGTTGATATTAAATACAGTGTTGCATTCATCACAATTCACATGCCTGCACAGTATTTACTCTCATTTTGCCTAGGAGCGCTTGAACTAGGAATGCATCGCACTACTGTTGGAGGCAATTTTCTTGTATGAATCTTTAATGAAAACGGTCTTCAGGAGGATGGGAGACATTGAGGCTGATGGCTGGGACTCCCTAAAGAACAATTCAAAAGCTTGCAAATGAAGTCCTTGCTGTGCCAAGGCTGTGTTGAAGTTCAAAAAACCAAACAGTTAACATATAGAAGACATCACCATAAAACAAACATAAATACATATATACTTTAAAATTAGTCTTCAATACCAGTTTCACTGTTTTTTCTACACACAAGTACATGTATATGTGCATATAAAGAATGATGTCATCTGAGAGAATGAAGATTTATATGATTCAGAAAGACATTCTTAACCCCTGTCAAACAATACTGATTTACACAGTCCCATCTATGAAAATTTTACTCCAGTCCTGAATATATGCATGTACAGTATTAGATAGAAAGTAAGAGGTCCCTGTGGCTCACCGATTGGATGGGAAGCAAACCGAGCGGTCAGACAGATGATCCCCCGAAGTGGTTTTGGAATGTACATTCATATGCTGCCTGCTGTGGTGAAATATGCACAGTCACTCATTTAAATTGCACTAAACATGTGCAAGGCAGAAAACTGTTCTGAAGAAGTAACAAAAAAAAAATGTTTGCTTCACTTCTTCTTGTTTTACATCCTAAACAGTGATGGTGGATCCACCCTACCCTCCCAGCCCCAAATTAGATAGCAGATAGACATTTTAGACATTGCAGCTGGGTGAAAATGAAACACAATTTGAAGAAATATATGCAGAATAAACACAAATTTTTTTTCACGGTAAGCATGTGAAGATTTTTGTTAACTGACATCACAGATCAATGCTCTCAAACATATACCCTCATCTCTATGGGCACAGATACTAAAATGCACAACACATGCTCAGATGAGTCAGACACATGGGTCAGGTGACCCCTCGCCTCACAGCTGAGTCACCAGTGACGTAGTCTACTGGAGCTGTTTCATGTCAGACACGTGATCACACCTTGGTCCTTTTTTCCTCCTTTACATCTGTGATTTTTTCTTCTACCTGCTTCTTCTGTGATAACAAACTGGCATATGGTGAAAGCAAGAATACAGATACACTACTAAAATACTGATTCTCTTCTACTGTCTATTTGACATAGGTCTGTATTCCACTCGATTTACAATATATATCATTTTACAGTCTAATATATCTCTGTGTACTCTACATATAGGCAGTAAATGTGCTCTCCTGATATTAGCTAAAGAGGAAGTACAAGAGTAGGCAAACAGACTATTACAGTCTTCAGCTAAGCCTCTATTTGGGTCACCTGTCAACTCTGTTAGAGCGGTGATCAGAAAGAAGTAAATGTGGAATGATTAGGAAATTTGTCTCACAGCCTTTACTGTCTGAGGTGCTTTTTCAACCTCCACCAGAGAGCCACCCTATTATTATTCTGTATGTATGTCACTCTTCCCTCTCCCCAGCTTGCTTTCTATAGGCCTCATTGAGCAGCTGTATCTCCTCATGATACCCCGAGCTCTCCTGTGTCTGGCGTCGGCTGTTCTGCCGATGAGCCTCCACAGTGTCAGGTATAGTGATATTTATGGTCTCTGCTTCTGTGGTGCCACTGCTGGGGATGAGCAGGGAGTAAGAGGCAGTCTCACCCAGGTCACAGGAGACAAAGCGGTTCTCCCTTCGGGAGTAACGAAGTGATGGCGAGCGGGCATGGGTGGAGGACTGACTGATGTTAGATATGATAGAGACGCTGTCCATTGCCTCTTCATTGTCACAAATTTCCAAAACTTCAAGATGGATCTTGACATTAGTGTCCCCAACCCCAGCTCCAATTCCCATCTCCATTCCAATCTCCATCCCCATTCCTACACAGCTGGCGTTCACATCTCCACCCTGGCCTCTGGATGCTGTTTCGTCTGCACTGGGCTCATGGCCAACTGACTTCGAACGATAAACTTCCACCTGAGGGGAAGAGAGATTTCATGTTTTGTTTTGGACCACAGTGTACTTGATGTCGTACAAAAATATCTCACAATGTTATAATTGATTTCTAAAACTCTATTCCATTAATCTTTTCCCAGTGGAACTCCCTGAAGAAATTTTAAATCTACTTTTTTAAGCTAGTCATTTTATGAAAATAAATGGTTTCTTTTTATTTGTTACATAGCGCATATGGACATATTTTATATTTATTGATAACTAGGAATTTCCTTTTCCACATTTCACTGATTCAAGGTCTTATAGGGCTAATTCTAGAAGTGAGTTGTGTTGCAATCAGGAGCACATGACAGGATAAATAATCTAGAATGTTTTTGATGGTGAGAGAAATGGCTAAAACTATGCCGCTCTTGATGGCTATATAAGAGAGTAAAATTGATCTCACAAACAATATTTACCTTGCATAAATCTTAAATATGATGCCAGAGCCAGGCAGCTCTTAGCTTAATTTCAGACTAGATTTACTTACAGACTGGAAAATGATTTCAAAGCTTAAAAATGTACCTAACAACATTTTTAAAGCGAACTAAATCATAATTTACCCCTTTCTTTTAATTTAAACACAAACAAACACATTTAAGTAAATTATAGTGATCAATGATCACAGCATAACAAAGGAGTAAGCAAGCGATTCATATTTGTATTTATTCTCAGTACGAATGCAAAGAGCATTTCCCACAATGCCATACTACGGAGGAAATAAATTCTGTCTTCCAACGTGAGTTTAAACAAAGAGAGTGCTGAGATGACATTACCTTTTTGGCATTGTTCGGGGAGATCTTTCGACCATCACTGCTGACCTCGTAGGTGGAGAGAGACAGCGTCTTCCCTGTAGGTGCTTGTAAAGATACAGTTCCCTGAAAGGCGCACAGGGGAATTGATAGACCACCTGATGATCGCTGCACAGGAAAAACACAGAAAAGAACAAAAATTCAGTCAGAATTTAGCACATCGTCTTTATTTGAAAATCAAACTGCTATTAAATTCCGCCTTGGCCGCTCATTCTTGACAATAAATCCAAAGCAACTAATACTTCACTGTGACTACAACTCATTTTCCATCTCATTCCTGTTGTTTAAAGTAACTGAAGTTACATTATGTGCCTGATGTCAAGTGCAGTAAGATGAATGTGCTGACCAGTCATTTCTATCCAAGAATTAATGAGGCTTGCATGTAGAGCCCTAACAACAGCACTCGGCTGTTAAAATGAGATGTCAAGACTTCATGCATGTAGAGGCCAACAGACCTTTCAGTGAAAAAACACACAAACACAAATAATGACTGACATATTTTTTTGGCCGTTATTAGATTCGAATAGCAAAGTTTCAGTGCACAGTATCAGGCAGATTTTCTCCAACGGCTTATCAGCTTGCTTTTAATTATGAGTCTACATTTTTAGTTTAATTTTCATTTTTTCAATCATATTTCATGTTTTTCAGTCACACATTTACACTGCTTTTGTAGAGATTATGATGCCAGAGAGTAGATCAAAGTGAGCCTCTGTGAAAACATGTTTGAGACTGTGCATACTAATGGCAGAGGGAAATAGAAGCATCATGTGGCACAGAAGTAGGGAGACCTGTGGCAGGTCTAATTAAGCTTCTAAATTATTTAGTTAAATATAATAATCTTATTGTGACTATGATGCACAACAGAAACAAAGCAGATGCCAGTCTCTTGGCAATCTCCCCCAAATCTGCCTGGTTCCCTGTCATTATGTTTGCCTCATTGTGAATGAAGAGAGACATAGAGGGAGAGACAAAGACTGCAAAGCTGAGCTGAAAACACATTGTCACGTAGATCAAATAATGTTCAGAACACATCATGTGGGAAGCACACGGATGGATTTCTTTCTGGATATTTTCACATGCCTTTCTTCATCTTACATATAAAATACTATTTTAACATGCTCCCCAAAGGATCACCTGGCTTTTCCTTTTCCAAGTTAATTTTTTCTTTTATTTTTAAAATGCCTTTAAAAAAAAATCCACAATAACCATTTTGCACCTCTTTTGGTCTGTCCAACGAAAATCTAACTTGTGCTAGAGGACTTTGTTCAGCTGAAGCTATTTGCAGATCGAATGAGTTATATAAGGTTAAAAAAAAGTCTGCATAAAAAATAAGAAGTGGTGGGACTACACAGAAGGCTTACACCTGCGTGTGAATGTTGTCAGATATTTCCGTGCATATTACCATGCTTTTCTAGTGGGTGTAGGGTGCAATGGAAAGGGGGGCTAAGGGACTAAGGGAGCTAATTTCAAATTCTGCCAATGCAGATGTGATGATATTTTAAAATGAATACTAATAAGGCCTGTACTTGTATAGCGCCCAGTCAGTGTATTCTAACATCCTTTGAACTGTTTCCTTATTTGCTGACAGTAAGTCTGTTCTGATTTTTTATGCCAAATTGATGTTGACCCCAGTGATTAAGGAAATGGCAACAAAACTACTGGATCACCATTAAATGTGGTGCTGACCTTTGCAGTGATGATAACTTTTTTAAAAATTTGCTAACAGAGTTATGGTGCAATCACTTGCGTAGTGAGTGCGCATAAAACTGAATCAAAATATAGATATTATTTAAATGCACCAAGGGAGAAAATTATAGTAAAACACATTAATATTACTTTATTTAGTATGAAAAACTAAAGTTACTTACTTGCACTCCTAAACAGAAAAAAATATTAGGGGTGGAATGTTGTACTTGCTTAATTCCTAACTTTCTTAAAAATGAATTGAATGAACATGAATTACGTCCAATGAAGTCAGTTATTGTTTTGTATAAAAACAAGCTTCTGAAAGATGCTTCTGTTTTCTTGTTTTTTAGGCTAATAAAGCTAATAAATTTGTTAAGCACTGCACATGGATGCTAACATGTCCAGGCACATGTTGTGATCCAAAAATTGGCATAAAGCTAATATTTGTTTCTAAGGAACAGTAAATAACTTTTACTGTAACAAGTTAGATCCAGTTCGTTTTTTTTCCTTTTTAATTTACAGCAGGTGACAACTGAAGAGCACAAATACTGTACTGAAGTTAACTAATACTGAGATATTTTTTGATGTGTCACTATATTTCATTCCCTTTTTAGATGAATACCAAGGCTTGCTGTTAATAGGTTATATATTGTTTAAATAAGATATTTTGTGTAATGTAATGAACTGAACAGTTAAATAACAAGTAAGTAAACAGTAATTAAGTTATTCTCAATTACTAATTAATAGTAATTAATACGCTTGTGTAGTTCTTTGTGTTTAAGGTTAGTTGGTATTAAAATCTTGGTATTCAAATACACTAAATAAGGATAAACACATTAGGACAGCAAAGCATCAGGTTGTCAGCATGACTCATTTGCTTATTTCACACCTTTAATTAATTGAAGTGTCATTAATTGAAGTGTCAGCATACACACGTACAGTAATCTATTATTTAAATTGTATCAACTTCATACTTATTCAAAGTCAGTATTTTTTTAAGTCTCTATATTTCATTGCATTGGACAATCTTTTTCTTTAGAGTAAATTGGTTTCAGTCCTCCATACCTTAATGCACATTAGTTCTCCATTTCCTCTTGGGGAAAAGGGCTTGTAAGTGGACCCTGACTCTGTGCTTGCTAACAGATATGTCACAGAGAGGGTAAAGATGTGTTTAAGCTCTAATTCCACCTCTTTCCCTGGCTCCCGAAGGCCAGATGGGCTGACAGTAAGGAGAAAAGACGATGGGTAATGACATCTAGTCTGCTAACACGGAACAAAACACAGCTTGGAAGAACTATAAATCACAAAGTATTTTGGCTTGTCTTTCATCTGTTGTTTGGCTTTCTGTATTTATACAGTAATAACACGTTGTGTGTGTGTTTCTTTATGTCTTTTGTAAATGTGTTTGAGGAACATAATGGTTGGTGGATACAGAAAAAAAGGCTTCATTTTTCTTTGTTGTTTGGCAGTGTTTTTATCTTTGTTTGTAAACTGCACTGTAATCGTGATTCCACATTTAAAGACCCCAATCAATGATTAAGGCCTAGAGAGACATATATATAGACTGGTATACTGAGAAGTAGGGCAGGGAAACGCACACACACATACACACACAAACACACACGCCAGCAGTGAGCATCTTAGACTTATACATGATGCAAAGTGAGTGCCAAAACCAAGCTGTAGATGCATGCTCCATGGATTTTCCACCCTCTGGTGATTTTCAGAGTGAAACATTTCAAACTTATAAGTAGAGCAGAGAAAGAAAAAGAAGGAGAGACAGCTACAGCGTGCGTTCATGTGTGTACATGCCTGTATGTTTCCATGTCTGTTTACATCCACAGTCTACTGAATGAGCCTATATCAAATCTAATAGTGTTATTGTTCTAATAGTCACAGTTTGGTTTCAACGTTAATGCTTGTGGCTGCTCTGTTTCACAAGAGAGGCTGCTCTCTCATCTGTGTCGTTTATCTCCAATGCCAGGATACATTAATCATTAGGCCTTTACTGCTTTGTCCTTGTTTAACAATTCAGTTGGCTCTAGCGAAACACAAAGAGAATTAAGCTTCTGGTATTATAAGAACACAGGATGTCAACAACAAAGAAAGAAATGGATTAAAATGGATTAGTGGATAGTGGTCTCTAGCAAACTGTCTCAAGCTTTAGTGGTCTTTGACTTTGCTAGTGGATAGAGTAAAATATTGAGTACCTGAATAAATGATAACTTTGAGTCCCGGTATAGAAACACCACTGTACAGTATATACTGAATCAATGTGTGTGTTTGATTAAACTTGAACTACAGAATGAATTGGAAATAAGTTAGTTTTTTTGTTTGTTTGTTTTTTAAATTCAACTTTCACTCAAATATTTAACCTGCACAACTTATTCATAAACACATATGAAGGAGCTAACATCCAACGAATCTCACTGATGCTGATCTTTAAACTGTAAGCATTTTAAAGCTGCACATTCCTCCAACTTCAACTTATTTCTAGTGAAAGAAATTCACTAGACATAATAAATTTTAAGTTTGTGGATGTATATTTGGTTTTGAAAGACAGGCTGGCATTGGCTACTAAAATGGTGTGCGGTAACTTGATCAATTGCTCTATAAGTGATAAAAGCTCAGAACAGATAAGAATATGTGAGGAGAGGAGAGGAGAGGAGAGAGGATTTTAAGCATTTTATCTAAATCTCACGCACAGTTCCAAGGCTGTCAGCCTGATTATAAAGAGGCATATTTTTAGATGTGGAAAAAAAAAATCCAAACCAACAGTATGTAAGCCTTTCTCGTCAAACACTTCCTTAAAAACTGTCTGTGTAAATATTGCACCCTATTCCATCGTCTATCATCCTGTGTCTCTATACAAGTGGACCACAATAAAAAATTTTAATTTCCTTTCAAACAAAATGTAAATGCACAAAGGGAGATTATAAAATGTGTCTGTTTTACGGTCGCGAAACACTAATTACTCTTAAATGATCACCACTACACTATGTTACTGCACGTTGTATGGTAAAGCCTAGGTTTCTTTGATTAATTTATGAAAGCAATAGAGTTGCAGTGTGTGGAAAAACTGCCTAATGCCAGCCATAAACCACAAAGTGACAGACACAAATGATTCATTTAATGGTTCAAGAGCCAACAAATAAACTGGTTACACTGAATGCTGGTGTACCTGTCTGGGCGTTCTCTCGGATTTACTCCTGCACCACTCCCAGTCTGTCAGCTCGATTTTCCGACACTCCTCATGTGAAAGCCTCCTCTCAGGCCCCTCAAACACTGATGACGTGTCAGTGAGACTATGATCCTGTTCCCGGTGATGAGAAGCCAATGAAGGGACACAGCAGAATTTCTCATCATTCCCATGGTTCTCATGGGGAAGTGGAGCACAATCAGCCAGTGCCTCCCCGCCACCAGCCACTGCTTCCAATAGAAGATCTGCATGAGAGGAGCTGTCCACTGGGCACGTGGTGCTGAAATCAAAATTGGGCCCCAGCCTAGAGAGCGCACCACTTTGAAGCGCATCATGACGGGCATTAGGGAAGTCACAGTTAAAAAGGCTGTGATAAGCAGGCTTCTCAATGGGAGGACTGTTATGTGACATGGTGGCATGTGACAACTTATACACTCCGTAGCCTTGTTGGAAGGAAAGGTTGAACTTAAATCTTCTTTTCATCACTGTGAGAAAGAAAAGTGAGAAAATTTTATTTTCTTCACCCTGCAAAATCATCACTGTTTCCCCCTGTACCACACGGGAACAGTTGTTTTGGCTTTTACTGTGCAAAAAGACATTTGGTTGTGCACAGTTAATTAATTTGTGCTGTGCCATCATCTACCTGAGGGTTCTGGTGTTGGTTCCCGTTTGCAGTTAATGAAGCAGCCACATGGCATGTGGATCCAGCGCTCAGAAAGCATGAATAACGGAGTGACCGCAGGCGCCAGCAGAGTGAGAAAGAAGCTCAAAGTCTCCAGGGAGGAGCTGCGTGCACTGATTGCGTGGCGCACTAGTACCAAAGTCTGTGAGGGGGGAAAAAAGGAGAGAAATTAAGTCATTGAGGAGTCTCTGACTTAATATGCATGAGGAAGTTGTGGGAGGGAGACACATGAATGAAAATAAATTGCATAGACCTTTCACACATACTGGGCTTTCTTGATTTTAATTTTCCTATGTTCCGTATTCCAGTGGGCCAGCGGCACTTTAGCATTGCACCTGAGTATTCTCAATTTTAAAGATGGCTACAAATAATACAGCTACAATAAAACAAAACCAACACCAATGAAAATATTCTAATCCACAGAAACAAAACAGAAATTACTGTATTTCTGACCGGCGATATCTTGACATTTTCGTATTAATCATCATTTGTTTTTATTCATTTAAGAGGGTTGCAAGTTTGGAATGCCAATTCTCTTTGTCCATCACTGCTGCACAGCATTTATCACCTACACTTTATTCTTTTGCTTTCTTTTTTCTTTTTTTTTGAACAAGAACAACTCTTGTAACAGAGGAACTTGGTGTTGCAAAGCATGGATGTATTTCACAAAGCAAACCCAGTGAATAGTGCCCTAAAGGCTTTACATAAAACTTGCAAACAATTGTTCTCAAAGCCTTTTAGGGAGATTATTTTGTGAAATACAAAAAATGCATTAAAAAAAACGTATTTTAAAAAATATCAAGGTTTTACAAGACAGGCAGCAAACCATGAAGTTAAATTGAAATAATTTATTAATATTAATAAATTCCACAATCTCTGACATCATTCACAATGTGTCCTCCTCACTGTGAAGGATTTCTGATGGAGTCTTTAACAAGATAAGGAATTTTATTCATTTTTAGTGACAGAGAAAGTAAAAAGAGAAGAAAACACTTCTATTAAACGACTCCACTTTATTTCCCCTCCACATTATTAACCCTTACAGCTTACAGCATATGCGCCACCAAGAACAGTGATCTGATTAGGGGATACTCTTCAACCGCGTGCCACACAGAGACCCTGGTAGTCTCTAATTGGCTGTTAAGCACTTTCGTGGATTTGCTCGGATGGTGGCTGCTGACGTCACCCTTGGCCAGAAACATACAATATAACTCTTTACGATAATTTCCATTGGTCTGCTCACCTCACCGATTACGGCAATAAATCACCAAAACAATCTGTGTAGCTATATAAAGCCAAACAGAGACCTTGGGTTAAAGTGATTTTACTTTAAAGTAAGATATTGAGGTTTTATTTTGTTGTCCAGAGGTTGTTCTATAATTATGAGGCGGTTTCGTGTTAGATTTCGGTTGGAGTTTCATAGATTTTCTACACACAGAGCGCTGAATAGCATTCCAACTAAATGAATAATAAATGATTTCATTTCAAGGTAATACAACTAAAAGGCTCCAAGCCAAGTAGAGCAATGGGTTGGCAGGCCATTTGCTAAAAAGTTATTATGGTGTTGTTTTTGGCACCATTTACTGGGACATTTGCTTTTATGAGGCTTCTTACCATCATTGGCATCCATAAAACAACTCTGACAACCGCCAGGATCATGGAGAAGCGCTTTTGTGCAAACACCACAGGCGAATCCCCGACAGTAGCTGTCCTTTGATCACTGGCAGACACTGGGGACAAACTGCTGTCCTCTTTCTCCCTGATCTCTGTCCCGCACGGACTTGGACTCAGTTCGTTGTACGCCCCGAAACTTTTATTCAGGCTGTCCCGGGAAAAGGACTGCAGATCACAGAGAGGAGTGGTCCCGCTCAGTCCTCTTGCCATTTCTAGATAGCTGGGGTACAATAAAGTCCTTTGGGGCTCCCTGGAGCACAGCAGCTGGTAAGTGAGGGGGATAAAGAAAAATAACAAGCCGCAAAAACACAGAAAATATAAAGAGAAGAGCAGCAAAATGTAAAAACTGTCGCTCTCTGGGAAACACCCGAGAGAGGCCGGCGTAAAGCTTCCCCATCCGCATAAAGGTAGGACACTGACGGCCAGGCTGACCGCCCACACACCGGCAATAGCCCACATTACTCTCAGTGGCCGGCGCACAGACTGAAGCACTCCGAATCTCTTGGTGACATAAAAAGTGTAGGCTGCTATAAGGCAAGCCTTCATATTGCTCGAAACACCTTGGAACACGTACAGAAGTCCAGATAAAGTGCACAGGCTGCCCGACCCTTCACCTCCATTTGCTTCCCACTGAAGGAGCATGAATAAAGCGAGTGGGACCAAACTGAGCAGGTCGTCCACCGACATGGAAGCCACAATGACACACAGGGAGGTTTTTTTCCTCATCCGGAGGACAGACAGCAGCGAATACACACCTCCAACTAACGTTACAGCGGCGATGGTTACGCACAAACCGAAAAGCAGCAGGCGGATTTGCCTCTCCATCCCGGAGGGGTCTGGCGTGTCGTAGGTGGCAGTTGGAAGGTAGCTTTGGTTAGGCGCTGGGGAGCTCTGATACGTCGTAGACATCTCCAGTGAATTCATTGTTCTGCCTCTTTTGGCACTTTTAAGTGTTCAAATTTGACTCATTAGCTTGTAAAGTTCACCAGGCTGGAACGACGCGAGAACAGCACAGCATTCGGCTCATGCTTTTTTTTAAAAAAAAATCACCATCCAACTGAGAACGTGTGCAGACGCTTTCCAGTCTCTTGGATGTGGAGCTGGTGAGGTTGTGTCGGGAGGCACCTGTGTCCACCGTTCAAACGGCGCAGCCAGAGTGCCTCTCGTTTCCAGCTGCTGATTTACGCGCTGTCGTCATCAGTGGTTACTTTCACGGCAGTCACTGGAGGGTTGAGCCAAACGCAGCATACTACTACAACCGGTTCTATATCCGTGTAGGACCGGTTCGATTCATCAGGGTGTATTTTTATTTGTGTCATGGCTCGACTCATTTGACGAGACATTCCAATAATCACCCCTGTCTGAACAAGCCCTTTGACAGAATTTAATGCAAATGATAAAAAGTAGAGGGTCTTATTCATGTATTTATTTTTTTTATTTTTGGACAATTCAGATTTTTGTTTATGTGTAATGGTGGAGCCATCACTTACTGAATAATTCCATTTGAAATCCATCTACACGGGCTGTGCGAGCCATTTTCAGCAGATTGGTTTTCATTGCTTTGTTTTCAAACCCCCCACCCGCGCCTTTTTTTTTTTTTTTTTTTGCTTAATGGAGTCAGGAAACTAAATGCCAGGGCTAAAATAATAAGGGAATCATGTGGGGTGGATGCTCTCTCGAAACAGAGTAAGGCCAGTTTACTGTAAGTGCTTACATGGCTGTTTGTATATGATCCCATGTCCTTAGATTTGAAAAGTACTCGTAAAGTAAGATGAAAAAAAGTGTGGCAAAGGTTCTGAAGGTTATAGAAATAAATTACCCTTATCTGTAAAAGGAAGCTGTGTTACAGAGAGCTACTACATGATGTATTTTCTTTCAGAGAATATTGTGATAAAGAATATTATGAATGTTCATTTACTTTTGTTTTTTCAAGAAAAAGAGATCACACCTCCTGTGTTGTGCTTTGTTATCATTGTTGATAGCTTTTTGGTCTTATGCCCTTTGTGCAAATATGCACAGAGATGTATGATGTCAGCTCAGGCTCATTTATTTACACTCCTCATGTTCTTACTCACTGTATGATATCATTATCTGTGGATGCTCCTGAGTGTAAGTGCATCTGACTTCAGGTCCTGTAATTAAATTATAGTCTGGGCTAAGTGACTTCCAGCTATTCTAATGACTCAACTCTCTCGGGGGGCAGGAGGACACAGAGGGGAATGTAAAAGGACAAAAACACAATCCACAAGGGTACATAAACACTAAAACACAAATACACACAAACCCACACAAATATACCAGCTGAGCACAGCCTCACACATCAAGGTGACCTACTTTATGTGTATCTATCTCTCTGTGTGTACTGCATGCAGTGGTTTGTTCATGTGAGCGCAAGGTAAGTGTGCAGCTCTGTAAAATAAATTCAGAAACACTGTGCAAAAGTGCATCGATGAGGAACAGAGTAAATGCAGGGTCACATGATCTGTTAGAAAAACGAACACACTTTCATTATCTGTTGATGGAACAAAGACCTAAAGTACATTTTAATTCAAGTCAGTTCGATGCGGAGGTTGAACAGAAGAAATACACGGCTGAAAATTATTTACCACAACAGAATATTTAACAGTAGGTGTATACAGTTTTGAGTAAGTTATTAAAATCCTCATGTTAGTGTCGATTACAGGGCAGAACAACACAGTACGTCCTATTAAAAGTTATAAAATAAATGTTAATCAGAGCAAACACAGTGAGTGTGTTTGAACTACAAGTTTTGATGTAGCTCAGTTTTGAATAAATAAATGAATAAATGGCTATCATAGACTCCACATTTTAAGTCTTAAAAAAGAAGTTAAAAAAAGTCATTTATACAATCACAGTTAAATTCAAGGTCATTGTAATACATATATACAAATTCATGCTTGGGTGATGAAACATTTATTGCAAATTCCCAGCACAACCACAACTAGCTTATCATTGTTTTCTAGCTACATGATAAAAGAACTTCCTCCATCTGCAGACTGACACACATGCATGCTGCACTATGAGGGTAATAAGAGTTTACACTGAGCAAATCTGCATAGACTCTAACATGAATTTTATTCTTATTGGATTGTGTGTTGTTGCACCTCATTTAAATCTTTCAAATGAGGCTTGCTATGGCTAGCATTCTCCTTGTGTTAACATGGAACGTGTGCTTTGTAACATCTGACATTTTTATTGGTGTGTCCACCAATTAATGACGTCCCATGAAGGAAAATAAAATTAGATTCAAACTAATAAAGAGCTTCATTTGAGAATTACAGCCATATTACCACATCTAATAAATCCATTTACTGTAATATTGGCTTTGATATGAAACCAAAACCATGGGAATACTTTGAAGTAAAACCTTGGTGTAGTTCATCGGGACCATGAAAAGGAAACAGCTAATCGATGATTGATGATTGTAATATACTGTTCAAATGCCCTTCAAATTCATAAATGATGTACTGCATTGCATCATATACATGAATACGTGTACAAATATAAAACTAACAATCCTCTGTTGCTTACTGGCCTCTGGTGGTACATCACAGCTTGTAACTTTAAACTGTAGAGCTGCTGGAGTGCAGCTCTCGTCCTCTCTCTAAACACAAATGTACCCACATCTACATGCACATACACACATATAAACACAGAGTGTCTAAGTGCATCATTATCCTAAGTCACATCAAATATTAATGAAGCAGCACTTGACACAGAGATATAGAGACAGAAACAGGATGGAAGATTATATTTGCATAAAAGAGAGAGCTTTAAATTTAATGAGCAGAGGAGGATGAATAGTTAGTGCCATGAATTTATAATTGCTCAACACTCAATTCTCTGCTGAGTGTACCATGTAAAATACAACTGGTGCATGTTGGCATTGTTCAAATGCTGTTTTTAGAATTAAAGTGACTTTGAGATCCAAATTATGTCCAATGTAATCATTAAAACTTGTATGGTACAAACAAGTTAGTCCAGCATTAGTGAGTAGAAATGTCTAAAAGACACATTAAACCTGTGTTAAAAATGTTTTCATAGAAGTGCAACAGTGAATCAAATGGTTTTGTGCAATTAGGTTTTTAGTGGTAAACTCTGAACTAAAAGGAGAACAAATATCTTAATGTCAGTAAGTGAGCAGAAACCATTCTCATAGTTGTTGGAGTAAGCAGTTGCTTCCATACATTCACAACATTGCCTCAGTTCATTGTGGTTTGTGGGCTTTTGTTTATGCACAGCTCTGACACTACTCTGACAGCATTCAGTTAGCTTGAGGTCTAAACTAAAGTCATTGTCCTGTTGCATGAGCCAATTTGATCTAAGCTTTACCTGTCAGACAGAGGGCTTCACATCTGACTGTAGGATGCCATGAGTTCATGGTTAAATCAATGACTAGAAAACGTCTGGGTTCTGTGACTGCAAAATAAGCCCAAGTCATCCCCCCTCCTCAGCTGTGCTGACAGTTGATATGAGGTGTTTATACCGGTGAGCTGTGTTTGGTTTTTGCACGTACATTGCCACTTTCTCTAACTCTCATCTGATATTGTTCCAGAAGTCTACTGTGTACTGTTATAATCTTTAACGTTTAACATACTATCTTAGGCCTGTGGAGTCTAAGATGTAGCTCCTGGGTTTTTTTGCAGTTTCTCTGAGCATTGGACGATCTGGCCTTGGGGAGATTGCTTGGTCGACTCTGGTGTTTTCTGCTAAATGAAAACATTGATTAAGGTTGGTTGAAGAATACAACATCTTTTGTATATGCATATACTATTAACTGTAAGGTGTGTGTGTGTGTGTGTGTGTGTGTGTGTATATATATATATATATATATATATATATATATATACACACACACACACACAATAGGGTGTTTGATCAAATATCCTGTGAACAGATCCACAAATCCAAACTAATTTCACCAATTGTAAAATTGACTGAATTTTCATTCAGGTATGTAAGATAGTTTCCAGGATCACTGCATTTTTTTAGACCACTCCCTGTTTGTCCAATTTAGATGGCTTAACAATTTTCAGGCTATGATGCCTCAAACTTGTGCAGAGAAACTCAACTCAACAAAATGTGATGAGACCAGGATCTCCAGCTACGGCCAAGACATTTCCAGTGTTTCCCAGCTGAAGAATATTCAAAGCCAGTCAAATAAAGAGCGAGATAGGGAGCATGATTTGCTCTTTTTTTTTTTTCTTTTCGAACAGAACTGCTCTTTCCTGCTAGCTCAGAGTGCACTGAAAACACAGGTTTTGCCACAGAAACAAAGTCTGGATCCTTTCCCAGATTTGCCTTGTGCAACTTAGTCCACATCTCAAAAATTTAAATCAAGTTGAAAAGTCATGTTTTGACATGCTGGAAGTGATTTAGTGTCCATTGCAGAGGCTCAACTGCTGCAGAAAATAATGGGACTTACAGCCATGCTGAAAATGGTGCAGACGCGCACCAGAAATATATTCCCAAATCTGTGATTTACCAAATTTAAATAAGATAAGGCTTTTCTTTTTCTTTTTTTTTGTAGTAAATATACTTAGGTGCATAAAATTTTGATAATAGATTAAACTTCAAGTAAATAATGTCAACCCTATGTTTTAAAATGTTATCACTGAAAATGGGAAATACTAAAAAATGTGCCCAGTTAAATTAACTTTGTATTTTGAATTTCACCTTGATTTTGCAGTAACTTTTTTTTTCTATTTTTACTGGAATCTATACTTAATAAAGGCAGTGTTGAAAAACAGAAAAAGCGCATGGTGAGCAGGCTGAAGGACAAGGACCCTCTCTTCTATTAAAGTGGGCTTTTAAAGGTTATTATAATAAGCAAGCAGGCTGAAAAAAATGCCTAAAATCAATACATAAATCAGCACATTCACTGCTTGTCAGTTTGTCAGTATCTTTTCAGAATGCTTTTCAAATTGTGCAGACAAAATTCAAATGAAACTGGAAGTGCATTTATTGTCCATTTGGTTCTCTGCTGTATGCACCTGTAAATGACTGAGATCTGAAATAATGTATGCAGATGTGTTAGGAATCTATATCTGCACGCAGTTTAAGTGTTGTCATATATCACAAATTAGGCAGACTTGTGAGCAGATTCTTCTTCTTCTTTTGTAGTTTTGTTTTTTTTTAACAAAGTAATAATACAGTGTAGTTAATAATTAATTATTCAAGCGCTTAAATGTAGGGATTATTTACAATAATACTTATAAAGGTGAAGCAGTGTGTGCTTGCTTTGAAACAATAATGTGTTGATTAACACTTACTTGTGATTTTTGTTGCACTACATAATGAACTACTGATCAGGGGATGTCAGTGGTAGTTAGATGGTGAAGCACATTATTTTATTACCCACCCTGAGACAAATGAAGTGTTTTTTTTAGGGAGATTGAATAGCATTAGGGGTGTCAGGTGCATAATAGCTCATTTCTACTTTGTGTGTGTGCCATTTCAACTCAAGCCAAGTTGACCATCAGAAATTCTTATCAGACCACAAACAATTCTGCACCTGTTTCCACGGAAACGGTGACAGGAGTTTAGCGATATGCAGGTTTGGTTCGGTGCTGTTTCCCTTATTTATCTCTCACATAAGCAAGGACATATGCACCAGTACTCAGTTTCCATCAGCACTAATTGACTGAGTTTGAATATAAATTTTTTACTTTCCCAAACAAGTTACAAAAGTGACTAATGGTGCACTCATAGAGGTTTAAGTGGAGGTCACATCCCCATCAGCCAAACAAAATGTGGTATACCTTTTAGTAATAACGGTTCCTTTTGTTGGCTGCGATGAGTGCGACAACATATGGCAGTGACAGTACCCACAGAAACAAATAACTGCCTAACACAAATGCTTGAAATTGAAATTAGGCTGAGGTAAGGTTAAAGAAGGCAACACCTTCCAAGTAAGGAAGACAATCCTTTTGCATTATTAAAAGTTTTTCAAAGCCATAAAGTTCAGTGCTACATTAAGCTGATTTGCATTTTTAAAAGCCGATGCCTTGTTGGGCTGGAATGATTTTAATGCACCTGGTAGAAATGAAAACAGTAAAAAACAACATGCTATTTATAAGCCACAGACCTCTGCGCAACCACACTGTGTGGTTTTTTTTTAATATTTTGACAAGGAAGCAACAGATAACTGGTTAAATGAGGGGGAAAATGTAACACATTCAGATGCTTTCATACTCATTATAAAATTGCATAATGAGAATGAAAATGATCCATGTTTCAGGGGAGATAAACACCAACAGGTAATTTTGTCTGAAAGATCGCTATCCATCACTATTGCCATGATAGTGAATGAAAAGACATTTTAGTAGGAGGAACTTCATCCTTCCAGTACACTTTTGGAGTTTTGGAGAGTCTTGACAAGAAGAACTGAGGCTATTATGAGATCCCAACACCTTTCAAGGATACTCTAATGGGGCTTTGCTTTTTGCTTCGCCACCTATTTTGAGATTTGTAAGTATATGCTCTTTCCCATATGTTCCTCTGAACAATGCCTTTGTTTGTTTAGGGGGATCACTGTGAAATGTCACAACCACTAAATTCATGAATCATTCAATGAATCCTGACTGGAATCATTTAAATGACAAGTTCAAAATGTTTTATTAAACAATGACTAAATTACAGGGATCATGGATCATAATGGATATTGTGGTCTCTGTATGTGTTTTTGTTACTTTTCTGTATTAAAGCTATAGATAATAAAGTGTGTGGCTGTATTAGCTAATAAACAATATGAATATGTGTGTTACAGAGTAAATATTAATGGAATATATAACCAGTTTCCTATGTTTTGTGTCATTTATTGACTTAATTTCCAACCTAAGAGCTGCTGTAAGATTTCTAATGCAGGCTGTCACTGGAAAAAAGAAATATGGGCTAGTAATTAATTAATGTCTATTTTTCTTACTTGCCATTACTTTGTATGTGGAAGCAATACCAAATAACTCATCAAATCAGAATGTGTAAGCCATTCTGATTACCCATATTTGGGTAACAGGACCATAATTTGTTCAGAAGCTCAGTCTGAAGGGTCCTGAGACTATATGAAAACGTAAAAGTAGGAAAAAAATCCAGAAGTAGACCTGGCTTTTTCTAAGGGGCCGGTTTGGGTTTCAGTGTGATTGTTCTCATGTTGTATTCCTACTGAAATATTATTTCAAACTCTGTTTCCTGGACTGCACTTTACTGTGGCTAGAAAAACAGATCTTCTACTAAAAAGTCCACTTTGCTCAAAAAGATAAACTTTAGAACATACTTTTGCGTATGTTTGGTGGTTCTTGGTGTCCGGGGCTGGGCGCTCACGTATGTACCAGCTCACTCCCGGTGGCTACTTGGCGGGGCCTGGCGCCTGTTGCTCGGTCAGGCCTCTTCCGGGGCGTGGGGTGCCCTCGGGCCTCCGGCCTCTGGGCCTACGGCTCGGTTCACTCTGGCACAGCTGGCTGCCGGCAGAGCTGGCGGGCACGCCGGTGCAGCCCCCTCTAGCTTCTGCTCGGTGGCTACTGGGTGACCCCTCGTCTGGGGATCCTCAGCCCTTCCCATGAGGGTGGCACGGATGCCCCTTTAGTGGTCCTCCTTGGGCTCTCGCACTCTGGGGCCTCTGGATGTCTGGGGCCTGGATCTCCTCCATGCCTGCTTCATGCCCTGGGGGACAGGGCTATGGCTCTCTACATCCTCTTGCAGATCATTACATGTGGAAACCATTTGAATACAAGCGCGCTGATCCACACAGGTGTGCACACGGGCGTTCACTGCTCGTAGACTTAAATTACACCTTTCTTGGCTGCTACTTCAAAGCACATTGTGCGCTGTCTGTCCTGCGTGCTGCACAACAACATTGAATATTTAGTATTTACTGCTGTTTACACTTAGCTAGATTAATGCGATGGTGTTGTGTTTAGTATGTTGCTTTGTTTTTTTTTTGCTTGTTTTCTCTTCGTTCTCTCTCAACAGGTGATCCAGGAGATTGTTTTCCCCTTTCTCACTGTCCCTCTCCCCTTCTGTTTTTCTTTTCCTTCCTCTTTCTTTCTCCCTTTCCTATCCCTCACTCATGTCTGTCCCGTCTGTAACAACTGAAAATAAAATAAAATAAATAATAAAAACAAGGGTCGATCAAATGGACCAATACGGCAATGCCGTGATGATCCATTTGGCAAAATAAATCCATTGGGTATCCTTGTTGGTCTTCAGACAACAATTCTGACGGCTAAAGAACCAAATGGGACAGACAGAAAAAAAAACAAAAAAAAAAAACATACTTTTGCACATAACAAGGATTGCATTGTTTTTACCCAATTACCAACATGGCAAACACACCTGGAACGTCACTTAATGGCCAAAATGAACAGACATGAACAGGTCACGTCAAGATTCTAATTTGGCCACCAGATGGACCTATTGCACTGTGTAATGGCTCAGCTGTGTCAGAGTCAAACATAACCAATAGTGGATCACTCAGGAGGAACCAGGCTTCCAAAGCTTTGCCTAAAGCCAGTGTAAGATGAATACAACCAGAGACAGATAACACTGTATCTGTCTTCTACACTCACAATTCCTTTCTTGCAGATTTGTCACCCTGCAGGGGGTGACAAATCTGAGGGGGGACTCTGGCGCCACTCAGGTGGGCCAGTGCTGTAGTTCTGCAGAGACAGAACTCATCAAGGCAGCTGATTGTGGAGAAATGTGTCAAATTAGCTTTTTGCTTCTTTGACCATCTCTCTCCATGATCTCTATACTCCATCTCAACAACCTGCAGCACACTAATCAGCATAACGAATTCATCCAGCATGCCTGGCTTAATGGAATCAGTTACTAAAACAACAACAAGAGAAAACCCAGCTTGTGTCTGAGATAACGGGGGAGTAATACGTCTGATCATTTATGCAAATCAACTGATGATGATAAACTATTATTTGTTTTATTTCTTATTATACAAAAGAGATGGAAGGGAGAGAAGATAAAAGGAGCTCATATAAAGGAGGTGATGTGACAAGCCCATCTGTCTTCATATGCATGTTTTCATATGTGTGCCCAAGCACTGAGCCTCGCTTCCTTTCCCTATCCATGTGTGTAGTGTGTGTGTATGTACTTCAACATTAATGAGCAGACCAAAGATTTTCATTAAGGCCCCATTAGTACCTCTTTTTCCCTATGGGCTTCTTTGCTCTCATTCATTCTTCTGATGCAATAACCAGAGAGAGAGAGACAGAGAGTGGAAAGAGACATGCCTCACTGTCACAGGAGTTCAGTAAACTGCAATATATCTGGCACCGTTTTAGAATACCCCAGCTTGTTTGAACTCCTTTTCATTTTAGAAAAAGAAACATCAGCTGTTGAGTGATGACAAGTAAATGATGAAATATGATTGGTTATTAAATAAACATTTTGGCACTAATCATTTCAACTTGAGAGGCAGATGCTTCAATTATAGAAAACAAACAGATCATAAGGGACTGAGCTCAAATCCGAAAGGTTTCCTTGACTGACATCTATGCACTAGCTTGGCTATCATCCCCGTGCTGCTGACAAGCATGGCTGGGCAAACTTTTAAAAACCTTTCAAGCAGCCACGCTATCAAACTGGAGCGCACTTCAAAACACTGTGGACGGGTAGCGACTCCCCAACAAGTTAACTGGCAGCAGATCTTATCTTGGGAAGTGTGTTTTCAATCTTGGTGTTTCCAATCCAGTGCTCATCTCAGACAGAGATGAACAGTTTGAAAAATTTGGCTGGAGTAGAATAAAAAAAAGCCTTTCTCTTGAACATCACTAAAAATAACAAATATGCTTCACCACAGGGGGTTACAGCTAGGAATAAAACATTGCTGTGCTTTCATTACAGAACATTAGAGGGCAGTGGGTTTGCATAAAGTGCCAAAGCCGATTTCAGATCAACCAGAAACTTGTGAAACAGCAGACACAACACTCAGTGGCTGGTGTTAACTAGTCTCTCTTTGTAGCCCGCTGTGTACTTCACCTTCATGCTTACTTGACCTTAGCTGTTGCATAATTTTCACTGCCAATCAGTATGCTCACATTTTGCCAAAGAAGATGGAAAACTCAAACAGGAGTAGCCCCCTGAAAAGTCCAAGAGGAGAGATAGATGCTTTTTCTGTGTCTCTGCTGACTCTTCAAAGTGAAGTAAAACATTTCCTGTCAGAGGATTTCAGACAGAGGGGAAAACAAGCGAGGGTGAGGAAACAAAGTAAACCCAAATAGAAGCGTAGGAATTTCGGTGGTGGTCGACAGATCATGTTAGAGTGTTAAGACAAATATTGCTTGAAAACATACAATGTCCGCTCACAGAAAATGGCACACTGTAAGAGGTGACAGCATGCAGCAATGCTGCTACTCACGAGGAAGCTTGGCACATAGTAGAGTGGTTAGTCACACAGCTCCAACCCAGATACCACACAATTAACTCTACGATTCCTGCTGATTCCCAATGAATGAAAAAAACTGTTTTGGAACTGGTCTAGACATGTCTTACATTTTGATCAGGAGGTGTATTCAGTGAAATCTCTTTTCAGTGTCTGGATTAGGATAAATCCCACTGTACCTGCATTGTTATGTCCCCACATTTTGTCAAGTCTTGATTCCTGCTGGAACATGTGGTGTGATGACAGAATGAATATAAAAGGCACAAAAGAATATAATCTGTGTGGAAATCAAGTCATTGCTACCCTAAAGATAACATCCTATACATGGAGTGATATTGGATTTAGTGAAGTGTGCGATGTGAATGGATATCACACTTGTACTTGAAGCTTTTTGAAAAATCAGTAATCCGTGAGAGCAGAAGACAGAAGTATAGATACTGTTCCGTTATGGCTCAGTCAAGGGATTATTGCATAAAAGCACGCCTTTGTCCCATTTTAGGAGTAGACTGACTAAGAGCCTTCTCAGAAGAAAGAACCATAATTACTTATGACAGCATTATTGACTTGGAAAAACACTGGTAATGAAATGAGTCAGGATGTAACAGGAACTTTCACAGTGCCTGTATGTTAAATAAGTGCTTTGTGTTTGTTTTGTTTTTGTTTTGTTTTTTCTTACAATTTTTGACTTGACTTGAACTCCTTATAAAGTCTTTCCAAACTCTTTCAAAATTAACGCTTCAATTTTTGTATTTTCCCTGGAGCCGATCTCAGTGCAAACCATTCTGTTTGTAATTTAAGCGGCAATCTCAAAGATTTCAGTCCTGGTTGATTTGGTGACACCCGTAGTTACTAGTGGTAACTCCAAATGCACTTTAATACTGCGTGTGACAGAGTGCTGGGACCAGAAAAGCAAACTATTGTTGTTTTGATAAAGAAGTCAGGCAATAAATCGAGCTTTCTCCATCATTCTGTGAGCAAGTCTGATCTGATTTAATGCTGCACATGGTTTGAGTCTGCAAACAGCAGAGCACAGTGAAAGGACACAGTAGTTACCTTGCTGAGAAGTTGGTGGTGCGCAGCCTGTCACCTATAGTCCATTGTGGCTGCTCCTTCTTGTGCTATTAATCTGTGCAGTATTCTAAACTGAAAATGAATGATGTCCTTTTTGTATATACATTTAGCACTGACCAATAAAGGTAAGTCCTAAAAAGACTAATAAAATATTGCATTTCATGTGACTGTGTGTTACTGCTTCATAATAAAATACAACTTGTAATTTGCCAGTTAAATGTTTCACTGTGAAGTTGCAGCAGGAGGAAATATTGATCCCTCCATTTTCTAAAGCGGTTGAGGATTGAAGGAGGTTCGTGGGGGGATAGGTCACCAGCCTATGGCAGGGCTAACACACAGAGACAACCATTCAAACTCACACTTACGGTCCATTTAGAATCACCAATTTTTTGCCTGTCCCGTTTGGATCTTTAGCCATCAGAATTGTTGTCTGAAGGCCAAGAAAGATGCCAAGCGGAATTACTTTACCAAGTGGATCATCATGGCCTTGCCATATTGGTTAATTTGACTGACCTTTATTATAATTATGTGTTTATTTTATTAGATTTTCGGTTGTTACAGACGGGACAGACAATGAAAGAGGGGGAGAGAAAGAAAAATAGAGGGGAGAAGAGATGGTGAGAAAGGGGGGAAGAAAAAAAAGAAAAACAAACAAAACACCTGGATCACCTGTATGAAGATAAAAAAAAACAGAAGAGAAAACAAACAAAAAAGAGCAACATAATAAATAAAACACCATCACAATACACTAGCTAACAGTAGATAACAGTAGATACTAAATATTACATGTTATTGTGCAGCACGCAAGATCGACAGCGCACAATGTGCTTTGAGGTTCCTTGGCTGCAATGTGCAGCCAACGAAGGTGTAGTTTGTGTCTGTGAACACCTGTGTGCACACCTGTGTGGATCAGCACGCTTGTATTCAAAAGGTTTCTCCATGTAACGATCTGCTAGGGAGTGTGGAGAGCCATAGCCCCGTCCCCCAGGGCATGAAGCAGGTATGGAGGAGATCCAGGCCCCAGACATTCAGAGATCCCAGAGTACGAGGACCCGAGGAGGACCACTAAAGGGGCAACCGTGCCACCCTCCTGGGAAGAGCTGAGGAGAGCCCCAAACGAGAGGTCACCCAGCAGCTACGGAGCAGAAGCCAGAGGGGATTGCAGTGACGTGCCCGTGGGCTCTGCCAGCAGCCAGCTGTGCCAGAGAGGACCGGGCCTCAGGCCCAGAGGCCAGAGGCCTGAGGGCACCCCACCCCCCGGAAGGGGCCCAGCCGGGCCACAGGCGCCAGGCCCTGCCAATCGGCCACCAGGAGTGAGCCGGTACATACGTGAGCGCCAAGCCCCAGACACCAAGAACCACCAACACACCAACGTCTGAGGGCATCAGCCACCAGCAGGGAGTGTGGTGTAGACATGTAGAATCACCAATTAACCTAACCAGTTTTTAGACTGTGGGAAGGAACTGGAGTATCTTTAGAGAACCCACACAGACATGGGGAAAACATGCAAACTCCACACAGAAAAGCCCCAGTCTGGTTTTGATCTCGCTGTGACTCAGTGGTGCTAACTACCTCGCAGCTGGGCCTCAAAACACAATTTACATTTTGCAGTAATATAACAGCAATTATCCTGTTTATATCTGAAGACAACCAATTTATAGTACTTCATGTATAACTATCATCTGAAAAAAAAGTATAACTATCATCTTACTTAACAGACCTTTATTTTAATACAAATCTTCAAGATTGCCAGTTAAGATCATTTAATTCAGAACTGCTCCTTGGTATTTCTTTTACTAATTGTAGTTAATTCTTTGAGACAAGCTGTTCAGGTCCAAGTCACTCATGCTTGTGGACCAACCTCTGTCAGATCATTTGTGTAGTAAGACAAATTGTTCAGTGGTGGACACAGTGAAAGGGTTTATCACTTCTGAAAGCTTGGAACAGAGGTGCCAGAGGGTGGAACACACTCAGGAGCAGGCATGCTAAATGGCCATGACTGATGAGCACTATTAGATAATTCTTCTGGGTCATGCATAACCAATTCAGACCAACTCAGGAAAATACACTCATGAGCAACACACAGAGATGCATTTATATATTTATATGCATTTAACCAAAAAATAGTGCCAATTAATGATATGCATATTTGTTTCTTTGATGCATCTTATAGAAAATAATTACAAACAAGAGTCAAAAATATGGCTGGATAAGCCCGTATTTGAAGCCAATTAGTCATAAAAACTGGATACCTCTTCATAGCAGAGTGGCTTTATCCCTTGCACACTGGAATTCAAAGAGAAACACATACTGTACTGAACCAGTAGACCTCAGTCTGGGAAGTGATCACACTAAGTCTGAGATCAAAGCTGTGTAGCAGCAATCAACTTGACCTCTTCAACCTCCAGCTGTCAGCAAGTGAGAGCTTTTGGAGGGACAACTTTCTGTGTGTAGGTGTGTGTGTCTTTGTGTGTATGTGTGTGTATGTGTGTGTGTGTGTGTGTGTGTGTGTGTGTGTGTGTGTGTGTGTGCATAGCTGTTAATATATGAGAGTGAAAAATTGAGTAAACAAGGACATGTGGGGCTGATGTGAAACACCTGCCCAGCCACAGTTCTGGACCTGAGATTCTAAGAGAAGTTACTGGCCTACTGGAAAAGCAGGTGAAGAAAAGTAACAGCAGCATCAGTTTAGAACTGCTGGTTGACATGTATTGAACTGGTGTGACATAACAGCTCCCCTTTGGAGAGTCTGTAGCTTGTTAAATGTGAAGTATTGAGTCTGTCACTGAGCTACAAGCCAAGTCCAAGTGGTGCTTCTAGGCAGGAAAAGGACATTTATAGCCAAATTATGAAGATTTTCTTATGACATTATGATGGGGTAAGTATATATGTCCTTCTCCCTCTGGGCTGGAGTGAGGGAGGTTCTGAACAGTAGAAGCATGTGGCCTGTTTTTGGGGGCCCCAATGAAGGAAATTCAAGAAAGAGGTAAAACACATATATTATCAAGTCATAAAATTCAGATTGATGCAACTCGGCACAAAAAACACAGTTTTCATTAATTTAAATGATAAGAGTTTATCACCTCAGCAGTAGAGTCAGTACAGCAAACTGGAAATACAGAACACTCTGGTGGGACTCCTGTCCTTCCTCCTGTACTTCTCCTGCACCACCTACCTGTGACTACACTTGTTACAAGTTGTTGTTGCTACTACTACTACTATTTTGGTGCATTTGTTTTTTTGTTTTCTTACTGACTACTTCCACACTAAACTAAACTAAACTAAACTAAACTAAACTAAACTAAACTAAACTAAACTAAACTAAACTAAACTAAACTAAACAGATAATAAATCTCAGCACAGCTTAACAAATGCACACAGCTTTAAAGGCTCACTTTCTTCCACTCTTTTAATTATGGAAAGAAATTTGCACCAAAAGGGTTGCAAATGTGTACATAATAAGAAGTAATCTGACCACACATTAAAACAATTTTACAAATGCGTATGCCCAAACCTGAAAAAATACTGATCATTTTTGCACAATTTATTAAGTCAAGCTTTGTGAATCAAATAGTTTTGTCTTAAGTTTGCCAGTGAACATCTAAATTATTCAGATAAGGCTTGGAAGAAAGTGCTGTGGTCAAATGAAACCCAAATCGAGTCCTTTGGCATCAACTTGACTCACCGTGTTTGGAGGAAAACAAATGCAGAGTTTGACCCAAATAACACCATCCCCACAGTTATATATATATATATATATATATATATATATATATATATATATATATATATATATATATATATATATATATAACACCCAGCACGCCCCTGCGGGCGGTTTTATCCTTCAAGCTCGGGTCCTCTACCAGAGGCCTGGGAGCTTGAGGGTCCTGCGCAGTATCTTAGCTGTTCCCAGGACTGCGCTCTTCTGGACAGAGATCTCCGATGTTATTCCCGGGATCTGCTGGAGCCACTCACCTAGCTTGGGAGTCACCGCACCTAGTGCTCCGATTACCACGGGGACCACCATTACCTTCACCCTCCACATCCTCTCGAGCTCTTCTCTGAGCCCTTGGTATTTCTCCAGCTTCTCATGTTCCTTCTTCCTGATATTGCTGTCATTCGGAACCGCTACATCGATCACTACGGCCGTCTTCTTCTGTTTGTCTACCACCACTATGTCCGGTTGGTTAGCCATATATATATATATATCCATCCATCCATCCATTCGCTTATCCTTTTCAGGGTCACGGGGGGCGCTGGAGCCTATCCCAGCTGTCATAGGGCGAGAGGCGGGGTACGCTCTGGACAGGTCGCCAGTCTGTCACAGAGCCAACACACAGGGACAGACAACCATTCGCATTCACATTCATTCACACATTCACACATTCACACCTAGTGGCAATTTGGATTATCCAATTAACCTATCCCCACAAGCTGCATGTCTTTGGATATATATATATATATATATATATATATATATATATATATATATATATATATATATATATATATATATATATATTGCTAAGGGTACAGGGTGACTTTGCCACATTAACTGTGGCAAAGTCACAAAGTCTTCCAGCATGACATGGTTTCAAAACATACTGCCCAGGCAATAAAGAAGTGGCTTAAGAAGAAACACTTTAAAGTCATGGAGTGGCCTAGCCAGTCTCAAGACCTCAATCACACTAACAAATCATGTTTTTTGGGAGATCAAATACTTATTTCATTAGATAACATGCAAATCAATTTCTAATGTTTATGTAATGTGTTTTTTTCTATATATTTTGATGATTTTCTGTCTCTTTCCACTAAAATGATGCTACCATGAAAAATTAGAGACTGTTCATTTCTTTGTAAGTGAGAAAACCTAAAAAGGCAGCAGGGGATCAAATAATTATTTCCTCTGCTGTATGACTTTAGTTTGAAGTTACAGTATACATGTGAGTTGTTAGTGAAGAGTTACCTATTCATCTACTAAGCAGAAAAAAGGAACACACTACCTTCTGAGACACACATTTGTCTTTTTAGCTGCTAACACTCCATTATAGTGGCTTAACTTTTAAGTTTGATGTTTGGTGCTAGGGGCAGCAGCGTCTCCTCACATTAAAAATGGGTTCAGGGACTCAACCTGCTGCTTGGTAATGCTTAAAAGCACAATATTAATAGTAAACCAAAATACTAATGACTTCAGAGCTGACACATTAAACTGAGGGATCGTAAAACATGTGTGCTAATTCTCCTCACTTTTAGTACTATAGGTAACCTTGTTCACATAACTGTTCATATATTTATAACCAGCATGGTCGGTTGCAAGTGCTGGCATGCATCAGAAAAAGTATCAGGTAGTAAAGAACAAAATGTCTCTAGAAAAGAACATACTGAGCTTAAACTAGCACTGCATTTATATAATGTCATATTTATCAAAATATATATTTTTTTACTTTGAGGAAAAAAAGAGAGTTTATCTGATTGGGAAGGAAGTTTTTTGAATCGGTTTGCATTCCTTTCCACGTCAGGAATTCTTAGAGCAGCTCACAACTGCAAAGCAAGAATGGACAAGTGAAGAGGGTAAAGAAGCTGTCTTTTGAATTTTCACAGCGTTTATGATGACTATCGATAATCATAAAAAACAGTGACGCAGACGAACGCACTCACAGTTTGCCTGCAGGCCTTTTTGTCAGACATGATCTCTAAGGTGTGGTTACCAGTTTTAAAAGGGTGAGGTTTAACCCAAACCGTGATCTTTATCTAAATCTGATCACACTGCAGCTGAGAACTGGAAATAGGATAAGGGAAAAGAACGCTTTTATGCCTGACAGCCTTGCTAGCGGAAAGCCCTGAAGGCAAACTTCTTTCAGGAAGACGCAGGAAAGAAAGAGGAATAGATATTTGCCCCACTTTTGCAATTCAAACAGAGCAAGTGAAATTATCAGCACAAACAATCTCTGCACAAATAATGAATATAATAAAGAACACTGTATATTAATGGGTGTGGGTGTGAAGTTGTATTATTGATAACAAAAAGTTATCACAGTAAGCACATGGCAGAGATTATGTTTTTTATTAGTGGTTGGACTTGGCCACATGGTAGTTATGCATATGATTCAAAGCAAGGGAATAAATGTAAGTCACTAACAAATACATGATATACATGCTAATGGAAGGCATTTGCTCAAGTGGAACAGCTTTCATAATATTCCTGCACTCTATGTATACATCTACCTAATACTACATATAGTATTTCCCAGTGATTCCAGTAAATCACTGAAGAGTTAGTGTCGTGGAACTGTAAAATAACAACAAATGAATTTTGTTAGTGTAGTGCAGAGTATATCCAATTCCTTGTGACAATAATTCATAAAAAATAAGAACTAAACAGTCTGAGCCTGTGTGGAAATACTGAGTAATCTGGTACTTTTAACCATTTTCCTGTGTTTTCTATGTTTTGCACTTCTGTATTCCTCTGCAAGCAGCCTCATGACTGTCACAAAGCTTCGGCTGAAAGTCCATCTCTATGAGTGACAAGGTTATTAATGTTTGTGCAGTAAATGTGAGTCATTAATCTTGTGGCTGTGTTTCTGTGGATCTGTACTTCGGGTGTAGATTATGTGTGCATGTTTATGTGTACTGACAGCACATTTTGAGCTGAATTGGATGGCTCGTCCGTTGCTGATAGTAGAGGTGCTCCCGTGACAGTTTCTGAAAGGAGCTGCTGATAGTACAACCCATCTGAGCGACCTTGATACAAACCGAAAACCCTTCGTACCTTGGCTCCTCTGGCGACAAACGCCTAACACTTAGACATCAGTTACATTAATTACGAACAAAGCATATATTTTTAAAATTGTGACAAAGTGCCTGTCCTGTGTGATTCAAGCATCCATCTATTTGTTTTCTTCAGCTTATTCACAAGCATATGCCTACCAAATGCAGAAGTGGTTATTAGTCACGGTTTTTGCTTCCAGTTGTCTGGAAATCAATTACATCCACAAAATTGTCACACAAAACTCAGCTGATGAATCATCTAATGAAAATGTGGAAGTTTTTATTTTTATTCTAAGAAATAAATGGTACTAAATTGAATTAAAATGACAGAAAGGCAGCATTTCTTTTTATTCAACCCATGCGATGTCCACGAGGGTAATTGATGCATATTTGTATCTGTGTAATGCCATTTAGAACTGAGATGGTAAACATGGAATTGAGCTTGGATGAAAATCATTTTAGATTAGTGTGGGACCCCGTTGAGCTTGAAAAATACAGCCTACCTAAAAAAGACCCAAAGACCTAAAAAGAATGAAAAGAGTGTGTGTCTGTATGTTTGTGTCTGTTTTTCCACACATCGACCTATTTTTTACAACAAAAGACTTTTTAATACCTGTGTCACCCCAGGCACAGCGCAATTAAAATCCAATACTCTCCAGGAGTCCATAACATGCTGGGTTTACTGACAGCGAACAGAGCTCAAATGGCCAACAGAGAAGGGGCAATAGGTTTTATGTGAAGAGCACAGAAACACAACGATGGAAAATATGATCACAGTGGTTGCACTCCAGGCAAATGAACATCCTTTAAATGCACTGACAGACAGCTGCTGTGAAAACCGCTGTCAGTTCAGCTTCACAGATATTCAAAAGATATACACAGATGGGAATTCCTTGGAGGGCATGCCTACTGTTTTTGTGATTGCAGACAATGAAACATGGACAGGATAATTGGGTGACATTAAATAGGCTTGCTTATTTTTTTTTCCTGGTGTAATTCACATGATTGATAGTGGAGCTGACAAAGTAGCTTATTGTGATCTATGACCTTCTGTTTTATTGTGATAAGGTCTTTTATCTATAATGACAAGAGCTAAAAAGAAAGTAAGGTCACATAGTTATACAACCACAAAAGCTATCTAAGAAAGAGCTTGGGGTGAATGAATGGATCAACAAAACTATAACTACTAGGCTTTCAAACTATAACACAGGAGAGTGATGTTTATTTTTTGAGTTTTAAACCGGGGGAACTATGAGCACATGTTTATTTCCCCACCCATAGAAATGTTTTTTTATTCCTTAAACTCCATCAAGCAATCATTTTTTCTCAACCTGGACTAACTGGACCATTCTATTGAATTTGGACATGCACGAAAAAGTAATTTGGAGTTCTGGATCTTAGAGTTTGAGTGCATTTTGCAATAGGTGTAACTAAATCATGTCTCTTTGACCAGATAGTCCATCTTTATTACAATATTGTGAAATGTTTATTATACTTACTAATAAATAAATAAATAAATAAATAAATAAATAAACAAATAAATAAATAAATAAATAAATAAATAAATAAATAAATAAATAAATAAATAAGACATGAATAAATGACATCATTCATTTTCCAGTGTCATGTAGTTTCTACCCCTCTCACTTTAATGCTGACTTTCACTTTCAGTTCAAACACCACTGTTTGTTAACTGGTCTTACAGGAATGGCCCACTGGCGAACATTGTTGTTAAATAGTAAGTGGAGTAGGAGCAAAAGGTCACAACTAACTCAACAGTAACATGGAGAATATAATAAATTTAAGTTTTTTGTTTTTTTTGACTTGTCTTAAAAACTCACTAACACCCAATAGGCACGATACTATGACAAGGCCAAACAGTTCTCATACATCCACAGATATATTTAATATAACACTCCCAGCCCTGGTAACATTAAACATGATTTAGGTAGAATAGACTGACAGTTTAAAAAGAATTAGACAATCTCTATTCACTGTTGAGATCACTCCACATAGACGGTGTAGATTTTTATGGTTCAGTTCAGTTCAATTCAATACAATTTTATTTATATAGCACCAAATCGGAACAACAGTCGCCTCAAGGAACTTTATTATTCTGAGATAAAGACCCTGCAACAATAAGTAGTCAATGGTGAATCAGTGGTGAATACATGTTTTATGTTTGCATCTTTAGGACTGTCTAGGCCTCCAGGGACAAAAAAAAGAAACGAAAAGAAAAGAAAGGAAGACTAATCCACGTGTCCCTATTGCCTACATGTCGATTGCACTATTACAAATCATTTTTTCTTGCATATGTAAATCAATGCAGGCAATATTTCCATTAAAAGCTGCTCGTCCTTATTAATTCAAATTATGCATTTTAGACCCATTAAGCATAGTGTAGCTTAAAAACAGAGAATTTGCTGTACATTTTGCCATTATTGCTCAGGCTTAAAAGCTACTAAAAGCTGTATAAGTAGGCTATACGAAATAAGGTACACATCAGTCCATGGCACTGTTCATCTGAATTTGCGCCTTGGGGCTATTTAGGCACCACTAGTAGCAAGTGCAGCTGACAGGGTCACTTCTAAACGTCGCCCTAGCGGAGGAGGCAACGACTCTATGGACGGCTAACTTCAGAGGGCTACTTCACTGCTTTACTGTATGTCACGGGCTGTATAAATATGGGGTCTCCCCTGTGTGGATCACACAGTTGCGCAAGACTCTGATGGATCATTTTCAATTCAGCGATCCTCTCTGGGTAGATGTGGTATAGTACAGTAGGTAGTTGTAGAGAAGGGTCTGTGCGTGAGTGTGTTCGTTTGTGTGTTCTTGTACTCCTAGAATATACAGCCAGAGGAAAGAGAAGAGGGAGAAGAAGGAGAAGAAGAGAGGCGGGATCGGTTTGTGTCTTGTTGAAATCCCGGGTGAAGCAAATAGATCGTCTGGAATAGATCGATCAGCAGTTCGCGTTCCCTCCGTGGATTTGATGGATGTTTGATCAGTGGATGTGATGCCCATATATATCATCGACCGTAAATTTCCCGACATATCTGGTAAGTCGCTCACGCAAACCAAGCGCTCTTGTAAAGCTGTGCCATCTGTGTGCGTCGGCGCCTCTATGTATGTGTGTGTGTGAGCGTATGTGTGAGTGTGCGCGCGTGTGTGCGCGCGCATCGGTTTTGCTTGTGCGCCCGTGCTGCTTCAGTGACACGGGGCAGCGTGCACCAGTTGATCATGCCACCCCCCTCGGAGTTTCTGACGTGCAACAGGAGATGAGGAGCTGGCACGCATTTCTCGGTTGCGAAGCACGGTGTGTGCGCTGAGGCTTATATTTTTCCCCACCATAGTTTAAAACTTAGATGCATTTGGTGCGTCAAGAAAACACTGTTCCAGCTGGGTATCCTCTAACCTCTCTGTGATACTAGTGCACTGTATTCCAGCTGTGTGCGGACTGGTGGTGTTGCTGTAAGTTTGGTGTTATATCCCTTTAAAAGTTATTTTTACTGTTGCATTCATACTGCTTTTGCAAAAACCATTTGGACAGCAATTTAAGAGGTGGACTTCATTTCATCTAGATCACAGCACTTTTGCGCACAGGGACTCTTCACTCAAAGATGATTTTAGTCTTCAGTGTGCAGCTATAGGCCCCGCGCTAAAAATCATATCTCAGAGAAGGTGTTATTTTCAGTTAAAGTAGGCCACATTCCTCCATGTATTCAAACCCATTTAGACTCTGGACATATTAATTGCTCACATGTATGTAAGTTGTAAAAAAAAAAAAAGTGACTTTGCAAATAGTGTTGTGTCGATTGTGTATGTGTGCGTGTGCGTATGGGCACATGGGTGTTTTCAGGTGTCTCAGTGAATGATGGGTTTAATTTTGAAGGGGTTTGTGTGGTCTCACAAGATTTGGGCTGTTTATGTTTTAGATATATCAAGAAAGGCAGACAGAGTGGGAAAAAAATGAGTTTTGATTTTTGTGGCTCCTTTCATAAACTATTATCTTAAAATACAGACACAGCAGTGCATACTTTTCAAATACACTCAGAGCCACAGCATTAGAAAAAAAAATATTGACTGCATCCTGTAACTGGAGTAGCAACATTTAACATGGATTAGGTGTTCTCTGTCACACACACTGACAGAGTAAACCTCTTTAATAAAAGCATCACTGTCACTGCTAACAGGTCCCCTTAACCTAACCAGATCCAATGTTAATGAGTAAATGAGAATAACCTTACTTTATATTTGTAGCCCCAGAAACACAGCAGTAAGCGTAATGACAAATAGAACACGAGTGGGACAGTATTAGTGCTCCTATAGGACTCCGCTAAACGTGCCTGGATACACTTTTAGGGAGTCACTCAGGACCTCTCAGTGTCCTGCTCAGTTTTTCTTGCACCTTTTCTTCCTCTTGCTCTCAACTCTTTTTGCACATTCCTTCACTGCGTCTTTATGTTCAGTTTCCCTTTTAATATATTTTGCAGACATTCGACTTCTTGGCATGCAAAGTGTCAAGAAGCGTGGCTGAATATAATATACAACCTCTACAATGCTGACATGCACACATGGTTTTATTAGAGCTGTGGGACTGCTGTCACAGTGATGTGTGTGTTCGCAGACAAAGTTTCTGCCCCCTCCTGCAGTCTGAGAGGGGTTGACAGGAAGTTGCGACTAACATATCAACTTGTGTCATCGTACTGTCTCATCTCCTTTTTTTATCTTTTCAATCACTTGTTTCCCCTCCATATTTTCCCTTGCCTTTATTACAGTTGTAGAAACAAATCCAGTTGTCACTTCCCTGTAGTAAATCTTGGTGATGTCTTACATGCTTTGGTTTCGGTGTAGAGTTGGGAAAGCACCCTGCCTGTGGGGATCTGTGCTTGGTGTGTGTAATAGTGGCTTATCATGCTAGATAACAGCCATAACCTCAGAGGTTTACTTTACCTCGGGTTATTGTTTAGTCATGAAGTGGATTGATAGGTGAATTTACATCCAGCAAGACTGTGGTTACATTTGATAAATGTGGATTGGGGGTGTGTGGGAGTACAGGACATGATGTGTGTCTGTAGTTGTCTGTTCGTTCAAAGAAAGTTAGGAGACTTTGTCCTTTGGTCACGCAGCGCTCTCATCTCAGCCTGCATGTGGCAAGACTCACCCATCTGCATAGACACCTCATGACACTATAGCTTGTAGTGTGTATGAGAGCATGGCTGTGGATGAGTGTTTGTGTGCAGTCACTGAATGAGTGCATGTCTGTGCAGCGTTGTTAAAGGATTAAGGATTAATTGCCTTCAGAGATAGACTTAACTACTTGTTTCATGAACTTTGTAAAGTTCTCACTTGGCCCCGGAGAGGAAAACAACACTGCATAGAGAAGAGCAGAGGAAAGGTTCTGCTTGTTTTCTGTTCTTCAGAAGTGTGTGCTTCCTTCTCTGTTTTTGCGTTTTGTTCTTTTGTTTTTGTTTTTGTTTTCTTTTGCTTTCCTTTTTTTTGTTGTTGGGAGCGTACAGTCACCAGGGTAAGAACTTCCATTATTTTCACCTTTCACTCCAAGAAAAAAAAAGTTTTTACGGTTTCTTTTTTCCCCCCCATTTGTTTTCCTAACATTGCCGTGTCTTTTATCTCCTTTTAACTTTTTCTTTCTTTTTTCTGCATGTGCCTAAGAAAGCAACAAAAAGATTCAACTAATACCTTTCATGTTAGAAAAGTACATGGTCCAAAAAAACAGAGAAAAAAAAATTCCCAAACTTTAAGGTTCCCAAAGACTGGGATTTTTAGTTCTACTTGTATTTTTGGCTCACTGCTATTATCTGAACCCATTCATTTTGTTATATTTAGATTGAATTATTATTTTTATATTAAATTATTGAATCATTTCTAATAAATTAAAGCAACATTTGCCACAAAACTGCAAAAATGTCCCAATGTGCCAACATTAAGTTACTTATTTTGTGCAACCAGTATACACAAACTACAAACGTCAGCATATATGCATTTTAAAGTTTTTGCTTACTAAATCAGAATTTGTTGCTCATTAGAATAGCTGCTGATTAGTTTGCTCTCAGCTGACTAATCATTTCAGTCAAAACTCCGTAGGTGAGTTGATACAGGCGGCAGTTGAAGAAGGAGTGCCAAGAATGACAGAGACCAACACCCCCAAGTCGGCTAAGAAGCTCCGATGGACCTCCCTGGAGATCGGCCTCATTACTATTGTCTCCCTGCTCTTCATTGTCATCATTGCCCTCATCATCCTCTTTGCCACACAGAAGACGGGTGAGTGATCTAACAACAGAAGACTGATAAAGATAAATAAGAAATATCGAAAACCTTGAGTAGCTCAAAGGACAAACATTTTGGGGTTTTTTGTCAGGCTCATGCTGATGAAGGTTTTCTGCACCTAACAAAATCCTTATCAATACAAATGCATCAAGTAATTAAAAATACTTTTGACAGTCACCGAGTGTTACCGAGCATTTTTTTTCTCATCTTAACCAAACTTTTCCAAACTTTTCAAGATTGCCTTTAAACTGTGTACATGGAAGGACAATTGCTTTCAACTGAGTTCATGGTTAATGGTGAGCACAAAGAAGCCTGCTGAAGAGCAGCACTTTGTTCAGGTGATAGATGACACTTGAGCTGTGTACTTTAAAAACACAGTGCAGAAGTGCAGTCACTGAGACAGAATGAAGAAAACACTCTTAAAGGTCCTTTTTTTAAAAGTTTCCATTGTGTCTTTTGGCACCTTTGTACACCCATTGTACGAAATCTGACCTCAGATGAGAATATATGTAAATATATTTTGATGTTTATTTCAAATCAGGAGAAATTATGATAAAAGGACACTGAGAAAGCCTTTCTTTGCCAGTGGAAGCCAAATAAGTTTGTTTCATTTGTCAGTTTTTTAACATATACATGAATTTTCGTGCTTTTTTATGTTCTTTATGATTTATTAAACTGTCACTTGCACATGACAGAAGGCTCATTTTACATAATATTAGGAGTTTCACTTATATCACTGCAGATCCAGGGTTAATGGAATGTGGCACAAGCTATGTAGGAATAAATTAACAGTGATAATAGGAAGCTTATTTATAGATGTACAGATTAAATAATAATAAAAGGAATGTGAAAATTTGCAGGTTTAGAAAACAATCATCTAACAGAAAGAGGAATCAAATTAAGTTTGAGGCTTTTATAGCATTTTGCTTCATAAATGTGTAAACTACCAAGTCATGAAGATTAAAGTTCAACACCTTGTTTGTGCCCGTTCATGCACATAGCTGTGCGCACATCATGTGCAATTCCACATAACTCATGAAGCATTCTGTTCAAGGTCGTACAGTACTTTGTTTCTTGTGTCAGACTGAATTTCATTAACACTTTACCATCTAAATCATTCCTGATAGTGAGAGTTACACACGTTATTTGCAAGAAGAAGAACAAATAAACAAAGGAACTGAGAGAAAATGGAAGTGGAGTAAGAGGAATAGGATATGACATCATGACTGATAGCTGCAAAAATCCCACTGAGTAATGATTTGTTTTGCATTTTCTGTAGATGAAATCTGCACCACAGCAGACTGCACACAGTCAGGTAAGCAGTGTTTGTTTGTGCATTCTCTTTAATGGCTCGTTCCGCAGGCTTTGATTCTTCTCAAGGGAAGACGGAGAAGATAGGAAAACTGAGTTTGCCTCATGAAGCCCAGGGATTTCAGATACATTCTTGGAGAAATTGTCACTTCAGATTCTCATAGGAAACAGAAGCTGAGAAACTGGTAATTCGTTAAGCGGGTATATAGATGAAGCGAAACAGTCCAAAGCTGAAACTTCTTTTTCTCAGCATATTAAGATTTTGTTATGGAGTTCATTATTTCAACTGTAAATATTCTTTGACCACGTCTCCAGCAATAAGCAATCTTGTATAACGTTCATGAATATCACACAAAGCTGTTGTCACACAACCAATTTTTCTTATCTTTCTCTCTCTCCTCTTTTTTTATCATGATTCCTGTCAGTGAACATGACATTTTTACTAAAATTGTAAGAGTAGCTCCCAACAACTCTGTTGTTATCCTTAAAAAAAAGAACCCCTGCCTCTCTCTTCATCTATACTAACATAAAACATTATTACTTTATTTTTTCACATTGTTAAAAACATCTCATAGGAGAGAAAAATACATGAAATACAAGTTTAACTGGTTAAAACTCTACCTCCCGTTTCTAGCAACAGATGCTGATTCATTTCTGATGCATTTTTGGGGAGCTGGTGTCCCAGTTCAGTCAAATTTGACAGACAGCCTTGTCACAGGAGATCTCTGAGCTGCCTTGTGGAATTTAATTGCAGTTTAAAAAAAGTATACATATCTCGAGTACCGGTGCTAAGCTGAACTCAATCACTGTCATTATACCGCTTTTTTTCCTTTTGCATTGCTGCAAATGTTACATTTATACCAGAGAATTGTATTTTTGTATCTTCTTTTGTTGAATATTATGCTACTGCAACAGCAAGCATTTCAGGCTTTAGGGAGATCATGATTGCAAATGCTCTTTTCTTTTTACAGGTTATTCAGTGACCTACAGAAAGAGCCCTAACAATTCCTACCTTCGTTCTGCTTAGTCAATGTTCTCTGTGAAGTTTCAGCATTTCAGTGTTTTGAAGTATTTTTCACTGTCTTGCTGAATCGTATGTGAAAAGATGCCGTCAACCATTTATAATGCCTCAGACAGCTCATATCTTTAGCTTTATATAACAACTGAAAACATGGAAAGATTTTCACAGATCACTTATCAATGTGTTATATCACATTATTTCAAGCCATATAAAAATGGAAATGCTGGCTACCATGTTAACTGGAACTTCAAGTTGCCATCTGCCATTATCCACCTAAATTGCAGTGATTAAGAATGGACATGTGTGTTCAAGGAGAATATCAGTTCAGCTGACAGTCATTTATGAAACAAAATTTGATCTGTGTTAGTCTCTGACCTATTTTTCTGCTTGTTATCCATCTATTTGTGCCATCTATGACTGGGAGAAGGGCAGGTTGATCTGCTTTTGGGGAAACCCAATAAAATTAGTTTCAACTTTTTGGTTATTTAACTTCACACACATTTACGGGATTTCATTTACTGTATATTTTCTGTTTTCAGCCTAATATTTATTCTTTGAATGCATTTATTTTTATTAAATCTAAGTTAACAATGGTTTTAATTATTAAACAAAAATGTGTTCACATCAGTAATACTCAAATAAGTCCCTTTAGTGTAGCCTGCAGCTTGTTAGCTTTTTGCTGTCAATACATTTGTCCAAATATAGTGCAATGGTAGGTTTCACTGACTTGCACTTGTTGAAAAAACTATACAGCACTATACACAATTTTGAATACAAATTATAGGTTGCATATACACTGTCATATATTTGTTGGTTATTTTTTACTGAAACTGTATATCCTTAAACAATGGCTTGCTTATTTCTGTATTCCTTCATTTCATGGAGTTTGTTTCCTCTCTGTCCATGCAGCGTCTCGTCTCATTGAGAACATGGACGCTAACGTGGACCCCTGTGACAACTTCTACCAGTATGCCTGTGGAGGGTGGCTTAAAAAGAACATCATCCCTGAAACCACCTCTAGATACAGCACCTTTGACATCTTACGAGATGAACTGGAGGTCATCCTCAAAGGTCAGACACCTACACACACCCGCGCAAGCAGATGCACGCACAGAAAGACAAGCAGGCAATCAGACCAAAGTGTTTATACAAATCCAATTCGGAAAAAGTTGGGACGCTGTGTAAAACAAAAATAAAAACAGAATGCAATGATTTACCAATGTCATAAAGTTGTATTTATTTCACAATTGAACACAGAAAACATATCAAATGTTTAAACTGAGAAAAATCTGAAGAAATCTCTGGAAATCATTGAAAAGGCTTATGATCACTTCCAGAAACCACTGTCTGTGAACACAGTTCCCCATGCCATCCACTAATGCTGGCTAAAGCTCTGTCGTACAAATGTGAAGCCGTGTGTCCATGATGCAGAAATGCCAACATCTTCTCTAGGCCAAAGCTCATTTAAAACAGATTGAGTCAAAGTTCTGTAGTCAGACAAATTGAAATTTGAGTTGTGTACTTTAAAAACACAGTGCAGAGGTGCACTGAGGCAGAATGAAGAAAACAGTGTGCAAAGGTCTCTGTTTTAGTTTTCCATTGTGTTGAAATTATTTCTGGAAAACATGGATGCTGTGGCCCCCTGACAAAAGGAGAGAGGGGCCGTCCAAGTTGTTGGATTTAAAAGTAGCCAACATTTGTCTTAAAATTAAGCAATTTCTCAATTGAAACATCTGATATTCTTTTATATTCTATTAAATAAAATTCTGTTTGTCTTTAGATTCTTTTGGAATTAGGGTTGTATCAAAGCTTTTAGCTTATGAAAACTTCTGAAGCACTCGCACAATACGTTCTTATTGGTCTACTTTTTGTAGGACTGAGGAGAGCTTGACTTGGTTTCTCTAGTTTACATGTAAGGAGGACTGTCCATCAGGGACCGCAGCTCTATAGATATCATTGATGCCACGGGGGCTGGGAGTTTGTTGGCATTATCAATATGTGTGCATGTGTGTGAGCGTGAGCTGTTTTCTAAAGATCCCAACACATTATGATGAAAAAAGCACAATTTAAGCATTGCATGTGTGAGTGCGCCCAAGTGTATTGTAGGTTTTTAGTAGGCATTAGAGTATAGTGTCCTTGTTACAAAAAAGGCAGTTAAAGTGCAAATGTGTTTGCAGATTTGAGCATGTGTGTACATATGGGTCCATGCTTCATTTCAAGTTGTTTGCATGAAGGTTGGCAGAGCCCTTTGTTTCAGGGTGCTAAATATTTATGGGACACAAACTTTCCATGGAAAATGAAAACTCTTCATCTGCCATAAATTTAGAAATGTATATATCAGTACCTTTCTCTGTAATAAAAACAGTGTGGAGTGGCTGCAGGAGAAACAGAGTGATTAGAGAGGATGAGAAAGATTCATCCTTATTGGGAAAGGAAAAATGGGGTTTAAAGTGCAGCTTGTCTTGTGGACTTTGCAGCATCCTTGAGTAATCCATTTGTCCAGTCTTGATGGATAAACACACTGTTTAGTGCATTGGGACAGTATCGTCTTTCTTTTGCTTTCTACCCTGATATTTTCAGTTGGTGAGATTTGTTTCAAAACATAAAAATGATTGTGGATGTGAATGAAGTAATTTTTGCATTTAATCCAAAATGAAGTATATATTGTCTGCCGTCTGTTACAATGATTTATCATGCTATGCTATTTTTAAAGTGAAAAGCTTTTCTTTTCTAAAACTTTTTTGTTTTGGAAAACAAATTCTTTAATTTTGTTACTTTTTCTTTACTTCTTGATCAACACCTTTTTACCAATCAATAGAACATTCATTAGGGTTTAGAGATTGCCTTGTAACATAATGATCATTTATTTATATACCTTTGTTCAGAGGGTCCTTTTAGTGGTAGAATTGCATCATTATTTCTTCTGTGTAGTGTAATTATAAAAGTGTATTGCTGAAATTCTGCCTCTTACGCCTTCACAGTGATTTTCTTGAACACGAGATTCTCAGAGGTACTGCAGGGATTTTAAATTAGACTTCTAACAAACAGCTTAGGGATGGTATAAAAAGCAGTGCACATTAACTTATTCGGACTGCACAACTCACAGCCATTCATTTCTGCTTTATTCTGTCTTCTCAATGACAGTATAAGCACTCATAAAAATCACACAAAGGGGGCAAGAAGGAAACATTTCTCAACAAAGACTCATTTGACCATTTGAAAATGCTATTGTATGTGCCGTTATGCACATTGCATGGCTCCGTGTGGGTTTGCGGCATGACTTTACACATACAAAATATGCTTACTCTTGTATTGTTGCTGAGACCTGGCTGATTTATCAGGTCTTGCGCTAATATCTGCTGCATTACTATAAAAGGAGAAAGGAAGAAAGGAAGTTTTGGCAGAAACACTGGGCAAAGTGCAGTGGTTGATGTTTTACAATCATTGACTTAATTGCTCTAAATGCTGTGCTTACCACAGAGAGACATGAGGTTCCAGTCATTCATCAGATTAAATCCCCAACAGCAGTCAGTGTTGCGCTCATTCCTTCAGCTTGTCACAGTAGGAACGTCTCAGACTGCACTGTATGCACACATGTTCAGGTTTACTTTCTGTTTGCTTCTCTGTGTAAGTCCTTTTTTTTTCATTTAAAAAAACAAAATAAAAACACAACGCCTTGGATCTGAAGTGCACATTCTATTGTTTTGAAGACTTATAGCCATAAAACCTTTGCCCCTAAAACGTTTCTATTGACTAAATATGTAAGAAGGCAAATTTACTGTAAGTGTGAGACCTAAGAGTTGTGACCTCTGCTCTGAGGTCTCAAATATAAGACCTCTGATCTTAGGCCTGGCTGCCGATGCTTACTTGGATACTACCGCCTACTGATGAGCACATCCTTTTCCTGTCAACAGCTGCAGGGGCCTGAAAACACCTGGATACCACAGAGCTCTAGGCTCTCTGACATGCAATAAAAATGACTCCATCTATGTGTATGTGTGTGAATAGCTGTGTAGATTTGTGGCTGCTTGTAAATGCCTTGGATTGTTCTCAGATGCTGTAAAATGCTGTAATGATCCGTAATGAGGATCTGCACCCTGAATGTGACCACAGCTGTGTGTACGTAGGTGCACGAGGCTGGTAGAATTTTGTTTTTCAGTTCCCCCTCCTCAGGTGTGGCATGCTGTGCAATAATTTAACTAATTGACCGTGACTCTTTTAATTACTAACTAGTGTGTTTCAGGAAGGAACAAACTAGTTAGGAAGGAACAAAGGCAGATATATGTGTGTGTGTGTGTGTGTGTGTGTGTGTGTGTTTGTTTGTTAAAGTGCAAAGTGTGTGTCTGTGTCTGTGTGTACATTTATCTGTGCATTATCTGTATATGAGCACACTGCTGCTCTCTTGTTTTGTACACATATTTTGTACATATTTTGTACACATATTTGTAAAATATGTGTACACACACACACACACACACACACACACACACACACACACACACACACACACGCGTAGAAAAATATTTAGTATACACATCCAGAAATGCATATACTATTATATATTGTACATATATTTATTAGTTTCAGATGTAGCCATTCTTGTATTTTGCTTGTTTACATTATTGTATTTTGCACAACTCTCTTGCTTGTGTAGCTCGCACACAAGAATTTCACTCACATGTGCTGTACCAATGTACCTGCACACGTGATGTGACAATAAAAGTGATTTGATTTGATTTGATTTGATTTGATTGTGTGAGGTGCTTCTTGTATAGGTCTAAATCTGACTATTGAGAGCAAAATCCAACCAGGGCAGCGCCTGCAGATTACGTTTCTTGTGGAATTCGGCATAATCAAGAGCTTCAAAACAAACCTGTGTGGTAGCTGTGGCATCAACACTGTGTCCAGATATGAGATTTTCTTTCTGCATGATGCTAACAACTTATGACAAACTGAAGAGACTGTCTGTCTGTGACAACAATAACTGAAATACGGCTTTACTGTAAGACAAACAGTACTGACCACAGTAGGACTTGCTCATGATAAATAGCTTGCTCACATGACCTCCTCATATCAAAATTCCAGCAAGAATCGTTGCAAAACACCACAGAAACTCGACTCCTCATAAACACATCAAATAAATATAGCTGACCTGAGGTGTGTGGCCAAGAAAAATAATATGAATATTAATGCAGTAATTCTTCTCCAACAAAAACATATTGAACTAAAATCCTGAAGTGAATATGTTTTTGCCAGAAAAAATGCTTATGAATAAAAGGAAATAGTTTAGACCTCCACTAAGGTAATAACCTCCCCTGCTAGCTGTCCTAAAGCCAAATGTCTGAGTTTCCTGTGTAAATAACACTAAGAGTAATAAAGTGGCATTTTGACTAACAAGAACTGACAGAACGAGTGTATAGTATATACAAAGTTTTGATTTTGCTTTTTTTGGGGGGGAGGGGGGGACTAAATACTTACTACCTTTACTTGAAAACTGCAGTGTTGAGCTATATGGCTGTTTCAGCAACTGCTGGGATTATTTTAGTTTACACAATAGCAAAGTAGGCTGTGGCGCAGCCAAGCTCTAAGAAATTACTGTTTTTGTCACTGAATGGGGAACAAGACTACATGTAATAGCTCTATAACCACTAAGTATATGAAAGTTGCATGTAACTTATGGGTCTGAAACATGAAGCCAGTGCTGATGTGCCAGCAGGAGGCTGCTACTTTGATTTCAGAAAGCAATCTAAGATCTAATTAAACATTAACCTGAGTAAACACTTTCCAGATCCGTTGAAGGTTTTAGTTCAATTTGTCTGCTTCTTATTGAACGCAAGATATTATTTATTTTTAAAACTATAATTAGAGTCAAAAAGGATGATAGAGAGGGGTGTGCCTTAGGTGGGCTTACCTGGTGACTGACAATTTGCCACAAGGCCCCCCTGTTCCTTTCTTGTGACCTCTATTTTCTAATAGCTAAGATGATGACAGCAAAAGCAGTCAATGCGGCAACCGTGGTTGGGAAGCGCATCTGTAACCGGAAGGTCGCCGGTTCGATTCCCAGGCTCTCTGTCCTGGTCGTTGTGTCCTTGGCAGTAGGCGGTAGACACTTTACCCTACCGGTTATGGCCAGAGGGGCCGATGGCGCGATATGGCAGTCTCGCTTCTGTCAGTCTGCCCCAGGGCAGCTGTGGCTACAGCTGTAGCTTACCTCCACCAGTGTGTGAATGAATAGTGGCATTGTAAAGCACTTTGGGTGCCTTGAAAAGCGCTATATAAATCCAATCCATTATTATTAATGCGAGGCCTCATAATGGGAGTTTTCTATCCAATGACTATATTGGCTATGTGCATCTTTTATGTACATTCTATTAACAAAACATCATTTGTATTAACTAATTAGTATTAATATTAATTGTAATTAATATTTAATTTAAACAAATGGAGATTTAAAGTGCAGTTGTTCAGCCTATTTTAGTTTAAACATAAGTAACAAAAAATAGTTTTTTTTCCAACCTAATTGCTTCAAACGTTTTATTTGTGGGGCAGCTGACCCTCCTCTGCCCAGATATTTCCCAGCAATAGCACACAGAGAGCAAACAAAAACCTGACTAGCCAATTTCACTTAAACAAAAAATAAATAAAAACTCACTGGGCATATGGAGTAGAAATGTATTTTTTCAGAAAAAAAGCAGAATGATTTCCTACCATCCTTTCGCCTAGACCACAGGGGGTTGAATCATAGGATGTTCTGATTTTGATACTCTTTTCAAGTCTGCCACTGATTGGCTAGAATTATGGCTCTAGACTACTCTGTGACATTTAGAAAAATATTATGGTTTTATGCAATTGCTTCTTTACAACATTAACCGATAGAAGCTTCTCCAGAATATTCTTGAGTACACGGTCTGATATAATATCTTTTACCTGAAAATGTACAGCATTAGCAAAGCCATGAAAAAAAAGACAAAGAAATTTTAATTAGGAAGTCATTTTCAGATATATCGCAAACAAACACAGTCTTAGATAACACATTTCAATAAATTTTAGCTGAATGGGAACAGGAGACGGGGCTGCCTCAGAGAAGCTGAGATGTTAAAGCTATTGCATAAAATTTTTAAAGCTAATCTGTATTCCTTTGGTAAAGACGTTTCCTCGCAGTGGGTTTATTGTCCCTACAAATGTGTAAAGCAGGAAACTTAGAGTCTGAAAACACTTTTGACTCATTTCAGTCTTGACTTCATTTGCAATTTCTGCTCGTAATATACACTAAGTACATCCTTTATAGTCATGTATTGTAAGCAAATCCAGCTGCACTAAAAACACTGCAAGTGAAATGCCTTGTGGAATGAAAAACACTCAGGGATAAAATGGCAATGCAGAGGGTAGAAACTCTAAATTCGGATTCTGTATCATGCTGAGTGGTTTGGTTCAAATTGACGTGACGTCTCAAGCAAACATCAGGTGGCACAAAATCCATTCTCAAATAAATCCAAATACACACATAAGGGGTGATAGAAAGTGTGTCTGTTTGTTTGTTTGTGTGTGTGTGTGTGTGTGTGTGTGTGTGTGTGTGTGTGTGTGTGTGTGTGTGTGTGTGTAGAAAAGAGAGTGAAAGGGTAAGCCTTTGCTGTGGTTAAACATTAGCGCCAGGCAGTCAGTAATCCAATCACACACACATGATCTGTGCCCTTTTGCAGGAAGCGCCCTGTGAAGGGTCTCTATCTCAGGACATCATTACAATTAAATGAGCACATAAATAGTGCACACATGGTAATAAGAAAATGGGAGGATTCGAAATACGAACACGGTATAAAGAGTCTGAAGTGAAATGCAGTTATGCAAGAAGTGAAAACAAGTAGACCTATGAGGGAAAAAGGAAGGAAATTACTTAAAAAAGCAGCAAATGAACCAAAAAAAAAAAACCCACTCAAAACTACACACTGAGCATTTGGTGCAAAATTCTAGCCTGTGTTTGTATTTGGATAAATGATGTTCTCTGTGTTTCAGCATACCAATTTTGAAAGAAACTAATGGATACAACATCATTATGGTGGAATATAGGAGGATGAAGAATATACTTGTCCCTCACCTGATCTCAGTCCGATTGAGCTGCTGTACCATTTAATTAGGTGATAACAGCCTACTCAGAGGTGGGGGAGGCAGTGTCTGAGCCACGTTAATTATATCTTCTATTTTCCGAGGCAGATCTATAGATAACAGTGCTGTGCTGTGATCCAAAAACACATATAAACATAAAATAAGCACAATAAAGAAACCTCTAAGTTGGTTTTATATGTCATTTTAAATCTAACTCTCTCATCAGTTGGGCTACTTGTAGGTCTGTGTATAGTAGTCAGGATTTCCTTTGAGGATGTCAATACTGCCACCCGGAGCTGCTGGTTCCTGCTATATTGTTGCCCACTCTTATAGATCTTCCTTTTAAAGAATGCTCCTCATGTTCTTAGTAGGCTTGAGGTCAGTGGATGGTGGCTGTCACAGCGTGATTGTTTTCCTTTTTATTCCAAGGGGTAAAGGATGTTTTGTGCAGCAGGAGATAGAGATACCATTTGAAAAGGTATCTCTTGGAATCATTTCATGTTTTGTGGAAATCTTTTTATGACTCTTCTTTAACACTAGAATGAACCAATTATAATTTGATGGTCACTGGTACAAACCACAGTAACCCATATGGCAAACAAACAAAAAAAGCTGTGTCCAAGGATTTCTGAATCCAACCTTTTCTCATCACATACTAATGTGTGTAATGAGTGGCTGGCTTTGCACATCTCTCACCCCCTTACTCACCCGTTATGAAAGCTTCAAAGGCACTCTTTTGCACCACATTTAAACCTAGTGGTGAGGTGTCATTTTCCTACATGCAGGATTACTGTTGTGAACCATGACCAGCTGTATTCATTGTCTAACGATAACACGTGAGTGACAGTGTAAGTCAAAAGCCCAATGGAAGTCAGATGCTGAAAATGAAATAATAACAATAATAAGAAAAGAAAAACCTCCGGCCATCCCTGAGTCACAGGAATATCAACCTTTGAAACAGAACTGTTATCTTTCTCTGCCACAGCTGCTGCCAAAACACTTTGTGTGTAAGGAAGAGATGCCAGCAACATGTGACAGATCAGCAGTATTTGATGCACTGAGGTAATAATGGGTCACCAGAATCTGTAGAAAACAAATTTAATCCAAACTGAATTTGCAGAAACAAAGAGTGAAACTGCTCAAATATGTATTTTGCAGACCTACTGCTTATAAAGGGGAAAAAATGATATTTCATATCAGATCTTGATAAATTAAATATTAAAGTTGATAATCTTTCCTAAAAAAAATGAATTGTGTAATTTATGGAAACCCAGATCTTTAAACTGTAGAGAGCTGCATTGAAAATCCTTTTTTTTTTGAGCAGTTAAAAAAATCTAATTTGTTCTTATTGTTATCTTTTCATATCAACCCAACTCATAGTGACAGGATTGTTGTCCTTTTGGACTCAGGGGAAAGTTGGCTGTCAAGCGCCCGTGTAATTTAAACTCCATCCTCTTTCCTGTATTGATCCTGGTGTGTCACTGAGCTGTGCAGCATGATGGTGTATATCTGTTGATGCAATATTTATAAGATAACTTTATAATTGTCAGGAAGCTTTCAGGTCATGTTGAGCTATGTGACGGCTTGTCAAAGTCAAAAGGTTATCAAAGGTTATCTTTCTAACACATCCTACCTACTTAACCACCCACTGAAGAGTTTACTTTTGATAACACAGAAATTGCTCTCCTTGGATAATGTCAAAACAACCAGGAAGAATAAAACAAAGAAAATATCATTTAAGCTTTTGAAATGTTGGTAGCATTTTTTGTCAGGGATATTTTGTATATCCTTCTTAGATCTTAGTCAAAATCTCTGCAGCAACACAGCACATGATTTATATATTATTTCATTTCTTATTTTTTATGAGTTTTGTGTTGTCAGAAAGAAAAAGCTAATTTTCAGACATCAGGGTGAGTGCAGCACGGGAAGTAAATTATGTCATCTACTAATTGGAAGGTTGGTGGCTCGGTCCTTGGCTACTCCCAGTCTGTGTGCCAAATATCCTCGAACAAGACACTAACCCCAGATTGCTCTCTATTGCATCCGTTGTAGCATGAATGTGCGTGAATGTTTCTTTCCAAGCTCTTGAGACTGTGTGTGAATGTTAGATAGAAAGCATTCACAAAAAAGTGAATGGGTGAATAAAGCGCGTTGAGTACAGGTAGAGTTGAAAGGTGCTCTATAAGAGCCAGTCTGTTTACCATTTACCATGCAGGTTATACATGCTTGTATTTGCCGAATATTTAGTCTGCTACACTAAAAGCCATGGGGAAAATGACCTTAAATCCTTTCTTTTAGACTCAAGAAAGGAGGATTGTACTAACCAGACAGTGTTTGCACAGCTTGTCTTTGTGGCTATCAACAAGCGGAAGTTTATGAATGCAGAGGAGACACACAGTCTGAAATACTAAGCTAGCTATACCAATGAATTCTTCCATTAAATCTTCAAAAAGCCATCCCTGAGGGACTAAATGTTTAAACATGCTACAATAATCTAAATGAATGACTTCAATCGTTCACTCTTGTTGTTTAGATGACTGGTTCTCTAGACAGCAGGCCAGTTCTGAGAAGCCACGAGTTCATGAACGGGCATTATCTCTGTAGTTTGGTCTGTAGCAATTTCTCTTTGGCTGTACCTTGGCCAAAAGTTTTTGTTAGTTATCTGTGTGCACAGCATTGAAAGAGCTAAATCTACTCTGTAGATACTACTATAGATGTTTTGTACTTCACTTGTCCAGTTTCCTCTATTGTTTTAAGGACACGCTGCAGACTGCGCTGGGATATGCCAGGTTTTCACCTAGCTCCTTGGGAATCACCTTGTTGGTGCAAACATGTTATTTTATGCCTAAGAAACAGTGTTATCCTTGGCATTTTACATAGGATTTAACTATAGAGTTAGGAACAAATGATGTGTTTGTACGACAGGCTAGTAAAAAAATACCTAAAGACACCATTTAAAATGGGTTCTTTGCTAAGCTCTCTGTTCTGTGTAGACACAACACTGGTTCATCCCTTGAGTTAGGTGTTTTTTTTTTAATGCATGAATCATACACAGTGTTAAGGGCTAAAAAACTAACAAACAATGGTTAGGTTAAAGGACTGGACTGAAAATAAGAGAAAAAGAAGCCCATGTCCCACGAAAAACTTTTAAAAAGCTTTGAAAAGTGTAGCTTAAAACCATTTAAAATAATTACAAGAAAGTCTGGGTCCTCAGAAGCAAAATATAAAGAAATGGGTGACACAAGACTTTTGCACAGCGCTGTAGTTGTAAGCACGTGCATTTGTACTGGTATTCACAACAAACAACTACTACTTGTAGCTGGGAAAGGTGTTAGTTGTAGACAGATATGAACCTGGGTTACAGTCTTTGAAAGGTCAGTGCACTAGCACATTAAATGCACTATCTTGTGCTGAAAATGTAAATGCACATATAGTCCTGATGAGATACATTTTCAAAATGTGAAATACATAAAGGCTGCTTCTTTCTCTTGAGTTGTCATAAACAATAGCAACAGCAATCATAAGTGCAGCTATTTACATACATTCCGTATGTAGACAAAGCATATCACAAGGCACTTAGACTTGAAAGACATTTACATCATGTATTATTCATGATACAGGCCATATAAAGCAACTATACAGTTGATGAACAGAAACAAAAAATCTAAAAGCTGGGGAAAAGTTGAGACTTTTTTCGATGGAGAAAAATAAATGTAATTATGTTTGCTTTTTTTTGTGATACCAGAATATCTTTAGTCTACATCATGTTGTGTCCCTACATTGTTACAATGTTTCCTATCACTTCAATGCACTCAATGCGCTCACCATCTCTCTGATTTTTTCTTCAAGGTTCCCTGAACCACCCCTAGAAATCCCAGCATACTAGTTGAACTGCAGTGAAACATTATGACGTGATAGTCATGCTCATGAATTTATCAGCGTAGTGCAGGGAGAGTTAAGTTCTTCATATTGTTGGTGCTGAATGACAAACCAGCAGCTGGACTTGAGCTGAAGTTTCAGATACCTCCTGTGTAGGTGTAAGGTTTTGTTATTTTGAAGCACCGAGGACACGGACTCTGTACCGGCATCACATAACAATAAACTTGCTTTAACCACAGCGGTTTGCAGCAAACACAAAAATTACTGACTGTGTGGGTGTTTGAACCTTGATGATGAGAAAATGTATTTAGGCACATCCTCGTGTTGCTCCTGCTCGTGTGCTGCTGCTGAAAAGTGACAGCAGTTCCTGTAGGAATAGTTACACTTTAAAGCTACAATATGCAACTTGGTGCCTTGAGGCGGCACAGGAAAAGAGTATTGGTCCCCATGCCCTCCCCCTCAGTTTAGCAAGTTTACACCCCAACACTTATCACTCATTTTGATTAGCTGTCTACCTAGAAATGCTGTCTAGCCTGAGGCTGAGCTAACTGGCGTCCATATGCCCACAACAGGTGTTGAAGAGGCAATGAACGCAGGTAATAAAACAAGCGCTGGTGCTCACTCTTGTTTCCAAATGGCCCTTTACTGCCACACCTTCAGCTTTGTTGCACCTTGATTTCTTTCCACCTCTTTTCGTCTGCTCTGTGCCGTAACTCCCATGCCAAAAGGTATTTGTGACAAGCACAGAATAAAATATGCATTTATTTTTACATGATTTTGCATGATAACATTTATCATGCCCATTTAAAAGATGGGAGCTAGAACACTATTTATTTATCTGTTTACTCATTGATTTATTTATTCATTCAAAGTAAAACTGGTTGTTCACCTTATTCACATTTTGACAGTGTATTGATGTGTTAGCTTTGCTCTTGGGGCACCTGGTATATCAAAGGAAAATTCCAACACACACTATGTTGCTTGTGTTTTTATATAACATTTAAAATATTCTGTACTTGTTTATGACTCAAAAAAAATGCACTTTCTGAATATTTTTTTCATAATAATTATTCAGGTTGTTTTTATTTAGAGAGAAATAAAACAATTAAATTGAAAAGAACAGCTGTGACATGTTTTTCTTCTTAGAATAATTACATTTCTTCTGTTTTGTCACCGGTTACTATCTACTGCAAAGGCTTTATATCATAATTTACTTAGTGTCGCCATTTTCTGACAAAAGGACCGAAAGCATCCCTTAATTAAAATAAATAAAATGCATACGCATGACAGCTGAATTCTTGAATTTTTGAATCCCCAGAGATAAGAAAAATAAAACCTCTATGTTGTACCTGAGGTTATATGCACCCAACTACTCCCTCTTTCCTTATTGTGCAGTGAGCAACTTTGCTTCTTCATCTTTGTCTGTGATTGTTTGCTTCATGCTTGCTCTGTTTCTTTATTTGAAGGTGTCCTTGAAAAAACAGTGGAGGGGGAAGCTGCTGCTCTCACCAAGGCTAAGACCCTTTACAAGTCCTGTACCAATGAGAGTGAGTCAGCAGGCAAAAGACATTAACACGCTATGCCTTTTTAGATCTTCTATTATCCTAATGTGAACAGTCATTTTGTAAATTGCTGTTGAAGGTTAAATGTTTCTTATTCAGTTTTTGTGTTGTCTATCAACAAAACTGTCATGAAAATATACATGAATCATCAATTTAAAAAAAAAAAGAACTGCAGTATTTCAGCTTTACATGATTCAAATGAATGCTTTCTTCAGAAGTGATTTGCTTTGGAAGCCACATCAATAAACTCCTCTAAGGCCTCTGAATTGCCACAGGTTTAGTATGTACTTGATAAAAAGCAATACAGTGGTTGAATTTCTTTTTAATTGATTTTCACAATTTTATGGGTAGAAAATAAATGTATCTACACCGCAAAACCTATTTTCTTTGATTTTCGCTTCTAACTAGGTTTAATTGAGCTGAGAGGGGGGAGTCCTCTGCTTGACATGCTGCCTGACGTGTCTGAGTGGCCTATAGCTGTTGACAACTGGGAGACCAATTATGGTAGAGAACTTTGGTTCTTTTTCAAGTGTCATTGGGCATGATGTTATTGATGCCATTTCTTTCTTTTCACTTCTTTTTCACTTCTTTTTTCTTATTTCTTCAGGGAGAACATGGAGGTTGGAGGACGTTATTGCCAAGTTGAATGAGAAATATGGAACTCTGCTCTTGGTTAACTTTTTCGTCGGCACTGATGACAGGGATTCAACCTCGCATATCATTCATGTAGGTGTATGCCTGTGGCAAGGAAAAGAACTCACCTCCCTCTGTTCATATTCAAAAAGCCCTCATGTCCCTCTGTTCACTGAAGGTAATGACTAAGCCTTTATTTGGCTTTGATACTGAAAATAAATGTCTTCTTCTCCTTGCCAGTTTGACCAGCAAACAAGCCTTGGCCTGGTGTCCAGAGATTACTATGCATGCACTGGTCCTTATGCAGAGGTCAGTTTGCATGTTTACATGTATACAAATCCACACGCCAGTGCAGTGCAGTTAAAGCGTTTTAATCAATGAATAATGAAAGCAGTTCCAACTATTCACCTGAGCCCCTGGATTTCATGTCCCTCCGAATTTGTTCCAAAAAAACCACAAATGATGAGGCTATCAGCCGAAACATCTGTTCACATCAGTGCACAAATAAATTTTATTCCTACTCTTAGAAATGTAGTGAGTTTGTATGTGATGAACGAAAACACACATAATGCTGATAACTCTATCTCAATCCAAACCAGATGTGTGAGTGGAACAGACGTCCATTGCTCTGGTTTCACTTTACAGCTTCCTATTTTGCCTTAATTGATATGCATGTTTGCTATAGACAGACTTTGTATCAGTCAAATCTTGATTTAGTCAGTGGTTACTGAAATCAGTGAGTTACAAGTTGTGTTTATTTTGCAGGCATGTCGGGCCTATGAGCAATTCATGATTGACCTGGCTAAGCTGATGCGCAAGGACCGAGGATTAGCGATCAATGAAACTCGCATTAGAGAGGAGGTGACACGAGTTATAGACTTGGAGAGAGACATTGCTAATGTAAGTATGGATTTGTGCTTTGCCGTTTTACAAGTAGAAATATGAATTCAAATACTTAAGAACCTCCTGTACTTTTCAAAATATGCTTATTATGGCTTTGAGAAACCATGGGAAAGAGATCTTGTTTTCAGTAATGCATACTGTAGTTCAAGCCTGCTCAGTTCCAAGTATTCATCCAGTTCCAAGTCTGATTATGATCAATAACTGAATGTAAAATAATTCCCGGTCCACTGCGAGAAGTGTGGTAGATATAAAATAGATATCGTCAAACTAAAACTGGCTAGTTGTCACTGGGCACTGTTGCTAGTGTAGACTTCCTGGTGGTTGAGAGCTGTCCATAATGAAACAGCTAGCAAGATTATGTGGCAAACTGAACTACACCACAATCAAAAATAAACCTCTTTCTCACATCTTACCCTTTTCCAATGATAAGCAACAGAAGACGTGTAGTTAAACACATATCATTTTATAAAATATGAAATACACCTTTTTTTCTGAGCTTCTTCATTCCCGTTCTCCTTGACCTATGTGCAGATAAGGGAGTGACATTTTCTTCTTGTTAGCTGAAAGAGAATATTTTTCAGGTAATGGAAAGAGAGACATTGGGATGTCATTGATTTAAAACTACTGTTAGTGATGCAAAGCAGGCTGGTATTAAGCTAAACTAATCTCAATTTTGAGGCTAGTGAATGAGGTGACAGCCATTGAGACTGAATAGTACAGTCAACTAAAATATTACAGAAGAAAGTTAACCATAACCTGGAATGGTAACTTGGAGTAAACTGTCAGTAATAAAGCAGTAAAATAGCAGATACCTTAATAAGCAAGTCAACATAATGAAAAACACTTGCACATTTTTGAGGAGATTCAGTGAGTTGCCTCCTTGTGAAATCCAAGATTTTCTGAATCATACCTGATAGAGCTCACTGACCTGCAGTTAAATGTAGAGCTGCAGGCTGTGGTGACATAATTACTGTGATCATTTCAGTATATAGAGTGTTACGGATTCAAATATTGGGGATGGACACAAGAGGAAAAACCACAATAACAACACTGGTCCGGCCGGGTTGAGTCAAACAATGATTTTAATGATCACACGCGTGGGAGATGGACACCGTACGCAGACAGCATCAGATCTCAAAATGGTGGAGCATTGATCAACCTCTTATAGCCTCTAGTGGCCCCCACCTAATCATAAAAGCCTAAACATTCACATTCTTTCTCTCACACAGCGCCTAAGCTACGACCTTGGCTCCCTGTTTATCTGCTCCTGCTGAGATGGGGCAGAAAACTCCAGCATGTTCTGTTCTCTTCTAATCAGACAAATAAGGCGATGACTTTCTGCGAACAGTATTTCTTATAACTCAGCAGTATAATGCATCATAAAACAATATCATTCATTCACAATAAATCAGCAGTCTAATGTAATGCAAATCAGTTTAACAAATGCAATAGTTATCACCTTCTTCTAATTCAGGAGAATAATGCAAACTAAAACGACATAATAATTCACAATCTTTATTTAGGGGTATAACATGGCATAAAATAATATTATAATCCCACAAGAGGCAACCTACAACTGATGTAAGTTAAAATGCAGGCAAAAACTTTAGCAGGGCAAAGACTTTGTGCAGGTTCAGTAGCTTTATCTTTCTGTCTAAGCTGGTACTTCTTGACAGACTGGAAAGATGATGGTTCAAAGGTTCCTTCTTCCTTCTGTATTCTAGTTCTGTTTTTTTTCATCTAACTTAACACAAAGGGTTTCTGTTAGCAGGATGACCCTCCTGTCATCCATTTGTAGACCAAACCTCCCTCCTCTGTGTGTGTGTCTGTGGTTCCAGTCTGTAGCAGCTGATGTCTAAAACAAGCTGTTAACCAGCCTGATCCCAACACCGTGACTTTTCATCAACAGTTTTCCACACTCTGTGTTTGTCATCCTAGTCTGTTCTGCTCTGTTCTCTGCCATGCTTCACTTCTCCTCCACTCAGCTGCTGGCTTTTACAAGGCAGTCACACCATTCGCGCTCTGACATTTACAGAGCCAAAGCCTCCTGGGACGCCAAATACTTTTGATGCTGCTGGACCTGCACTGCAACTGTACGCATGTGTCGGGAAACAGGAGGGTTGTGACAGCATTCTTGACTTTTAGCCCCTCTGTCTTGCTCTTTCCAAGGCTACTGATACCCCAGAGGATCGTAACAACCCGGTGTTGCTTTACAACAAGATGGAACTGGGGGACCTGAACGCCAACTTCACCCTTGAGGTTGAATCACAGGTAAAAAAAAAATTCTTTATGTACCACAGTTTGCTGTTTTCATTTCACATAGATACTTCTTTCTCATCTTTATCTTCTTCTCCTCTTTATCTCTGGGGGGATTTAAAAAAAAAAAACTCCTTTTGAAGCTATTTGACTGGAGTTACTTCACAGCTAAAATAATGAATACAGTCAACATCAGCGTCCCTGACACAGAAAAGGTCATAAACTACTCGCCCAACTATTACAGAAGGCTCAACCTGATCTTGGCCAAATACACCAAGAGGTAGGTGTGTTCATTTAAGTCTGTATCTGTGATGGAGTATAAAAGCCTGTTTTTGTCTCTAAGCTTGTGGGGGAGGGAGTGCACAGTATTGATAGCTTTGTGTGAGTATGATTGCTTTTTTCTCAACATGTTTCTGTCTACTCACAGGGATCTGCAGAACTACATGGTGTGGCGTTTTGCTATGAACATGGTGGTGGGTCTTAGCAGAGCTTACAGAGACACCAGGAAAGCCTTCCGCAAGGTACACGTACAGGACCTTGATGCTGTTATAGTCCATGGAAGGTCCTGTTTGCAGACACTGCTGCTTACCTAAGTTATTAAAAGAAATGCAAACAACACAGGGTGCAAAGCAGTTAAAAATGTTTGCAGTAATGTTCCTGCTGGTATGGGGCTAAATGACAATACTTATGCTTTGAATTAAATGCTAAAGTTAGCATGGGATCATGTTTAAGATGCCAACATGCTGATCATTTGCAGGTTTGTTTACCACTGTCACCACCTTGCTGGAATATGTGAGCATGTTAACACTTGGCAATTAGTGCTAAACAGAAATGATCTAAACCACAGTTACATTAGCACATAAGGCTGCTTCCAAATGGTTATTTACTGCACTTTTTTGCTACTTTCACAAAGCAATATCAGTTACCTTAAGCTGATACAGTTTATCTTCTAACACTGACAAGGCTACTGGAAAACCATCTAAGGTTAAAACATGTTTGAGATTTGTCTATGCAACATGCAAAATAGGCACATTTTTAGAAATTAGAAGATTTTATATTTTCAATGACTTTTTTTTGGGGGGGGGGGGGGGGGGGGGGTGTTAAGAGTTTTCATTTTGAAAAATTCTTTAAAATAAAGTGGGGGATGGGAATCAAACCCTACCGCCACCCACACACCTATTTAATTGATGCTAAAACTGCAGTATCAGTCAGGCTCTAATAAACAGTCGATTTCAACACGTTGCTTCATTCATATTCTTCCTCCATGCCTTAAAAATCTTGGTAATCCTTTTTCTAATCTAATCATTTCCCCACTGCCCCATTTCCTATTGCCATGAGCCTCTTTAAACAATATGCTGACCAGTTTATCCTTCATCTTTAATTGATCTGTGCCTTGTTACTTTCCCTGCAGGCTCTGTCTGGTACGACGTCAGAGGCAGCAGTGTGGCGACAGTGTGCTCTGTACGTCAACAACAACCTGGAAAATGCTGTGGGACGACTTTATGTGCAGGAGGCATTCTCTGAAAAGAGTAAAGAACTGGTCAGTAGAAGGTGCATTAGGCTTTGTATTGTTAAAACACATTAGACTCAATCAAAGATAAAGAGCTCTTGGAAATATCCTTCATTAGACAAGATACAATCTCTGTAATGGAATTCCGCACCTTGTTTATTGAAAGCTGAAACTGATAATCTAAAAATGCCTCTGCAGGGCATTACAAGAGGAGTGTGGACGTTTATGTATTCAGTTAGTCATACATACAACAAAAAACATGTGTTTCAGGCACATCTGATGGAGAGTATTTTGACACCCACTTGTGTTTTTGTCACATTTGTGTCTTGTCTATCAGAATACTGTAGTTTTTGCTTGCCTCCACTCAAAGCAGCTGAACAAGGTGTCCTTGTTAGCATGATCACACCACCCACACTGTAAATTCAAACTGCCTATGCATGTGTATGTGTGAGCTGTGGCATCTGACATTGTGCATGTGAATCAATTTTTATTTGCGACCATGTACAACTTTCACAAATAGAAATACATTATTGTACATTTCTGTCATATCATCAAGAATTTTACAGTATCTTTGTATGGCAGTACATCCTCTGATGCACACAGTACACACATTTCATTGTGACTAACTGACCTGCAGCTGCCACACTTTCTTTAAGTGACACAGATACAGTATCTTTTTGATATGTTCTTCTTTCCTTTCAGTGCGTACTTTAGGTAAATTGTTGTTTTATACTGCTGCTATTAGTATACCATCGATACAATATTTACTCATCTGCCACTTTATAAACCAAGGTATGCAGAAGAGCATCTCAGAGGTCACAACACCTCAAATCTTAAAGCAGATGGGCTACAGCAGTAGAAGACCACAATCGCTGCCACTCCTGTAAACTTAGAACAGGAAACTGAGGCTGTAACTTACATCAGCTCATCAAAACTAGACAATAAATGATTGGAAACATGGTACCTGGTCTAATAAATCTCAGTTTGAAAGCATGGTTCCACCTTGCCATGAATCAATAGCACAAGCTGCTAGTGGTGTAATGGTGTGGGGGAAATTTAATGATAGACTTTGGGGTTTTAAATTAAGTGTCATTTAAACACCATAGTCTATGTGTATAGTCTATCTATCTTCTGATGTTTTTTGTGTTCCAACAGAATAACACACTGTATGATAAAGCTGGTTTATTGAACATAACATCACCAGATGTCAATACAATAATAAACCACCCTTGGGACAGGGTTGAACGGGATATATGCAGAAACAAATCTGCAGCAGCTGATGCTATCATGTCAATATAGCCCAAAATCTCTCAGGAGTTTTTCCAGCATCTTGATTAATCTAAAAATTAAGGCATGGTACTAGAAAAATATACCTAATAAAGCGGCCAGTGAGTGTATATATGACTTCTCAAAAAAATAAATAAATAAATAAATAAAAGGAAAAACCCTAACAAAAGTTATTATTGCAATGAATAATTTAATTTAACCAACCTTTCAGATGTAATTAGCAAATCTTATATATAATATGCATTCAGAAATATATTTCGGCTAAACATGTCATGGTTGCGGCTGTGTGCAGGCAGGATGAGGACCCAAACGCAAGCTCACGGAGGCAGGATTGAACTCAAAACACAGCTTTATTGCTGGACAGAAAAACCATACAAACTAAACTGGAAACTATAACATATTGCACAGAGAAACACACAGCCATGAATGAGGGAGAACGTGACACAGAACTGAGGGAGACACAGACATAAACACACAGAGGGTTAATGAGGGAAGTGGGAGCGCACGGGGAACACAGGTGAAACTGATAATCATAACAAGACACGGCAGGAGTAAACGCAACACTGACGGGAGACTGTCAAAGTAAAACAGGAAGTACACAGAGGTTCAGACAGGAGGAGAGAGAGCCCGGGGAGAGCACAGACATAACGGGCTGGGGAAAAGATGGAATAAAACACAAGGAGGGGAAACGAGGGCTCACAGATACACAGAGGGTAATCAAATAAGCAACATCTTAACAGAACCTAGGAACCACGGCATAAATAAAGAACAAAATACAAAACACATGGAAACTAAGAATACTGGGCCAACATGGTCCAGGACCATGACAAAACAACACAAACACTCACAAATCAAATAAGAGGAATGTTTCCAGCACTTTGTTGAATCTGTGCAACAATGATTTAGGACAGTTCTGAAAACAAAAGAGGATCCAAACTGGTACTTGAAAGGTGTACCTAAAAAATTGACCAGTAAGTATATATGGTATATAAAGTAATTCAAAATAGTTAATGTAGATGGTAAATATGTAACTCTGATAAGTTGAATTACAATATTTTTCATTAGATTGTTGCTAAAGCGTTACATTTCTAAGCATCCCTCTTTTTAATACGATAAGGTAACTTTGGGTCCAACTGTCTACTTTTCCAAACTCAGTCCATGTGGACTAAATCATGGTGAATGAAAAATATCTATTTTTGAGCACTTTGCTAGCTTTGGGTAGATAATGCACCTAATTTGCAGCACTGTGTGACAAAGAAGCATAATCATACTAAAACTTTGACTAAAAGAAAAAAACCAACAACTGGAACACAGCGTATCCATGCACACAACACTATCACAAGTATGTTAAAAGGTTTTTAGAAAAGCCTCTTAAGTATAATCGCTGCTGGTTTGTCAGCAACCACAGTGTGCTCTCCAAGTCGTCACGCATTATGTTAGCTAGGGCTCTGCTAATGTGATGAGAAGCTGGTGTGCCTTTTGTCTGCCTACTGTGGCCTCAAAATAAATCTGTGGTTAGAGGACTCTTGAAGGGTGACCTTTGATGTCTCTGAAGTTATTTTTTTTTTAATTTCCTGTTTCTGTTCTCTTTGCATTTGTTATTTGGTGGCGATTCATTTCACTTTCATTTGAATTGTCCCAGTTGTGTATTTGTTGTGCTTGTGGCCAAAAAACCTTTGCCTTTTTAAGTCTGATGGGCAAAGTACAGGCATGGTTTGCACTGGTGCCGTCAGTCAGATCGTGAAAACATGTAGCTCAGGGCAAATACATTATAGAAACATGCACCACAGGTTTCACTGAAAAGTGAGCTTTTGATGTGATGACTGATGATTTTTGAATTTGCATAAGAAAATCTCATTATCTGAAGCTACTATTGCTCTGAAGCATCTTTTCACTTGCACTCGTTCATGTGTTAAATAAAAATAATATAACTGGCCTGCCTATCGCATGGATGCCGTTATGCTGCAATATCTCTTCTATAATTTAAATTCATAAAGCTCAGGATCATTCGAGTAACCAGAAATGAAACCCTAAAATGCTGAATGCATCTATAAGCGAATGTAGATTTTTAAAATATGTAGAGCAGTAGCATGATCAATAATGTATTTGTAACCATGCAGTCAAGGAGTGAAGACATCTACTGTAGAGAATTTTAAAACAAGATGAGACTTTTATATGTACAAAGAAATATCTATTTAATAATAATTTTCTTTTGGTAGTTGTAGTTGTTTTTAGTCACTAATGAAGCATATCTGATTATTGCCAATTTACAGCCAATTTTAACACTTGATAGAAAAAAATATGTCATGTTAAACTAATATCACACTTCTGAAAATGTCTGCCAAGGTCTCCTACACAGAGTGTAACCTGGAGTTGTTCTGCATTCATACGTGACTATGTAATAATGAGGCTTAATTCAGGGAAGTGCATTTTTATGAATTTGTTGCCCAGTATGTTGCAAGATTGCTTGGCATAACTTCAGATGACTTTTGATGATAGTCTCCTTCTGCAGTAAATCTGTTCTGACTGATATGATGAGGTTTTCACTCTTTGTTTGTGTTTGTGTGGTTTGGCTTAGATGGAAGAGATGATTAAAGGCATTCGGGAAGTGTTCATTAGTAACCTTGATGACCTGACATGGATGGATGCAGAGACCAAGAAAGCAGCTGAGGAGAAGGTATTGCTTATACTTTTAGCTATAACAGTTAATGATTGTTATACGTATAGCCCATTCTGAATTTCAGGATAGTTGATGGCTAAAAATGTTTGTTCAATTTTCTCAACCTATTCTTGTGCAGGCCCGAGCTATTCGGGAACGGATCGGCTATTCAGACAACATCATGGATGGCGAATATCTTAACAATGAGTACAAAGATGTAAGTATCTGAAAATATGCAACTGAGAATGTTTTCCTTCTTTCATGGAATCATTTCAGCAGAATACAGAGCGCCTTTATTGTAGCCGCATATCGGTTCTGTGAAAAATCTCTGTGAATTCCTGGCTTTTATGAGTTTTGCTGGAGAATATATGGCCAAGTGTTGATAGCTCTCATCTCGGCTAATCCTCCTGTTTTTCTGTGTGTTGGTGTTAGCTGAGCTACAGTGCAGAGGAGTACTTTGAAAACATCCTACAGAACCTGGAGTATGTGCAGAAGAAACGCCTGCGGAAACTCAGAGTAAAAGTCAACAAAGAAGAGTAAGCTTTCCATTGAGGGGTAGAATAAACTGCCTTATTCCAGATGTATATTAAGCTGCAATTATTACCATTTAAATTAGCAGTAATAAATCAGTTTTTTTCTCTTTTTGCCACTTTTGGTGTACCCCAGTATCTCACATTTAGCACAGTGCACTGATCATTCTCCCACACATACTCCTACCCACGTATAGAGTTCAGCTTTCCTCGGCTGGGAGGCTAACATTAGCCCAGCTATTAATAACTGCAGGTTAATTTTGATATATTTCATCAAACATGCATTTCACAGTAGTCTAGTGCTCTTTACTGTAGCAGTAGTGCTCTTCACTGTAGGTTAATTCCAACATCTTTCTCCAGGTGGGTAACTGGAGCTGCTGTTGTCAATGCCTTCTACTCATCCAGCAAAAATCAAATAGGTATTTCACATATATGCAAAGATTAAACTGCAAAAGACTAAAACAATACATATTTTATGTATTTGCTGATTTATTTATTTTACTTTTCTTGGTGTCAGTGTTTCCTGCTGGAATCCTTCAGCCTCCTTTTTTCAGCAAAGGCCAGGCTAAGTCTCTCAACTATGGCGGCATCGGCATGGTAATCGGTCATGAGATCACACATGGCTTTGATGACAATGGTATGAGTTTCCGCATTGTTACTCTTTGTTCCTCCCTGGGGCAGTTCTGGCAGACTGCATTGATCTTTGGAAAAATAAATTATATATATATGTAATAGATTTCCCCTTGTAACTGGTACCAGAAAAACATGTTTTGTAACACCATTTAGGATCTCAGAACTTTTTTTCCAACTTGGTTCTGCTTCAGAGATGAGAGGATTTATTTGTACTGACATCTACTGTTCACAAACACATAAATGTAATTGAAATATGCAACTAACATAGAATATATATGTTAGTTGCTATATGTTATATAGCATTTAAGTGCTCTTGATATTCTTGTTTTCTTGTTCATCAAGTTCAACCTGTCCACGTCCCATTCATTCTTTAGGCCGTAACTATGATAAGGATGGCGACCTGAAGGACTGGTGGACACCAGACTCAACACAGAGGTTCCTCGAACTGTCGAAGTGCATTGTTGATCAGTACGGAAACTTCTCTTGGGATCTCGCTAGTGGACTACATGTACGTTCATCTGAACTATATCCATCCTTCTTCTTTCTCTTATCAAATTTCCTCCCATATTTTCCCCCAATATTATCATGAACTTTACTTTATCTCATAATTTGCTTTCCTGTTACCTTTGCCAGCTTATCTGTTGGTCATTTTTCTGTCTTTCCACACATTTTGCTGCCTCATACCTTCTCTGCTCCAGGTGCCCTTAATATTTTGTGTTGACATATCAATGGCTCTTCCTCTCCTTCTCTTTGTCTCACCTTCTGTGTCCTTTTCTTTTGAACAATGCTTCTTTTATCCCTTGTGAAATGATTTCCTATATCCCAAAAGTTATATGTATGATTTGCTGAAATACAGAGGAAAAATTACAGCCTCCTTCTGTCCTTTTCCCCTGTCAATCTTTGTGTTCTATGTCCCTATATCGCCTCTCCAGTTAAATGGTAACAACACCCTCGGAGAAAACATTGCTGACAATGGAGGGATACGACAGGCGTATCAGGTAATGAGCCTGGAAAAAAAAAGAGAGAGAGAGAAAGTCTGTTTAAGAGGCCCAGTTTACAGATAAGAGAGGAGGTGATTCAGTCTGCAGCTTGCTATTGTCATCTGCTTTCTAACATTAATAGACTAGTTATTTTGTTAGGTCACAGGCTGGCTCATTAGCTATTGTAAACACAGCAATAAAGGACATAATGTCGCTGCTGGATGTATCAGTTTTAGCTTGGCAAAGCACAGAAAAGACATTCAAAGACTTGAATGCAACATGAAAGAGCAGGTATAGTATTTTCACATAAATTATACATGTCTAACAAAGTACATACACGGTACACTTTTTTTTCTTTCTCTTTCAGCGCAAAGTCTAGATTATTTTTCTAATTAATACGTAGATCTCAGGGAGACAGGATGGATCCATATGCATTTATTTTTCTGTCTGCAAACATGGTGACATAAGTTATGATTTCATAATCAGTGTGATTTTTGGATGTATTCAACATGACTGCTGGGTAAGATTGTGTCACTGATTTAGGCCTACAAGAACTACGTAAAGCAGCATGGAGAGGAACCACCTCTGCCTGGAATTGACCTTTCCCATGATCAACTCTTCTTCCTAAACTTTGCTCAGGTAATAGCCTTACTGTCTGATGCAGCAGTTGTTTGTTGAATAATAAGCCATTTTTTACACATGCATTGTAGTTCTGATCTTTCCTAGGACTGTAGGCAACATTAGAAAAATATCCTGCAAAATATGCATGCTTCGTGATGGATGGATGGATGGATGGATGGATGGATGGATGGATGGATGGATGGATTGGTGGATTGATTGAATGATGGATGGATTGATGGATGACTGGGTTAAGCAATGGATAGATGTGCAGATTTCTTGGTGCAATTCAGTGCATCCTAATCACTGTCTTTTTACAGGTGTGGTGTGGAACACATCGGCCAGAGCAAGCTGTTAATTCCATTAAAGTTGACGTACACAGTCCAGGGAAATTCAGGTAAACTCAAACCAAGAGTATTTTCTCTACATCAATCAGCTATGTGCTGCCGGCAAAGGGCAGAAAACAAATTACAATGGTAGCTAACATTTTAAAACCTAGACAAAATGATATGTCATGTTAATTTCACTTTCAAGTCCCCGTCTAATATAACAACTTCAGCTCCAACCATCAATCTCCTCTCTACGTTCACAGGGTACTAGGCTCCCTTCAGAATTTCCCAGAATTTGCCAAAGCATTCAACTGCAACAAAAGCAGCTACATGGTTCCTGACAACATCTGCCGTGTGTGGTGATTCACATACCTCTGGGATGGGTCCTCCCCATTCCCCTACAGTACCTCTACCCTCTGATTTTTGAAGAACTCACCGGGGGCTGCATTAAAATGGAAGCTTCCCTTAGCTCTTGACTGGATGGACCATGGCTGGTGGACTGACACTGCAGTATGCACTTCATCCAAGGACGGCAGCACACTGTACCCTCGTAGATGGATGGACTGAGCACTGTCTCTCCACCTCTGACACTGTAGTTCATTCATTCAGCCCAATTATTCTCCTACTCATACAATCACTTTTGTATTTTTGTTTTTATTTTTCTCTCAATTTTTCTTGTTTTGCTTCTCATTTATGAGTCCAATGTGTATTTGTGAGTGCACATGTGAGTGTGTTTCAGTCTAAATTCTGCAAAAGTATTTGGCAGAAGAGCAGCAGACAGACAAATGTGCTCAGCCCACTGGCATATGAATACACCAGACACCCACTCACACTCATATACATGTAACAGGGCTGAACCACTCTATTGTATGTGGGACTGAGCTGTACTCTCATAAAACCTCAGCTGGTTTCAGCCTTCATCAACATGCTGATCCACTCTTAAGTGTACTCATAGTGTAATCTTTGGTCATCCATAAAACTAGATTAGATAAATTATTATAGAAAATCAAAAGTCATTTTATTATATAGAGCAGCGAGTATTTAATCGCGATCGCATATTACACAGTGCTGTTCTATAATCAATGCTAACATCTTTACCGCAGTTGGCAGGTGGCTGCTCTTCATTAGCAGAACGTGGATTATAAACCAAAATGAAGTTTTTGCCTTTAAGATGACACCTGGTCATAAGTCATAAAGACGACAATCGACAGACACCAAACCCTTTTCGTTCTTCGAGACTCCTGAGTGTTTCCGTGTGAATGAATGTCTCTGTGTCTTTTCCAGTCTTTGTACGTCATTTGTTATAACTGCCTGCTGTTTGTCAAGCAGATTGGTATGCCTTACAGTTGTGCTACTCTGTGTGAGTGTGTATGTGCATTTGTGGGAGAACAAAGGATAAGAAAATGTATTATTAAACAAGTAGCTCGGCTTTTTCTCATGCTCGTTTGCTTTCTCGTTAAGAATTGGATGAGAAAATCAACACCACTCTCACGTCTCAGTGTTTTAGCCAGCTGCCATATGACTTAACTTAGCATAACGAGTGCAAAGAGCTGTCCGTGGTCTGTCCAGTTTATATAATAAACCCGGCTTGATTTCAGTAATTGCCACATTGCGTTTCATGTTTTTATCAGTACGAAAAGCCAAAGTCAAAAAAGAATCTGATTTTTAACAAACTCATGTGAGCGTATTATTAAGCTTCCAAACTTTTGATAAGACATTGAATAAGTGTGTTCATAAAATGTTTAACTATTGAGAAGAAGCATAGTGATTTCCCATTTTTATCTTGGCTTAATCTTACAAAGTGTGCCATATAGCCAATGTTTTCTGTTTTTGTTTTAAGGTGATTATAAGCACAAAGCAAAAAGATTAAGCTTCTTATATAGTTTCAGAAACATAAAAAAAAATCACAAGTGCATCCATTTTTTGAATACAGGTGATTGTATTAAATCAGTAGAATTTAATTAACCATTTCATGTGGTTTTATTTTTTAATGTTAAATTGTAAGTTGAAAAAGCTAGAAAAGCTAGAAATTAGTGCAATGAATGATGTACATGATCATGTAGACCATGTAGACTGTATACGCCTTCCATGTCCAAACTATATATATATATATATATATATATATATATATTCAAGCTCCCAGGCCTTTGGTAGAGCACTACAGCTTGAAAGCTAAACTGCCTGCAGGGGCGAGCGGGAGATATATGTATCGATATCTATATAGAGATATATATATATCTATATATATATATATCTATACATCTATATATTGATATATATCTATATATATATATATATCTATACATCTATACATCTATATATTGATATATATATATATATATATATATATATATATATATATATATATATATATATATATATATATATATATATATATATATATATATATAGACAGATATTCTCAATGCTATTTGTGCTAGCTGTTTTTGTGTCTTTATTGGTCACTCGGTTTTCTTTCTCTCACTTTCAGTCCACTTGTAGAAAGACAGAAATACCTCAGTTGCCTGTATTTAGATACTTTCTAAGAATGACTGATTATCATCTTGAGAAGCATCTTTCTTTCAGAATAAACCTTTAAAAAACACAGTATGTCTGCAGACAGCTTGACTTATTATGTTCATGGGTGTTTTTGTTCTTTAGCTCAAATATATTTCTGAATGCATGTTATCTGGGATAGGAAGGACGTGCTAGTAACATGTGAAAGGTTGGTTAATCTTGTCAGAAATCCTTGAGAAACAAGAAATCAAAATTTTGGGCGAAGCTGAAGTCATTTACTACAATAATTAGCTGATGATATGTTTTTTTTTTTTCCTCTTCTTCTCAGTTTTTCAGAAATGCCTAATTCTTAGAATAAACAAAGCACTGGAAACCTTACTTAGCAATTTTGGTTCATATTGACATGATAGGATGCCAAGAGAATATCTCCTACACCACTACAGCCTGAACTGACATAACCGGGATGGATCAATGTTTTTATGTTGTTTAAGTCTGACCATACTATCTGAAATCAAAATCCGGTAGATTTGAAATAGTCAGACCAACAAGTCAACTTCTTCTTATCTATTCTAATGCTCGGTTTGACCATGTCTACATAAGTGCTGCCATGTAATTGGTTGATTAAATATTTGTGATAAAGAGCAGTTTAACAGGTGTACCTAATAAAATTGTGCAGAAAATCATTCAAATATTCTACATCAAAGCTTGAAATCTGCATTTCCCTGATGGCCTTGTAAAGATTAAAGTATGGACATACATTACATTCCACTCACACAATATTGTTGACTTGATGCGTGTATTATGAATAAAGTGGTTTATTTTTGAAATTTCCACAGAGAGGGCAAATATTTAATCTAAATGCAGCTTCCCCCACTAATTAGGCCTATAAGAATTGGGGGAGTAGGAGCTGAGTGTGAAGCCAGCCAAAAGTTAGTCACAATGCAAACAAATGAATGTGCAATATCTTTATAGCAGCTCCCAAGCTGCCTGCTAGTAAATATACCCCATGCTGCAATGAACTAGCAAGCACATTTCCTGGCACGGGGATGGCTTGCACCTTGGCTGAGACTAGAGAGGGAAACTGTCAGGGACGTACAGGGAATGAGAAGAAGAAGAAGAAGAAGAAGAAGGAAAACAACACTTCAGAAGTTCAGAGGTGAGCCAAAGAGAATTATAACGCACATGATGTGAGGGACAGGGATGCCAAGTAGGAGCACAGGAAATATGACCAAACTCTGAAGAAAAGTGTCAAAAATATCTTAAGAAAGGGGAGAGTGCTGCTGCAGGGGCAAGGGCCAAAAAACACATACTTGTGCAAATAGACAAAAAGTAAAGCCTGGAATTATTTTGTTTATGTCTTCATTTTTGTAGTTCTTCTTTACCACACTATAAAAACTTTCACGTGAGTGCATGCTTCTCATTGGCAGAGCAGACCAGAAGTATTTGAGGGTTATGCTGGAGTCTACAAAATGTCGCCAGTGTGTCAAACAGGGTGACTTTAAAAAGCAAGGACAAACTTTATTTAGTGTTTCTTGACTGCATAAAACAACAAACAGCCAACAAAGATATTTTCACCTGCTGCTTCTGGTTAACACATTTCTGCCCTATCTGAGATTCATTCAGTTACTGTTTTCAGTAGAATATTAGTTGCAGTTGCTTATTTACTGCCAAGATTCCCCCTTTTGCTCCCACTGGCTGTAACACTTTGGCAGTTAGCTGAAAGTTCACACCACCCACTTTCCTCGTGCTCTCACCTTCCCAGTCATTAGCAGCTACACTAGCTAACATCACAGCTAACATTACAACACCTCAGCATGTTCCTAGGAGGCTGAACAGTTTATTTTGCACTGTGAACATTGTAGACTGCTGTGGTAACCCAGAGGGGGGATATTAAACGAAAACACATTAAAGAGTGACTTGAGTTTTTTTTTGTTTTTTGTTTTTTTTAATTTGCTGTTATTATTTTATTTTATATTTCACAACACAACTAGCACTTCTGGGCTTAAAATGTTAAAGCCTACTGCCATTTCAACTTTAAGAAAGTCACCAGTGCCAGCTCTTCTTTTGTTTTCGCTCCCACTACAAAGTTCCCTTCTGTTGCCCTCTGGTCATAAAACTACTCAGTTTTCCATCGTGCGCCCTTTGGGTGACCTTAATGGTGGGTCTACTGGTATGTGTGTGGGTATGTGTGTGTTTGCGTGTGTATCTTGGGGGGGGGGTGTCTCTTCCAGTCTCTGGAATGCTTGTGTGTGTTAGTGCTTGGGGCACTGCACGGTGTATGCACAAAAGCACATGTGCATAGGCACACTGCCACGTGCAAATAATATGTTAGGAGAATCATAAGTGAGAAAGTGTTTCAGGTAGGAAATCACATCTTGTTATTGCTCACTTGATTCAAAAGGAGCTCTTATTGTGAAGTGCCCTCTTGCTGTGCTCTTGTTTTTAATGGCTGCTGATAGCCACCCATTTTGAGTTCAAACTGGTTGAGTTTTCCCTGAAGTTTTTTTTATATGGCTCTTTACTTTTTCATGCATTAGTATAAAAGAAAAGAATTCATAAGATCACACGGGCACGGGAACAATTCACTGTCGCTAGTGGTTTTCATTTAATACATAAATTAACATATAAAATTCTTCAGCTTCACATTAGTGAGTGCAGATATATCAAAAGAAACTGTTTAATGCCTTTTCTAAAAATATTGTCAAGAATTTAAGAATTAAAAAAGACATATGTGTATTAGTTTGCCTCAAGTACTCAGCATAGACAATGTGTAAATACAGTTTAAAATATTTGAAAAAAGGACATGATAAAACTTTAAAAAATATTTTTTGCATCAACAGCTTTAAGGCTTCACATTAGTGTCTGTGCTCACTTCATAATTAATATAAAACAGTGACCTCCTGTGGTTGTTCAGTAAATCTGTTTTTGTTTTTAAATATCTTTTTCTTTGTTTGTTTACCTATTATTATTTGTTTTTTAGCTGAGTCCATTTGGATAGATAGCTGCAAAAGTTTAAAAGTTTAATCCGATGAGGATTACTGATTACTTTGGCTGCACACAACTTTCCACACTGGATCTTGTTTCTCTTTCGCAGGTGAAACTGCATGTTGTAGCTCGCTCTAATCGACCCTTGAGCTGACAGCTAGGCATCCACTTCAGTTATCTGAAGACAGCCACATATGCTTTCCCCCCCTCTCCCTTTCATGTTTCAACCATGTCTACTCTAGTGTGTTCTGCCATTAAACTAACCATTGATCTTCTTTTAGCAGATAACAGGTGAAAGATCAGTTCCATTAATTTTACATTTTGTCTCACTAAGTGGACCACGCATTTCTTATTAACTGCTTCAAGACACTGGCACACAGGTCACAGCACTTAATTGGTTCAACTGATGAAACACTATTATCTGTCACAATCAGAAATGCCAATTCGACATACAGCACTTTGTAGGGCTTTCTGGGAATGCAGTCTTTCCATTTTGCTGGTTTGCTGATTTTGCTGGCCAGATAGTTGCTTTGTTAAACACTCTTGATAAAATATCATCAAATCATCAGCTGCTAGATATTTGGATTAAATCAGACAATTAAAACATGATGTGCATTCTTTCAACCTCCGTCTTTAATTATCAAGAAAAACCATCAGTTCTACTTTAATCTCTTGTCTTGGCTGGTCATGGTGCTTATGTTAAGGCAGTGCTTTTATATATTTGGCTTGTTCACTATGTATCAACTCCACAACAAGATTTGACTCAAGTTTAACTGTCATTTTCCGTGTTTATTTTAAGAAGCTATTGATTTCTTAACTACAGCTGAATTGGCCCACAGCTACTGTTAAAACAAATGCATTTATTCCCCATGAGTCTTTCAAGAGCATTAGATCCACATACAGGCTACTTTTTTCCCATCCCAAAATAAGTTTAAGACCAAAATGGACCTGGCTTTGCCCCAGGTGGTGGTGGTATCAAACAGCCTCTGTTAGGCCAGGTGGTTCCAGGGTTATATATAGGAGAACTGCAGCCGTATTGCCAGCATCATTAGTGGTGTTAAATTTACTGCTAAAATCAGCCTAAAGCCTAAAAAAGACTCTTACATCACTATAACGTTACAATTACAGGTATTATTGGAAACAATAAGCAATATTATTGCTGTTACCATCCAATACTTACAGTAAGGTTTGACAGGAACGATGCATCTTATTAGAATGATCTCAGTTTTGCGTTCCACTCATGCATGTTTTATGTTTTTCTACTAAACAAGGGCAAAACAACAAGGTGGTAATTGTGTAATGTCAAGTGTAGACACATAGAATTAATTTAGAGTTAATGTACCACACCTGGAAGACATGTTTTTGCACAGCACCATGTGGTGTACCTGTAAAGTGATCTATTAGTGGGAAGGCATGCCAAAGTGAGGCTGGCTGCAAGTTTTGTGAAGAATGCGTATCTCGATGTGAGGTGGTGTAAGGCAGGTTTGCTGTGAAGTGAGCACAGTGGGTGTGTTAACAGCATAAAGCATGATTATTCTGCAAAATATCTGTTAGGAGCAACCTGACGCTATTAAATTACTACAAATCATTGTATGCGTGTTTAATGAAAGGTTATATGTGTATAAGTAGGATGCAGAGTAATTGCATGTGTTTGCATGTTTGTCAGCATGAAGATGTGTGTGCGAGTCACTATAATTTACATGTGTTTCTGCTATTACGGTGTTGTGGTATACAAAGTTTCCATCTCAGCCTCATTACCCTTTAGACTGATGTTTGCATCTGGTGCACATATTGAACATGACACTCAATGTACAGGCTTATTTGGCCTGTGCCCGATTATAAGGCTTACACCTCTTGCTTACTGGAAAGTGGATGTGACACAACTTGCAGTAAAAAACCAGACAGTGTAATAGCCTCTTATTAAATGCAGTCTTTAAAATGCCTCTTTAAGCTGACAGCGCCATTGCAGAGTTTGGTCATTTTAACTTATGAGCTAAGATGTTTGATCACTCATAGCTGAAGTCCAAATACTGGCTTCAAACATTTCCTGACGTGCTACAGTAAATTCTGCCTGAATTCAGTAGTGTGCAACAGTTCATCAGGTGCTTACATTTCTTAGAACAAATTATGAACAAAAAGTACTCCTCAGATGTCTAATCTCTCAAGAGTTATGGTTTCACAGCCATTGAGAGTGCGGGACTGCTAAAAAAAAAAGAGACTTGTGGTAGCCATGGTAACAATATTGCTAGTCCTAAGACTAAGAAAGAATTTTGATGCACAGCTGTATGACAGGAATATACAGAGAGGGCTCACTTGCACATGCACACACAGACAACTTTTTGGAACAAGCACCAAATGGGGTGCATCATTTTAGCAGAAATTACACCCAGCTATATACATTCACTGTAGACTATAATTGAGCAGAACTTGGCATGTCCCAGTAATGTGGCTATGTGACACTGACAATACAGTATATTCCTGTTTTTGTTTTTTTTTGGCTTTGTTTTTTTTAACATGAAGCATTATTCTTTTTAAAGTTGAAATGGTTTACAAAGTGAAGTTCAGCAGCCTAAATATGCAAATGTTTCACATTTAACACTATCTGACAAAAAACAGCTGGTGTTCTCAATAGGATATCTACTTGATTGTGGAGTTAATGGATTTCAATCCCAGATGCCTGAAAGTGTTTTAATTCATGTTGTAGTGATTACAGTATAATATAAATACTGCAATTGAATGGGAGATAATTGCAGAAATGTGTTTATTTGAAAAAAACAATATATGACAGGACAGAGAATTATTCATGTGAACATTATTATCAAACAATCACAGTAGGGAACCGTTCCCTAATTTCATACAAACATTTTCTTGTCTGTCCAGACCGTATCTGATAGAAAATTAATATTGAAGCGTACAGATGATCTTTTCTTCCCCGTGCCCTCTGGAAGGAGAAGTTATTTTCTGTGATGAATTGAATTTCTTCCTCACATACCACTTTTCTGCCAAACAAAGAAAATCAAAATGCATTAGTAAAACAAACACACAGGATGTCTGTGAAGGTTCTCAGTCATCCAGGTCATCGTAGTCAAAGGAGCTTGCAAAGAAAAGCGTCTGGACTTCTTTGAATTGCTTGAAGACGTTTCACTTCTCATCCGAGAAGCTTCTTCAGTTCTAAGGTCAAAAGGTGGAGAGTCCCAGATATAAACCCAGTGGGAGTTTCCCCCAAAGAGGGACAAAAAGACCCCCTGATCATCCTCTACCTAATCACATGAGCCAAGGTGTGAAAGCGGGTGTGGGTCACAATCAGCCAGAGTTTCGGGTGAGCTCATTGTGAAACCTGGCCCCACCTTATCATGCGATTTCCTGAGGTCAGATGGCCCAGGATGTGAGTGGCCGTTAAGGGGTCTGGGGAGGGAACTCAAAACTGGATTATAGATGGCAGACAGTTGGTGTCGTAAACCACCGCCTCTGTTCAAAGATGGTCGCTCACAGTGGACATAGATGGCTTCTTTCACTCCTCTTTCAAACCATCCTCTCTGTCCAAAATGTGAACGTTAGCATCCTCGAAAGAGTGACCTTTGCCCTTTAGATGCAGATGGACTGCTGAGTCTTGTCCTGTGGAGGTGGCTCTTCTATGTTGGGCCATGCGCTTGTGAAGTGGCTGTTTGGTCTCTCCAATGTAGAGGTCTGAGCATTCCTCGCTGCACTGTACAGCATACACCACATTGTTAAGTTTGTGTTTAGGAGTTTTGTCTTTCGGGTGAACCAGTTTCTGCCTGAGTGTGTTGCTGGGTCTGAAATACACTGGGATGCCGTGCTTGGAGAAAACTCTCCTGAGTTTCTCTGATACACCGGCTACATAGGGGATGACAATGTTGTTGCGTCTATCTTTCATGGGCTCCCCCGTGTCACCTATTGTAGTGTAGAGGAGTGAAAGAAGCCATCTATGTCCACTGTGAGCGACCATCTTTGAACAGAGGCGGTGGTTTACGACACCAACTGTCTGCCATCTATAATCCAGTTTTGAGTTCCCTTCCCAGATGCCTTAACGCCCACTCACATCCTGGGCCATCTGATCTCAGGAAATCACATGATAGGGTGGGGCCAGGTTTCATAATGAGCTCACCCGAAACCCTGGCTGATTGTGACCCACACCTGCTTTCACACCTTGACTCATGTGATTAGGTAGAGAATCATCAGGGGGTCCTTTGCCCCTCTTTGGGGGGATACTCCCACTGGGTTTAAATCTGGGACTCTCCACCATTTGACCCTTAGAACTGAAGAAGCTTCTCGGATGAGAAGTGAAACGTCTTCAAGCAACTCAAAGAAGTCCAGACGCTTTTCTTTCCAAGCCCCTTAGACAACACACAGGATGAGACTTCAGGCTGGCTTGTAGGTTTTGAAACATAATCTCTAGTCACTATTTTTTCTTTGAGGTACTTTTCCTCTTGTGTATACATGTCATCTTGATCTGATGAAATGTGAAATATTAAGTGGTTGCCAAGGATAAAATATTTCACCCAGATTGAGCCATCCATGTCTATCTTAAATTTTCTAAATTTTAAGCCATCCAGCCATTTCTGTTTTAAACTGAAACCATGACGTAGTGCTAAAAAGGAAAATCAGGGGATCAGCTAAGTCACAGCAAATCATTGTCTTGGGGCTTGCAGGTCTATGCAAAGCCCCATGGTAACCTATCAAATATTTTTTGAGATAGTTCAGTCTGAGTCAGAGTGGTGGGCTGAAAGTCTGACTGACTGACAAGCCACTGGCATTCACAACTTATTCAAAAGTATTCACATTTAAAAACATCTAGCAAATACATACATTATTGCTGTATTACATTTAAGCATGTCATACATTTTAAAGAGAAATCAGATACCCAAGCAAAAATGAAGACGAAGTAGACAACAGCTATGCAACCGAGAATCCATCCTACGATCAACAGAACAGGGAATAGTTTGTAGGATGAATCTGTTGGACCCACAACTAGAGACAAATAGAGAAACAATATCAATGTGATGAGTGGTTGAGGAAAAATTTATTAAACGGAGCCCCCCCCCCCACCCAATGTTGTGTCTCATTTCTGGGTAGTACGTGTGTGTCTTACCTCGCCTGGACATGGCACTTCTCTCTGTTCTAATCTTTTTGTTGTGATGTGTGCAAAACCAGCCTCCTTGCTGTGAGGGCTTGATGTTGGCATCCGGCAGAGCAGGGTGAAACAAATCTGGTGGAGTTGGAATACAATCCATCTTTAGCCCTTCTTCAGTCCCATTTGATTTTAGCCTGTTCTCCTCTACCCAACATTCACAATACACTTTATATTACCAACAGAACATTTAAATTTTCCTTTATTTTTATTTATTTATTTTTTTTGGAAGTGATGCAGTGGCTGTCACATTGTTTTCTCTATGGACCAAGTCCCAGCTGTGGTGGGCCCTGGTCTTCTCCTCTCTTATCCTCCCGGGAGAAACTGTTACAGCTGAGGCTGGCAATGTTGTCTCTAGAGTGTATTCTGACTCTCCAGCAGCTCAATACTCTGGGTCAATATTAGAGCAACGTGAGATAAAACACATTTTTCTGAACGGTTTCTTTTGTGGATTTTGACCTGTCTGTTTTTTTTTCTACACAGATTAGCCAAAACATACAAGAAACTGATTATTAATATTTAAATATTAAAATCAATTTGATTCTTACAAACCATGTGTAAATATATTTTTTAAAAAAGGTTTGGAGTGTGCAGGACTATTTCTTGACCAGGAGCTGTGGCTCCCCAGAGTCTGGGCAGGTTACTTGTCAGTAAAACCACAGTCAGTCATTTCCACACTTTGTGTTTTCTGCACAATAATCACATTGGATGCAATATGCCAACTGATGTGGAAACAGATTTTGTTTTGTACGTTGATAGAAATAGGCGTGTCGACGAGAGAAGGAGAGAGGAGTGGAGGAGAGGAGCAGTAATTACTGGAGACCTTTTAAGACCCAACAAAGGATGAAGGAGGAGAGCAGAGGAAAAGTGAGATCATGTGCCCTGGAAAGCAGAGGGCACAGGAAGATTCAGAGGAAGGGAAGAAAACGAGAACGCAAAAGAGACGGCACTCATGGTGTAATTGGATGAGCACTTGCAACTGACAGGCTGTCCTTCTGAAAATGACAGCTCTTTTTCTCTGGCTAAGCCCTTTCATTGTTAATACCCCTCTAGTCCCCCCTTCTAATTGTAGATCCAGCACCCTCACCTGCTAACATATGGCCCAGAGTCTGTATGCTGAGATCTGAAAAGTATGAGGTTAGGCTGATTGCAAGATTACATGAAAGTGCCCAACGTCTGCTGTCAGTGCAAAGTGTGGGTGTTGATGAAATTGACACAGCTGTTTCCAATGATTTTACACCATTGCTGCAACAACTTACTTTGAGGTGAAATGTAAATATAGCATCTATATTTTAAAACCTCTTTCCCTGGTGATCTGAATGTGCACACCTGGGTGTTACGCCATTCCTGTGTTAACTCCATATTAGCCTGTAATCTCTTTCTCCTCCTGCTAAGCCTTGATCAGACTTTCCATCCTTGCTGCAGTGATTCTTATATATTAGCTACATTGTTTTCCTCCTCTTTCCTTTAGTGTGACAAAGATTACTTGAAACCACTGTTGCTCAAAGTAACTGTTCATTTGTATTGTTGATTTGTGATTAGAGGATTTATGTGAAGTATTTTCATGCGCATATCTGTTGTACTAACTAATCAACTTTGGATATTCTTTGAATTTCTCTTACTGCACTTTTTTCTATCAAATATGCATTTCAGCTCCATGGCTGCTTTGCTGACAATAACCTTTATGGAGAGAAGTAGGAACTCTTGCCAGTGGTAAAATATATTCCAGGTAGTGTTTATCAGGTAGGTAGGTTATTGATTGATGGCCTCATCTGTGTTCATGTGGGAGCAGCACAGCCTGAGCTGGAATTTCAGACTGAGAAAGCTAGTGCTTCCCCTAAAACATTGGACTTTAAAGGATGTAATGTTTTCTTTTCCTTAATATTAGCTAATTCAATTCAATTCAATTCAATTTTATTTATATAGCGCCAAATCACAACAAAAGTTGCCTCAAGGCGCTTCATAGATACAGAGAAAAACCCAACAATCATATGACCCCCTATGAGCAAGCACTTTGGTGACAGTTGGAAGGAAAAACTCCCTTTTAACAGGAAGAAACCTCCGGCAGAACCAGGCTCAGGGAGGGGCGGCCATCTGCTGCGACCGGTTGGGGTGAGAGAAGGAAGACAGGATAAAAGACATGCTGTGGAAGAGAGACAGAGGTTAATAACAGATATGATTCAATGCAGAGAGGTCTATTAATACTACGCATTTTTCATTGTATGGCTTTATTTCTGATGTTGATCTTTCTTGGTGTTATTTTCCTGTGTGACTCATGTAGCAGTTTTAACCAGTCAGCTTGTCAACGCCTTGGGGATACGACCTTCGCAGTGAAGGAAATGAACAGTAACTCAGACCTCCTGTTCAGCGTCACCCTTGACTGTCTGAAAGCTGAGAGTTGCCTAGCAAAGGGCACCACTCTGTTAGCAGCCATGTCTATGGTAACTAGAGATTAAGTTCATGCCCCAAACGTTCCACTGTAGAAGTGATGAAAGGTCAAACAATCATGCTTCCAAGTTTGCAGGTAGACACAAGCCCCTGGATAATGTCCACATGGGTCAGAGCAACACTTCAATTGCAAGTCAGCGACAATATTGCTGTCAACACACTGACTGTTTTGTTACTTTGTTGCTCATACCAGTAATGAAGCGTTACACATTTGTGTTTGAATTACACTCTGTTGCACTGCTACCTCAATAACAAGCTTGCAGGCTCTATATGTTCAACTTTCAAGTTTCCCCAGTTTTCATATGGCTTTCCTCTGACCGCTCCTAATTTCCCACAAATCAAAGGCATCACTGTTAGGTATTAGACATGCTCCCACAATTGCCTTTGACAAAAGCAGTGGCCTCAAAAATGAAGTCTTTCTCTAGGATTACTCATATTTTATAACTCAACTGATGTGTCAATTTCCATTTTTTCATACTCACTGTCTCTGTCTTTTTAAACTGTCTTTCTTTCTCTTTCTATCATCTGTCACTCTAACCACTGCTATTCTTCACAGATGAGCTACCTAGCCTTCATTGCCCAGTGATGCTGCACAAGCATGAGCCATAGTTGAGCTGCTGCCCTTGATGGGATGGACTTGGGTGGAATTGCTGTATGCATATGATGATTCTGGCAGATTTAGGATTCAGGGGGTTGCAAACAAACTCAAAGCAATGCCTCCTTATTAAAGTAGTTCTATGAGTTCCTCCTCTGTATTCTTAAAGCCTCCAGTTCCCGTTTTTATTCAAAGGACTAACCAAAGGTGGTAATGGAAAGCATTGCTGAAAGCTTGAACTCTACATAATACACCTCTGCTTCTCAGCTCTTCGGGTACTTAAGCTGTGAATCGGTAATGAGGCTTGAGTCATATAGATTACTGTTTGCATCCCATGTAATGTCCTCTCATTTGATAGGACAATACTATTTGCTTTGTGGAAGGTTGATATCTCTGGCTTTTAACACAGAAAGGATGCCTCGTGAACTTCATGCACCTCAGTTCTGATCCTTTCATAAAACTATCTCCAAGGAACGCTGTGTGGTTGCTCTCTTAGTGCTGACATGGAAAGAAAATGCAATTAATTAATTAATCCATTTTTTTGCTGCTTATCTGGGTTGGAGTTCTGGGGACAACAGTCTGAGCCGAAAAGGCCAGGATTCTCTCACCCCAGCCCCCTTCTCCAGCTGATCCGGGGGGACGCCAAGATGTTCCCCATCCAGCTGAGAGATATAATCTTTCCAGCAAGCCTTGGGTCTGACCAGGGGCCTCCTCCTTGTAGGACATGCCTAGAATACCTCACCTAGGAGGCAACCAGGAGGCATCCTTGTCAAATGCCCGAACTGGCATCAACTGGCTTCTTTCTTTCTTTCTTTCTTTCTTTTTTTTAAAGAAAAAGACATGAAAACAGAATTCAATGATTTGTAAATGTCATAAACTGATATTTTATTCACAGTAGAACAGAATATCTACTAAATGACATTTTGCTTTTTCATGTAATATTAGCTTGTGTTGAATTCAATGATAGCAAGATTCTCAATAAAGCTGGACGGGGGCAACAATAGGCTAAAAAGTAAGTGCTACTGAACAGATACAACTTGATTGACATTTAGTGGCTAATTAGCTTAAGTGCCAACAGTATTGGATGTAGGGTTGCCAACCGTCCCTTAAAAAAACGGAATTGTCCCGTATTTAGAAACAAAAGTTCACGTCCCGTATTGAGCTAATAAGGGACGCACTTTGTCCCGTAATACAGTGAGAATCAAAAGTAGTCTATAAATGTTAATGGAATTAACGCTTTGTTTGAAAACATAATTCCCAGCCCCTCTCCTGCTTTGTGACACATGAGCTGACAGCACACTTATGACAATTCGAGTATGACAATTCAGATTACCGCTCATCTCATTGGTCGAGGAAAGGTCGCTTACGGAGAAAATACCGGAAGACAACAGATGACCACAACAACAAGCATGGCCAACAGGGAAACAAACGCCGACACTGCGGTGCAAGTCTCGGACGACAGTACACCTGAAGCTGGGCAGACACTGTGCGATTTTTTTCAGTCACGTTATTCAGCTCCTGCTCAAACTGCACGATTGACTCGCAGGGGTTAGAAGTTCGTAGGTCACGATGCAGGTCTCACACTATACCGCCCGATGCTCTGATGCGACCTGAGTGCTCACACTGTGCCTCCATAAAATGAAGGTTATAACAGAAAATCTGTCGCTCTCCCTCTCTCTGTCTTTCACTCACACAGACACGCACACCACTATGGGCTCAAAATGTGGTCATAAATATTTTGTACGTGTAAAAAAGATTTGTATGTGTAAAAAAGATTTGTGTGTGCGTAAAAAAGATTTGTGTGTGCGTAAAAAAGATTTGTGTGTGCGTAAAAAAGATTTGAAATAATACCTCAACTGAAGCCAATTGTACTAAATGCACTATATGTGCACTGTTACAAGAATATTTTTCGTTCTATTGTTTTCTATTAATTTATATAATTTTAAGTTAAGCAGGACAGAGTTCTTTTAAAGAAAGATTTACTTATATTCTCAAAAGTTAAGCATGACAGGCTTCTGTTTAAGAAAGAGACCTGTTTTACTGTGTTAATGTTGTCATTTTGAGCTAAAAATAAATGGCTAAATGATCATTTGTTTCCCATATGGTCATATCACAAAGAATATGCATCTGCTTAAATCAAATTCAAGTCAAATGGTTAAAAAATAATTTCACACACAAAAAAAGAGCTACAAAATTCACCACACTGTGAAGGGTGAACTGGGTTGCCCGGCCCTGGCCACGAGGTGTCCCTTATTTATTTTTCAGGGAGTTGGCAACCCTAATTGGATGCCAGTGTTATTTAAGACCACTGGCAGCACTGTGTTAAAACAAAATAATTCCATAATTCATGGAAATCACTGCATAGGCTCAGGAAAACTTCCAGAAGGCACTGTCTATGAACACAGTTCACCACCTTAAATTACTAGTTAAAGCTCTGTTACGCAAAACATGGATCCACCTTGCTATCAGAACTCAGTTCAAAAGCATAAATCCCTGATGGTATGGGTGCACGATTACTTTAAATTGAATTGTCAGTTTGCAGATCTGGAAAGCAACCCTCCATATTGAAAGGTTTAAGAATTCATTTAAGAGTAACATAGGCTTCCATCCATCTATCCATCCATCCATCCATCTATCCATTCTATTCCACTTATCACTTGTGGCGGGGGGTGGGGAGTGGAGCCTAACACAGAGAGACAGACAACCTTTTGCACTCATAATCACACCTATGGGCAGCTTAGAATTACCAGTTAACCTGACCCTATTAACTGCATCTTTGGACTGTGGGAGGAAGCTGGAGTACCCGGAGACAAGCACAGAGAGAACATGTAAACTCCACACAGCCAGGTGGTGAAAACAAAAATCAGGACCTTCTTGCTGTGAGGCAACAGTGCTAACCACTGTTCCACCGTGCTGCCTGTGATGTGCTGACAAATCATGAAACAAAAAAAATACAACAAAGTACGGCCAGGACTGTCAAAAAAGCTAGAATCCTTGATCAGACAATAATAGGACAAAAGTAACAGTAACTGCTCTCCATAGTTCTCAGACATAAACAGGCTTTTGCTAAAAGAAAAATTAATGCTACACAGTAGTAAATATGGCTGTATTACAGATTTTGAGATGTGTTAATGCCATCAAATTCAATATGACTCTGGGTTATGATTTCTATGTTTTATTGTAAATAAAATCTGTGATTTGCAAATCATTGCATTCTGTTCTTAATTACATTTCTGTTAACATTTTGCACAGTGTCCTATCTTTTTTCAGGGATTGTACTATTTATTTGCATTATTTGCAAGGAGAGACATTTAGGCATTGAAATGCATGTGTACACAAATGTGCCTCAACTAAGAATTTCAAAAGCAATGAAATAAAAGATGCACATGCCTTTGAAGCTCAAAAAGAAACGCATGACTGCATGACTACAGTGGGGTTCAACTAGTCTCTTAAAAATATCGTGCCACTTCTTGCAGATAGTGCTATCTGAGACAGGACAGGATTGGTTCTTTTCACTTCTAAAACTGATAACATCTGTGCCTTCTCAAGATTGTAGAATTTCATTTACAGGTACAAACTGAACCTGACCTCTGGACAGTCTCATATGACATTGAATGGTCTCTGACAGGATATGAAACAATAGTTTGACACTGTTGGTCATCTTGTGATGCGAGCATCAGTTACACATTGACACTGACTGAGTGGTTGTAAGGAAGCAATTCCCATAAAGTGAGAAAAGTTGACTTACCCCCTGAATCTCTTTTACGCACTCAGAATCTTGTTCTGAAGTCTGAATGTGACTTCTTTTGAATTCTCAGAGTCTGATGTAATATTACCATGTTAACTGGTCCTGGGTGCCTGGGTGTATATGTGGTAGTCCTTGTCCTCCTGGTTCAAGGAGAGCAGTGCTGACTTACATGTTTCCTTGACTGCTGGCCTTGTGCTGAGAGAGAAAAGGGTACTTTTCAGGATTCATTATACTGAAATAGTGTTTGAATAAATACATAATAATAACTGGAAAATAGCTCTTCTTCACATGCATTTAAGAGAAATGAAATACATAAATAATGTGTGCTATAGACCAACCCATATCCATAGCCTTTCTTTAAAAAAGTTTTCCATTCATTTTATGTATCAGTAAAAACTAAATTTCACACTTCAAAATGCCTTCAAGTTGTCATATTAATATTAAGGTGAAATGTGGAATCATAAGGTATTTTAATATAATAATTTCATGTAGCTCCACGGTAACTGTTAATTATTTAGGCCTTTAAAATCTTAATGAGAAGCACTTTTTTTTCATTGAAATATTTCCTTTAAAGTTCACGGAATAGAAAATTAAAGGAAACTTTAGGGAAATGTCCTGTACATGCGGTTTCCCTACAACGTGTAAGTCATTACTATAATAGTGCTACTCCTCCTCCTTGTCATAACCTCCAATTGTTCTTGTCTTTCTGCATTTTATGAGTCATTAGGTTTTGTTACTTAACATAAGGAAAAGCCTAAACATAACTGTTATCGATCTCTCTTGTGTGCTGCCTTTCTCTTTGTGTTTTCACAGATAATTTTTTTTTCTCCAAAAAAACACCATCATTCATTCGACTGTCACAGCTTAGGCTGCACTGACAAATGAGCAGAGATTGCCATAGGTGTGTGTTGTTAGTATAAATAACCAATTCAGGAAAAGATGTGCCAGCAAAGTGTAGCACCACCACAGGTATTAAATTACATTTTTGAAAAAACGGCATCTTTTTTTTACCATGCCAAAAAATATAATTATTATATAATCATAATGCAGTTCTGTCATTCATAAAGTCTTCCTTTTTAAAAAAAAAAAAAAAATCTCCCTTAATTTGAGGTGTGAGCTAATCACCCAGAAATGAACTTCATGCTCCTGCTTTCACTGAATTTGCTTCTTTTCCGAGGGGGTTTTCTTTGGGGAGCCTGCATTTTGGTCTATTGTGGCCAGATATTAGTTGCAGTCTGATTTATGTTGTCTATCTGCTGCCTGCTGAGTTGAGCTTCGGTGGTCCTGGTGGCTTTTCATTCTGTGGTACCACAGGAGAACCTGATGTGTTGTCAGCAGAGGTTGGGAATTTGCCCTCTGTAGAGGTGATCCTATGTTTAAAACATAGCACTTCTTTAGGTCTGTAGTGATTGGCGTACTTTTCATACTAGTGCCCATATGAGGACATGCAACAGAGATTTAGTCTTGTTCAAAGCCCTGTGCACTGCAAACTGCTTTATATTCACAATTTGAATTTCCTAATATGATTTGTATTCTAAACATATTTCCCTTTTCATTTCCTCAGTCAACCTTATTTTCACAGGCACTGATCTGTGCACTGTGGCTGACCTTGCCTGCTCATCAGCCAGCAGAAACAGACATCATGGACAATAGGGAACCAAGATCATTACTGAATGTGCAGTGGGGTCAGTATAGTGCCTCTCACTAGTTTTGGGCTACATTGGTCTACTGGCCTTTGTCTGCCTCCTCCTGGCCTTCTAGCCAACAAATGTCCTGATTTTAATGAAGCCAAACTAATCACCTTCAGTATGCTGATCTTCTGTAAGTGGCCTTTGTGCCAGCAGTACATTAGTTTTCCTGGAACTGATACTTGCATAAAGAAGGTATTTGCACTGTACTGAAGTTAAAGCACTCTGTTCTGTATTGCACCAAAGTCTTTTTTTATTCTTCTTCTGATGCCTGAGACAAAACACACATACACTTACAAAAAAACCAAACAAAACTAGGAATCAATCAAACAAACAAGAATAAATCTTGATGTCCTAATAGCATGACACATTGATCGATAGGAAAGAACATAACAGACTTAAAACAAAAGTGAAGCAAAATCTGACCAAGTACTGACCCTTTACAAAATGCGATGTATTTATCATGACACCATTCCCTAATGGTCAGATAAAATGAGATTGATCTGTCCATTTTCAGCTTACCTTACTCTAAGGAGGAGTATGTATTTCTGCATAAATAGAACAGAAATTTTATCATACTATCAGCTCATGAGCTCATTTGGTGCTACTCATATGACAGTCCAATAAACATTCATCAGAGCTCACGTGCGAGTGTGCTGCACATTGTGGGAATTGTTTGCTCTGTCACATATTATTCAGTGTGAGAAACTGTATTGCTGTCTCTCGTGTTCATTCTGTCAACACATTTCTTATCTGTCCTCCCATTTTGAACCGCTCCAAAAATGAATCTGGTACCTAATTAGATTAACATGGTGACTCATACTATATAAAAAAAAAAGACATCATCACACTTGCTTCTTCAATTTCAGAGGATTTTTTCTAAAACCCTCTAATCATTTGGTGTCCTATATAATGGAGGCAACGATGTGGGCTCCGGTGAATGGTGCTATTATGGAAGAGACCATTAGTTTCTGCTGCAGTTACTATGGTGCCCATCTCCCATGTGACTATTTCTCTTACTACATAATAGGTAAAAGAAAGAAAAAGCAACCTCAAAAGAGTTGGTGTGAGGAGCAGAGAACTACAGAAAGCTTTGGGAATATAGCAAAAGAAAGACCATCATCACAAAAATAGATTTGAGGTCATGGTGCACAATGGTTATACAGTGTGACAAATATATAGACTTACCTTCCTTACCTACTTCCTTAAAATAGTTTTTCATATTCATTACATCAATACATCGTGTCCTTTGATGTCATCGGTAACAATGGCGCATTTGAAAAAAAGTGGATAATAGAAAGACTGCACCTAACAATAAAATGCAACAGATCTGCATCTACGCAAAATGACTCTCAGAAGCTTTTATCTTTTAAAAATATAGTTTTGCACAAATATCCAGTGATTTGCACTTCCTCAAATGCAGGCAAGGGGTTTGTTGTGATTAACTTTTTCTTCTGTTAATCTGTTCGTTTTTATTATCCATATAATGTCTGAATTTTGTAGAACATTTCCCTTCTAGCAATCCAGGAAAGAAATATGACATTTTTTTCATCTCTGCCAAATATGTTGCTTTGATGGCTTGTCTTAATGGAGTCTGTGAGACTAAAGGCTGATTGCTGCTTTTATTGCTTACAACCCTTTAAGTAAAAGTTTGCTGAGTATTAATCAACAAAGTCAGATTCTCAACAGTTCCAGCTTTTTGACATAATAACAGAGTATTTACCCAACTTTACAAACAGCTCCCTTAAAGTATAATGTAACGAACCGCAGCATCATGCTGTTACTTAATGTAGGGCTGCTGGAATTTATAGTGAATTTAGTCATACGTTTATCTCAAGTTCAGTCATTTCTAATACTTACAGTATATCTTATTTTAAGCACTTCATAATAATGATACAATCTTACTAATAATTATTCTAATCTCTGTCACTGTAAACTCTTGGGTAATCTGATAAACATTTAATCTGCATTTACCACATAACAAAAAAAACCCAAAAAACAAAGAGTGATAAATGATGAGAGTAAATAGCTGTACATAGAAAATAGCTGTATCTATGAAGAATTCATGCTCTCATCCTAACATTTTGTCAGTATTTTTATTAATGGATTTACTCGAATCCTGGATGTGTGCATTCTTCACAGTCACTTATATTTTTAACACCAAGCCACACTTCAAATTAATTCTGTATGTCTGGATATTTAAAGACCATTCATTTTATTGAAGTTTTCTCCTTTTAAACCAAATTAATTATTTAACCTTCCAATGGAGATTGTTTATTCTGGTTTCTTCAATTACATCTAGCAAACACAGTTATGATCTAAATGATTACTCTGAAATTAATCAGGCAGGCAGTGCACTTTGAAGAGGAGTTGTATTGGAATTTGCATACAGAGAAGATACAAAGGCTAAGTGTAAACAGGGTGTAGATTAAAAAATAGTTAATAAATGTAAATCAGTGAGGCACTTTTGTCTATGTGCCACTCCCACTCACTTGTTTTCCCTGTCTATCTCAAATGAATGACAGAGGCCCACCATTTCTCCATTTCCCAAAGTATTCCTCTGCCTTGGGAGGAACAACAGATCAATCAGTGTTGGATAATCAATGTTAGCTTGAGAGCAGCTGGGTAAGCCAGGAAAATGTCTAATGCTTTAGTTTGTTATTGTAAGGAACAGCCAAGCGTGATGTTTATATGTAAAGGCCCCAGGAGTAGGATTTAATTAACAAATGACAGCTGGGATTTCTAGAGAGCATACCTCAGATACCCTGGGCCTCATTATTCTATCTCAGGTCAAATCAGCATGGACACCATTGCCAAAACCCATTCATGTCTGGCAATGACTTGTCCTTCAAATTTCCACTGAAGATGTCAAAGAAGTGTGTAGCCTGAAAAATACAACTGTGGGATTGTAAAGAAAAAGAAGAAGAAGAAAAAATAGTGTTCATGCATTCAGTTAACAGGATAATGAACACGTAAAACCCATGTAGTCAGCACTGACTGGATGACCATGATTTGTGTCCATTATTTTGGCGGTGTTCTGATGATGGATGGTGTGTGTGTGTGTGTGTGTGTGTGTGTGTGTGTGTGTGTGTGTGTGTGTGTGTGTGTGTGTGTGAGACAGACACACTGAGACACTTGGAAAAGTTCTTAGAAAGAATAAAGGTATCTGACATTTCCTGATATGATAAACAGCAGAAGAGACAATTGACAGCACACTACCACCATCTGGTGGCAAAACACTGATGCCACCACTTGCATTTATTTACCAATCAAATACACACAACTGTTTGCTGATTAATTAGTTTAAACTATGTGAAAAATAGTGAGTGACTGTAAGTTCAGAAATAAAATTAATACAATGTTCTAAAATCTTTTGGATGTGGATGTTTTGGACATGAGATGTTTCCTTGTGTTCTTTTCTGGCCTTAGTAGAATTATGTAGCACTTGGGGGCAAAGATGCAGCCCAGCAATCCATAACTTGAGGCCAAGATAGCAAACACCTCTGTGACTGTGGAGTACTTTCCAGGAGAGCTGATGTAGGCAGGAATAAACGCTATCCACACAGCACAAAAAATTATCATACTGAATGTGATGATTCTGGCCTCATTGAAATTGTCCGGAAGTTTCCTGGCCAGAAAAGCCAAGACAAGACAGAGAAAAGCCAGCAGGCCAATGTAGCCCAGGACCAGAGCATATGCTAGATGGGAACCTTTGTCACAGAGAAGAATGACAATAGGGCTATCACGTGGCATTAGTTTTTGTGGCATTGGGGGAGCAACAACCAGCCATACTGTACAGATGATTACCTTTATTTAAAAAAAAAAAAGTACATGTTTAGTATTTCAACTTTTTAAAGAAATGCTCCATAATTATTCTTATCTTAATAAAAAGTAAAAATTCTTTACCTGGACAAGTGTACAACAGGTAATGATTATCCTTTGCTGCAAAGGCCCAAACCATTTTATGACATGACTGCCTGGAAGTGTAGCCTTAAAGGCAATTAGGACCACTATGGTTTTCCCCAGAATGCAGGAGATACAGAGGACAAAGGTAATTCCAAATGCTGTGTGGCGCAGCAGGCAGGACAACTTAGAGGGCTGACTGATGAAGATCAGGGAACACAGGAAACACAGAGTCAAAGACAAGAGTAGCAGGAAGCTCAGTTCAGAGTTATTAGCCCTAACAATGGGGGTGCTTCTGTGACAGTAGAATATGAAGGCCACAAAGCAGGTGCTGAAGATGCCAGTGAGGGAAATAACCATCAGAATGATTCCCATAGTGTCACTAAAGGAAAGGAACTCCATCTGTTTGGGGATGCAGGCAGTCTTCTCAGCACTGGACCAGAACTCTGGCAGGCATTGGATACACTCTATGGCATCTAAAGGAAAGACAGAAAGGCCTTAACTGCCATATTGTGACTTTTCCACAGCAAATGCACTGGGTAAGTCACATTGTAAACAGTAATGTGGCCAAATGGCATTTCCTCACCAGTCTGATTGCTAATCTCCCCAGCTGCACAAACCACACAATCATGGCAGCAAATAGGGAAGTTAGGTCTGATTGCTTTCCGGGTCCCTGGGGGACAAACATTGCTGCATACTGACAAGGGAACCTAAGGCAACGTGGAATCACAAACTACACTGGTCACATAATGAAAACCTGAATATACAAATTACAGTTCAGAAAATTGTTGTTGTATTCTGCTGAGACCCTTACTTTGGTTTGGTTACCAGTCCATAAAATGTTCTCTTCCTGGATTTGAAGTTTATGGTGTGAAGCTGCAGTTGTCTCATCAAATTTACCGACAGTGACAAAATCCATTTTTCCATTTGGCTTCAGCTGCCAGTTAACAAGGTCATACATGGCTCTAGGGTCACCATTCCCATCAAACTTTGTTTCGTCACCAAAAGTGTTGAAATATTTTACCTGTTTTATATAATGAAGCAGCTAGAAAAAAAGTAGATATGATCATTTGAGTAAAGTGACTTCTGTAAATTTATAATGAATTATTAAACAAAGTAGTACCTGCCATGGCTTTATACTGTCCATATCTGGACATGCTTGCTGAAGAAATGGTCCTTTTCCTTTCACACAGCTTCTCATAGCCTTGATTGCATGGGCAAGGGCATACACAGCGTTATAGACATTGTAGGAAATCCTTAGCTGTGACACATCTGAATAGATATTTGCTATGCTCCCCAACTCTTCTGTTCCAGAGCATGGAGGATTACCCTCAGTATTATATTTTTGATCTTCAGCCTCTACACCCAGACTGCACTGAAACACCTCTTCCCAGAAGGGTGCCAGGAAGGGATCATTACTTGCATCTGAGCTTAAGGGATTCAAACGAAGAAGGAAATCTCGCAATCCAGGTATGTCTGCTCGCCGAATGGCAAATCCCATCGAACCCTGGAGGATGTGATGGTACTTTCTAGGGGTGGAAAGAATGGCAGCTGTGCTCCAAGCCTCACTGGCCAGCCATTGTATCCCAGCAAGCTCCATTCTGAATTCATGAAACATGTAGATTTGTGTTTTTACAGTGATAAAAAAACATTATAGACTTAAAGTCAGCAAATAAAACAGATGATACTGAGGACTTGTGGAAGAATCCAACCTGAGCACTTCATCAAACAGAGCTGCTGCGTCTTGTTCCACGGCAAACACCAGAATCACCCAAACCCCAGATGATTGGATGTTGGAAACAATAGATGATATCGTGCTCTGCGCTCTGTTCTTAGGTATAATTTCATGAAGAGCAACACAAGCACCCAACTTTGTAACCTAAGAGAGCAATAAAGAAGATAAATAACAGTAAATATCATTTTCATAGTTATTTTAGTAAGATACTCAAAGAAAAGGAAAAGAATGCAATTTTATTATGAATACCTTTATTTGTAATTGTCTGACTCACCTCATTTACAAAGATATTAGCCCCACCACGACCATAATCATCATCCCCTGCAATCACACCCACCCAAGTCCAGCCAAAATGCTTGACAAGTTGTAGTAGTGCATCTACCTGGCAGTAGAAAAAAAACCAAGACTAGCACAGAGAACCAAAACAAAAAACAAATATAAAATAAAACAACAACAAAAAACAATGCAAAATATATTTTTGTTTGAGTGTTGCAGTGAACCTGGAAGAAGTCACTGGGCATGGTCCTTAAAAAGGCAGGGAACTTGTTTTTGTCACTGAGACATGCACAGCTTGAGAAATAGCTAACCTATAAAAACAAAACAAACAAAAAAAATCCCATAAATTTCAATGTAAAATAAAACCTTGATGATGACCGGTATTGAACCTTAAAAGACTCTTAAATTAGTCTGTTGGATTTAATTCACAGGCCTGACCTACCCTAGTGGTAATTAAAAAAAAAAAAAAATGACAATAAGCAATGCACACTACTATGTCGATTACAGAATATTTTACAAGCTGTGAGAAACCTACCTGTGGCACATGAAAGACTCCCAAGAAATGAGCTACTACAAGAGACTGAGTAGAGCCCCCATCTCCAATCACTGCTGGTATGGACTCATGACAGACTCCTTGCTGGTGTGTATTTCCTGCTGAATTGTTCTCTGTACCCCTTAACTCTAATACAGCCTTTAGAGCCTGATGGGGTGTACTGCATGAATCATATATCTTATAGCCCAGTGTGATGTTGGGAAGGAGATTGCCCTTTCTGTTAATTTCCTCAATGGCAAAGATCATAGTTTGCATCCAACGGAATGTCCGAAAATTAAACCTGGAAGAAAACAGCAAGAAATTTACATTTGAGATGCACGGGTTGACTGGCCAGGGACTAGAACTGGATGATTTCCATTGTTCTGAGTCAGGACTGGTAACTGGCATACCAGTCTCACGTAGTCTCACGTCATGCATGTACAACACATGCACAGTGATGCAAGCAAATAGTTACTTGTTACATGGTACCATGTTGCTAGGATACAAGCTCCTTTCTGTGAGAGTAGACACAAAGTTCACCAAAGCTATCAGGTAGGGGACTACAATGAAAATAATCCTGTCAACTAACATTTGTGACACTTAAATTATCTTAAAGATTAAAGATTTCTAACAAAGGCAATGTGGCACAAGCTAAAGCTAACAAGAAGTCAAATGGGTTGATCTAGTCACAACCCAGCAGCCTCAGTATGCACAAAGGATCACTAATTATAAGGAAAATAATGGAAACAAGTTAAAACAGAGGAAATGATCAGTGTCCTGTTATTTGGTCAATTTATAAACATTCTGGAAAATTATGTCAGCAACTGACATTTGTTTTGTTACATAAACGTGTTGCACCTGTGTAAAGCTGGGGGTACAGTGTGTGCATTAATTACAGTTAATTGTTCTTAAAATAACTTTATTTTCAGTTGGTTCAGTGAGAGAAGATTCTCCAACGTATTGCAGTTTGGGGGAAATTGTAAAGCTTAAGTTATTTTGTATCCATAATAAACAAAATATTTTGCATTAAAAGTTTATTTTTATTTGTACATGCTTTTAATTATAGCTCTTCGGAATCAGCAAAAATGATATTCCCAAGTAACACTATATTTCAACATCCTTAATGTGAAGTTCCAAACAGCAATGTTAAGGATATTTAAAGAACTCTTACCTCGTGCACTGGGTAGACGGAGGTGTAGAAGTGAAAGACAGACTGGGCTCCACCACCATGTCATGAAGGGAGAAGAGTCCTCCTAATATGATGTCCCCTTTTTTTTCCAGTGCAGGCAGGCTCATCGTGCCAGGAATTATCTCACATTGATCTTGGTACGAGTCATAGGCCAAAATCCCTGTCCACAAAAGACTAAAGAGGACAAGCCTTGCTCTTCTCCATGAAAGACTAAACTTTGTTAATGTCAGTGTCATCCATAAAGGGTTCATCCTTTCTGGAAAATAAATAACTATATACATCTGATAGTAAATTTTGCAAAACTTATAGAAATTTGACCATGACCAAAAAAAAAACTAATAAATTAAAAAACAGTTAACTTGTTAAGAAAAAGCATGAAGAATGCATCATTACATCATTAACTTATGCTGACACAAACACAACATTTAAAGAAATTTAACATACAGTATTTGGCCAACATAAGTTGATTAATATAAGCTCAATCTAGTAGTTAAAATACTTTCTATCAATCTGCTGTATCTTCCACCCCTACCAGTGGTGCACAAATAACTGTATAGTCTTTGGCATCAAGTAAGAGATGCTGCCCTGTATGATATATATGCTCTCTGTCTCATGCTGCAACTGTCAGATTGGCACTATCTCCCTGGAACTTATGATCAAAGGAAACAGAACATGAGGTTCACAACAAGTAACAACAACAACAAGGAACTGGGATGGGCACCTGACCATAATGAAGAAAGACATGAGCTGTCTCATGTCTTAGTGTTATGCCTGACTAGGTATTCATCCTTCAGGGATAAGGAAAGGCACATAGTAGTGCAGTGTTAGACAGGGCTTCTACACTACATCACACGTGAATACATTACTTTTAGAACATACACACAGCTGTACTTTTATCAATATAAAATACATTAAATTGACTTACACTGATTTACTCTAACCCTGAACCCTTTCTCCTACAATTCCCTAAACTTTTAAGGTACATTTAAAATAACCATAATTCAGCCATAATTTGATTTTTATGCTTTTAGGATTTATGTTCTGACTTACTTTTGGTGCCTAAAAGAAAGGTCAGACTCTGGAGTAATTTAGTGATTATTAATGAGTCATTGGTGTGTTTTGCATATTGTTATCAAGACAAACTCTGCAGGCTACAAAACACAGCAAAGCAGAATGAATATCACATGTTGTATGTTGTGCTGCCTTAGGCCATGCGATTGTGTTATGCACCTAATATGTCCCTGAGTGATGCTCAGAAGTGGAAGGATGGTGTCCTAGGAGACAGTGTTTAGTATTAGGATACGATAATCTCTGTATTGTTTAGTTGAGCTTTTTAACAAGACCTTGGGCTCAAAGGATCAAATGCTCTCATGGGAAAGGATTAACATTATTTTATTCTAAAAACAACTTGATGAAAAGAAAAAAAAATAGACTGTAGTTAAAAGCTATCATCGCTGGGAGATGGGTATCATGGTAAGTGAAGTTCCTCTCTTATAACAATACAAAGACAATATAAATGAATCAACTTTCTAAAAAAGGAAGAACAGAAAGAAAATACTGAGTCACAGTTAAGATCTTTGTCTTGCCTTCCTCCCCTCACCCCAACTGGCAGCCCCTCGCTGAGCCTGGTTCTGCTGGAGATTTCTTCCTGTTAAAAAGGAGTTTTTCTTTTCCAATGTTGCCAAGGCACTTACTATGATATGTAGGGGCGGTTTTTCTGTTTTCTTTGATTATTTTAGGAGTTCTCACTTGCAACATCGTCACCATTTTCTCTGCAACAGCTGGAGTTAAGCGTGTGAGAAATCGGGCAGGGCAAACTGTATGGAGATCGCACCAGGCTATTGGTTCTGAATGATTATGATTCACTAACATGGTGGCGAGAACAAAATAGACTGGTATGCAACACCGTTACCACACATTTCTGTCATTTGACTTTAACATTCCATCCTTGTACCTTACATCTCCCATCATAAATCAGACAGACACACATACATATATGCACATATATCATTATATACACACACACACACACACACACACACACACACACACACACAGTTGCTAGCTCATATATAACAAATTAACTTACTGTTCCTCAGATAGATGATTTTGTTGGCCCTTACTGGACACTGACTTTTAACAATACATGAATGGATGGTTGTTAGTGGCATATGAAGGAATCCAGATGAGGGTTGATACCTTCATGTTTGAGGCCAGTGAAGTGTCATGTGTTGACTGTGAAGCAGACAGGTAAGACCCATATGCTGGACAAATGCGCAGTTCATTTCCCCAAATTTGAAGTGTAGACCGGTGTAGACTTTGTGGTCCCATATATCCCACAATTCATAGCGCGGCGGTGGGTGTGGATATTTTGTTTCGAAAAAAACGGCGGATGCCTGAAGCGTGGCCGCCAAAGAGTAAACTTCCAAAAGTAAGTACTGAATATTATGTCACTTATTTATGTGCGATGTATGTTTAATAATGAAGAACATTAAAACATTACTGTTGGCCACATGTTGGCAAATATATGTGTCATTAGTGATGTTTGTACTTTCAGCGTCAACTTGGTTTTAAAGCTTTTACTTTAAAATATACGCTGTTCAATAGTTGACTTAATCTTACAGAGAATGTGATGATTTTATAGCTAATTAAAGTCAGTCATATATCCACAAACACAACAAGCTGAAAGTCAGTGATGCTGCTCGGTTTGCAGTCGTGAATATCACGGCACAAGCAGGATTCACTGCATTGTTAATGTTTGCTATGTTATATTGTTGCCTCTGTTCGGTGGTGTCGAGCCAAACAGACTTTAACATGTGTTTGAACGAGCTGACGTTTCACTCGTTAAGCTGAAAGAAAGATGCTTTAATCACAAGAATCACACATGTGTCCTGGGAACCAGGGGCGATTCTAGGATCAGAGCTTTGGGGATGCTGAGCACCCAGACAGCTGCGCAGCCAGGCAAGATAAACTTTACTCGTCACGATGAGACTTCTTCCCTGTCTCTGTCAGTCCCTGCATTCCTAAATGTCTCCAGTTTTCCCGAGTTCTTTCTGATTGTCTCCTTGGTGCATTTAAACCCTGTTCCTCCCTGTCCTCATCATCTGTTGTCTTCGTCTCCGTTATCAGTCATCATAATTTTACCATCTCTGTTCAAGTCTGCAAATTTCTTTATTAAATCATAAGATTCTTAAATTCATCAAGTCTCTCTGTGCCTGGGTCCTCGTCACAAAACATGACATCACTGTTTTGTACATCTTAATACAATTTAATCTCCAGACTTGTGAAAGAAAAGCAAAACACTTTTTTGAAAAGTCTGTAACAAAACCATCAAATCTAATCATGGTTATTTAAATGCTGCAAAAGAAGAATGGATTGGAATAAAAACAAATACATATCCTAACCTTAATTACTGGGGGAGAATAATGAATGATGCTCATAGTGAGTGATTTACTTAATCACTTTACTTTTTACATACACATTTTTAATGTGTATGTAAAATATAATACAGATACATAAAAATACACTTCAAAAATAGAAGTCCTTGAAATGTACAAATGTACAAAATATTAATTTAAAACAATTATAAAAATGGAGGCAACTTTGCCAATGGTACAATGTATACTATGTATGAAAAGATCTTTATTGCAGATACTACTATGGCTCTGCAGATGTTTTTATTTCATTTTAACCTATTTCGCCTCACCTTGAGGTTAGCACATCTGTCTATCACTTTTGGTGGTCAACTCTCTCAAGCAGTTTAAAAGTGTCTGTTTTGCCTGTCACTATTCCCTGTCTGTTTTCTTACCTGGTTCTTCCTGACCTTGTAATTTCTCCTCACGTTCCCCTCTTTCCTCTCTCCCTCTTTGGACTGACAATCATACACAAATAGATTGTATTCAATTAAATGAAAAAATTACATTAATATGAAAAAAAAATACTATTATGATCACTAATGAAAAAGTCCTCTCTCAGTGTACTTTCAACCAAAAGGCAAATAACCAAACTACATGTACAGCTGATAGAAGATATAAATATTGAAACACTGATCCAGCGAACTGCGTGTACTACGAAGCGTGCGGTCGCTGGATTGGGACACAGCCAGAGAGATGCAGTCAATACATACACAGGAGGAGATGGGGAAGTGGAGACAGCTGGGAACACAGCGGGGGCAAATCAGGAGTAACGACACAGGTGAAGCAAAGCTGAACATAATGCACAAGAGACACCGGCCACCACAATAAAACAGAAAGCATAACCACTGAGACAGAGACAAAGACACGAACTTGACATGGACAAGAAAGGTAAACAAACAGAGACACAACTGACTTCATGAGGAAGGACATGGGAGGAATGAAATCTAAAGACTAGATAATACAACAGAAAAAATAAATAAATATAAAACAGAGGGATTACAACTACAATAAGAACCAAAACCTGGAACAGAATCTTAACTGCAGAATATTAAATAAAACAAAATCAAAGGTCCAAACACATAAATGCTAGGTCGCAGACCCACAACTATGAAAACAGATTGTTTTATCTTTTCTGTTTTGGAGAAAGTCACTGCTACAAGTGGTCTGAAGTAGCTTTGGGTATTGGTCGCAATTGAGAAGGATGAAGATTAAATTCCACAGACAGATTAGTTCTGTCTCAGCATTAATGTGGGAATTGTAACCACACTTTTTCACTGATGCTTCCCTTTGTTGGATTTACCTTACAAGCTCATTTCACTGGACCCCGCCTGGTAGAGTGACAAATCAGTGACATGCAACACTAAATCTTGGAGAAACTCTAGGAGAAATTATATAAAAATGATGAAATTATATCTTTCTTGGGACGCCTTTCTAGGCTGCATCACGTTTCATGTGTGTTGCTCCTCCATATCATCCCTCTGGTGACAGGCTGATTGCTGAAAGGAGCATAAATTGAAAGTTTCGGAGGTCTTGCTTAATTTACAGTCATCTCTGTCCCATCAGTCTGAGTCTGCAGATATTATCAGCTCGATAGAGAACAACTTGTTCATTTTCTTTCTTCCTTATTAGATGTCATTTTTGCGCCGTTATATTGATGTAAAGGGCTACAAACAACTAGTTTGATAATCAGCTAATCCAAATCCAATCTATCTATTTATCTGACTTCTTTTTCTCATCTTTACGTTAGGTAGTGAGGTTAGGTGTAGTGTAGTTTCTTTCTTTTGGTTAGGATATCTTGATCTAATTGGAGATAAAATATCTGAATTTCAGGAGCAGGACCATGCCTCCAAACATGCTCATTCCGGTTCTCATCTATATATGTCCCCCAAGTTTACATGCCCCACCGTCCCTGCCCTTTACAATTCGTTAACGTCTTCACTTCTATTTAGTACATGGGGATCTGCCAGGCCCGGGAACCTCCGCCAGTCCCCTTCGAGGCCTTTCCCAAACCGTAGCTCAATTTATGTCCAAGCCATTCACCTTTATCTACTAAAACGATGTAAAACCTCATATGAGGACGTGGGCCCAGCGAGTGAATCTATCTATCATGGAATGCATGTCACACATATCTAATTCCTTAGATTTGTTTGTCTGATATTTTCAGCTAGAACGATCTCTTTCTCAGCCTCATCCTAGAAGGGACATAACATGACAGTAAAGGAAACACTCTGGATTTAGCAGTCAATTTGAATTTAAAGTATTACCTGTGGCTTCAGCTTTTAAGTATAAGCTGGATTTGCAGAATGCCTGGAAGGTGAAGAGCTCAGAAATCAGGAATAACATTGAGTATAATAAGTGCAAAAATTACATGGCTGTATCGAGCACACAGAAGAGATTAAGAACATAGAATTACAAATTCTAGCTGGCCTGGAAACACATTTTCTCTGCTGTTCTAAGGAAAATGAAAATGATCCAGGCAATATGTATGCCTATACTCTACATGCACTCTGTTGGATATATGGAAAAATAAAGAACCTCTGGTTGTGATATGATGGTATAGGGCTTGATTCACTATGCAGATCAAGCAATTCCTTGTTGTTTCTCACACAGTGAATATTGAGCAAAATTTCACTGCCTCTCACTGTCATGCAAAAATCATTTCCTTTTGTACTGGAAGAAGTAAGAGACCTGCGGCCTATTAGAGTCTTCAGAATATTCAGTCTCCAGGCTAATAGTCTGTTCAGAGAATGAAGGTTACTTCAAACTTTGCTGTTTGATTTTCAGCATTTTTAGCATGAATATTTTTTCCCACAAAATCAACTTAAAGCCAGTGGTGTGGGGCAACTTTTCTTATTATTATAATAAAATAATAATAAAGAATCAGCTGAATTAAGAGGCTTGAGCAGACAAAGTTAACTGTAAATATCTACACAGTGGGGATTGAAAATATGAATGAAAAATGAATCTGATGTGTTGACAAAGCAGCTGGTTAAACATATTCAGATAATTTCATAGATGCTACTTCGAAAGTGTACCTACTCTCCCATCAGATTACCGTCAAAGACCAGTGGTTTATCCATAATGTGCACGTGCAAATTACAAGAAAAACACAGCTGGCCTTTCAGCTTGTCCAGTTAAAGTAATTTTTAATGGAGAATGGACACGTCCCCAAAACAGAGAGAACTGGGTTTTTTCTGAGATTGACACAAGTGAAGCTGACTGCAGCCACAAGATGGCAGCAATATAAAGGATGGATGCACATGTTAATTGACAGGCGCGAAGATCTCTGACAGTGACAGCATTGTCTGAGATCAAAAGAAAGAGGTTGGTTTCCTATGGTACACATTATTATATATGTATTTTTAGACAGCATTGCTTGCCTTGCTTGTCCTGTCAGAATGCCACAGGAGTTATGGAAAATTTTGAAAATTCTTGTTATTAATTAAAATGGTAACTATTAAGCAAACTTCAGTTAAACACCACAACTTTTGATTTTCCTAAAATAAATCTCATATCTCAAATCCTATACATACTACAGGCTATAGTAAGAAGGAACAATTGGGTGGCATACACACAGTTGTACAAGCTATTTGGATAGAGCACCACTTTGCTAACGTTTGGAAGAAGACCCAAAATGTCACAATAAGAAGAAAGGGAAATTGGTTAGGATGTTCAGCAACAACCCAGGAACCACCAAGCCTGCCAGAAACTAGAAACTGCTGAAAAAGTAGTGTCACTGTCCACAAGAAGCCAGTTTTACATAACCATGGACTGAATGGTTCAAAATTGCCACTTTCAAATCAATATTCAGCTGCCCAAATTGACAAGCCAAATGATTTCTGGGAGAAATGCTTTATGGTCAAACAAGAAAAAGATCAAACTATTTAGCCAAATTGACAAGAGGTATTTTTGGAGTACGAGTACCAGTTATTAAGCATGGTGGTGGTATCATGCTCTCGGGTTATTTTGCTAGTACATTGCACAAAGTCAATGAAATAATTAACATCACCTCAAATCAACAGCTTCAACTTAAAAACAACTGGTTGTTCCAAGACAACAAACATCAAAAGTGATTTTGAAACTGATAAAGTTATAAAGTAAAGAGTTGTCAGTTATCCAACCAGAATTATGCTAGAAGGTTGTTGCTGTCTACCAGGAGCATTTGGTGTGGTGCAGCATTTGGTGTGGTGCAGCTCGATAAAAGTCATTTAAGGGGTAGTGGTCACATCACAATTTAGACTCAGTGCCATCTTATAAATGTATAGATATAATATACGATTTAAAATATATATGCATACGCTTATGTATAACATGAAATATGTCACACATATTCACAGACACAAAAGTTTTTAAATATCCTTCACTTGTGGCAAGTTTTTTTGATGTTTGCATGTCACTTGTTTGTGAACTTGTAGATGATGAAAACAACATGTGTTGTCTTAATCTGAATGAATAACAACATGCATTGAAGCATAAGTGTGTGCACTTGGGAAGCACTTAAACTTGTTTGTGAGCATATTATGAAAGGGAAACTATGTTATGACATCAACCTAAACCTGCCAATTTACCTTTTTCCCAGAGGGGTGAGAGGTAGACAAGGGGCAAACTGGGCAAGAAAAGACAAGCAAGTGTTTTCGACAAGACTGATGACATCTGGCCCTTAGGATAGAAAACAAGCGTTCACCAGGTGTTGCGTTGAAAACTAATTAATTTAGAATTTTTTTAATTGAAGGTTACCTTGTTTCTCTCAAAACAATTAGCATTGATGCCATTAATTAGTGAGATGGCAGTGAGACATTAGTTACTGTCACCTGCAATTATTAGTTTAATATTGAAGAGAAGAAAAAAAAACTCTTCTAAGTTAAGTTTAAGAAACATACACACATACTGAGTACAAAGGTATACAAAGTATAAAGGTTTCTATTCAAGGGTGTCATTGTTTTCACAATTTGAAATTAAACATTACATTTCAAAGTAGTTTATCTAATTTATGTTCAAGCTAATGCTGTACATATATATTTATATTCATTAGGTTTACAAGGATTAAAAATATCAGTATGAGTTCAAATAACATTGGCTGTATTCAGGCCACTCAAATCTCCATCATGACTTTCAGACTTCATTGTAACTCTAATTCTGCTGAATATCTTCTATTTGATTGTCATCTACCCACAATTTAATTGTAATTCAGTTATCTAGCTGTAAAACCTTTTAGGCAGAACTGGGAAATATAGTCTTTTTCTTCTATGAGCACAGTCATCTTTAGAATTTCCCTCGTTGCAGCCTTTTAAAAAGTATCCACACGTCATCATCAATTCTTTGGTAAATGTCATATTTTGATATGGACACTTGATATGGACCCAATACTATTAACACTGTGACTATCTCCTAGTATGCAGCAGAAATCAGGGTAGTGGGAAAAGACTTGCCGCCAAAGATGACCATAACCAAGTACCCCTATTGGTTCCATTGAATTTTGGCAAACAAAGCAATTGTTTGATTTCAGTCCTTTTGTGAGTTTGCACTTCACATCAGAAGATGTTTCTCATTATTACTGAATGTCACCGTTATACCTGAAGCCCAGTGATATTTTGCAAACATTTGGATTTACTCTTAAGATTGTCCCTGTAAGAGAAACTACTGTGACCTTATAGAGTCATGAGAAAAGAAAGTACATCTTCTTTCAGTTCTAAGGTTTTATGTATCTGGACATAACAAAAAATAAATAAACCATCTGGTCCTTACCAGGTTCAAAAATTATTTCAACACATTTTGAGGTACACAGCAATAAATAATCTAACATACATATTACATACAGTATATCATTTTTGTTTTTAACAAAAACTATCCCAGAATGAACAAACAATGAGTCAGAAACTATCAAGATGACTCAAGAACCACCTTTAGCAACATAAACTTGAAGTAATGTTCTGCATATCTTTACCAATCCCTCACATCACTGAAGAGGAATTTCAACCCAATACTATTAACACTATTGCTTCAGATTATTGATATTTGTGGGCATTTTTTTCCCAGTGATAGCATTCTGGCCAGGGTGAGGTCTGTCACCTTGATTCTTTACTTTCTCAGGCATTATGATTTGCTGCTGTGCTTTGGATCACTGCTCTGTTACATGATGTAGTTTAGGCCAAGCTTTAGCTCTCGGATAGATGATCTCACATTAGACTCTACAATACTTTGGTATCAATGTGCTCAGATTCTGTGGTGAAATGGGCCCAAAACATCACCCCTCTACCAATGTGCTTGATATGTAATAATTTCCCCCAGGGATCAATAAAGTATTCTGATTCTGATTCTGATGTGGTATGAGGCGTCTGTGCTGATGTGCTGGATTTGGTTTCTAACAAACATGCATTATGGTTAGACATTTCCATTTTCTTCTCTGCTTTTGAAAGGATATTATTCCAGAGGTATTGTGGTTTATTAGGGTGTTGCCATACTTGTTAAGGCTTTTTTCTAATTGTACTGTCATGAACTTCAATATTTAACATGCCAACTTGGGCCTATAGAGTCTGAGATGTGACTCTTAGGTGTTTTTGCAATTTCTTTAAACATTGCACAGTCTGACTGAACAAGTCCCTTAATTGGTTTTAATTAAAGACACAACATTGAATTTTAGGGCTTATCATCATTGAGGTTAAGAAATTAAGAAATTAAGTTTCAATCTATAATAAGAACACACAGCCAGTGTCAATATTGGTGTGTCTGTGGCCATGCCACGTAAAAAAAAAAAAAAAAAAAAAAAAAAAAAAAATTATATATATATATATATATATATATATATATATATATATATATATATATATATATATATATATATATATATTTAACTTGTCACTGTGCTTATGTTGAATTTCTTTATATTTCCCTCATGTGTTGGTCTACTTTTTGTTCTGTAATTGTTGTATATGTTTGTATTTATATGCATTTTTGTCCCCTTACAGTGTGTGTATGGACTAGTAATATTGGCTGTATACAGTTTTTTAGTTACTACTACTACTACTACTACTACTACTACTACTACTACTACTACTAATAATAATAATAATAATAATAATATGCTGCTGCTGCTGCTGCTGCTGCTGCTGCAGCAGCAAAATATACACCATAACTGGAATTAGTATGGTTTTCAGTAATTCCACAATACTACCAGCAGATGACAGTATTGTCCATGGTATGGTGATCCAATGGAGGTACAAAGAAATCACTGATTTGTGATTGTGTGTATGTGTAATTTGTTAGGAAAAGTATTTTACTTTTTTTCTTTTATTTTCATTGATTTAAATCTTGCACTACATACTGTATTGCTGTCCCAGATGTGTTCTGTATAAGAACAAAATTAGGTTTCAGCTTTTATAATTTCTTATTTATTTCTCTCTTTCCATGTTCTACCCCATAATTTAGCTGACTTGTATTCTAAGTTCCCTGTTATGGTAATACTGACCTTCCAAGACTAACTCTAACACTTTAGTGTAGGCCGTTCACTCTTGCAACACTAAAATGCTCTCTTGAATATAAAGATCATTTAGTAATAATAAAGAACATCACTGGACTGCACAGAGATCTGACCTGATCCCCATTAAAAAAAGAACACAGGTAATAATCATCTGCTGCACTGCTACAAACTTATAAATACTACATAAGTGTACCAAAGGAAGCAGATCGTTTTTGGATTGTTATCGAAATGTAGCTTAAATATTTATTATTTGTCAATGTTTTGCTAACCTACCCTGCAACAACCCTCATAATACCAAAGAGAATAAGCCTAGGTGTATAAAAAGTTCAGATCCAGTTGATTGATAATATGTCTTTTGACACTAAAAAAAACATATACGAAGTTACCTTCTGACTTTCATTCATTTCATCAAGTTCAAAAAGTAAGATCAATCATAGACTTTGGCCTTGACGGCACCAGCTCTCCAGTGGACATCATGAGGGTATCATGATGCAACACTCCTGGAAACAAGTATCTGCTAAGAGGATAGGTGTGTGAGCTGAGTGTATTCTGGAGGGAATTTCTCAGTTTGTTATTGTGCTTGTTACTGGGATGAGCCACAGGTGTAGGTCATGGTCAGGCCTTAGGCACCTGCACTTCAGCACCTGTGTTCGAACTTAATCAATACCCAAAGGTAAACAACCGTGACTGAAACACCAATTTAACTTTGCATAAACAAAATTAACAATATCTTTTGGTAATTCAAAAGGGCCCAAGAGGCACACCAGCTGCTACTGAACATCCCTTTGGCTGAAAGGCAACAATAACAAAATTAATTATTGCAAGGCTCAATACACTGCTAAATCAGTTATGCTAAATTGTTTATTTTGCTTCCTTGTCAAAAGTGTAACTTTAATCCCCTAATCCAAATGCAATACCTTCTTAAAGTGCCACACAGGGAAATAACTGAAAATACAAGGTAAACATGCCAAAAGCATTTAGCACAAATTCAAATCAAGAATGATTATGTGTAAATCCCCATGCAATATATAATGTTGTTTTTTGTTTGTTTCTTTTGTTTTTATTTCACATTCAAACTTTCTGTTCAAAGCAGACAGAACAAAGAAAGAAAGAAATTGACCGATTAAAAAAACAACAACATATTAGCCCAGATTTCTAGATTACTAGATGTAGGATTCCACATCACTATGTTCATCCAGCTGAGGTTTTGTTAGTCAAAAAGACTTTCAAATCATCTTCCCCAACTGTTCATAACAGTTTACAAAAAAACAATAGTTACTATCGAAAACTACTGCACTAGTTGTTTTCTGAAAAAAATGACTTACTTGGTATGTCATGTTACAATATTAAGTGTAATGAAAAAGGCAGATATTTGGGTCACATTACCAGGAATAATGTACACGGTTATGACAGTGTTCAGCAGTAATACTACCATTTGTATGCTGGAACACAAATTTCCTATGTGATCTAAAATAGTCAATATTAAAACTTTGCAGCATTTTGAAGCCCTGCAAAATGGAAGTGCCTTGTTTGTATAAGTCCCCAAGATGAACAACTGCAAACCATATACTATATTTAATTATGGTCCCCACTTTTCATACCTTTACATTTTGAGGAACTGTATGTACACTGATGTATAAATTAACTAACTCTAAAAATGTAATCTTATTGAGCTACAGTTACACAAGATATGGTATTACTTGTGTTTTCACAAGTCTGTGTTTAATTCACTTGTAAACTTCTGTTTTTCATTTGCAATGATATGGATCTATATATTATTGTTTTAGCACTGCGGTTATTGGAACACTGTTAATACAGTGGAATAAGTAAATCGGGTATAATTGAAGATATTCACAAATACATGTATGGATAAAATACTCTTGTAATTGTTTTTTGAAGACATATATTCTCATTATTTTCATTACAGCAAACAGAGTGTGTACAATCATATGTATAAAATAAAATAAACTGAATGAAAGAAAGGGAATCTGAACACTTTCAAGTTAAACATACGGTAGCATTCATCATCTCTACATTTTGAAATCAAGGCCTGCTGGCCATAACTCTGTGTGAAAATAGCCAAATAGTACATTTTACTCATAAATCAAATCCCACTAAACATCATATCTATATTGGGTCCATCAATTCTGGTCATGGATTAATGTCCAAAGCAGGTCCAGATCTTGGACGTCCAAACTTGGACGTCAATATGATGTTCAACGTTTGAGCTTTGGACTGGGTAATATTTCTGGACATTATGTGTCTATGACAGGTGCAGGAAATGTACATTATTTATACATTTTTTTAAATCATTTTTTAATTACAAATGTGTTTTATTACAAAGAGCTTATGGTTGTAAGAGGAAGTGAACATGGTTGTGATTGGTAGAGAAGTTGCAATGACAAGTAGGAGAAGTTTGTGAAAGTGTATATGTATGAACTGGACTATCTGCTCGACAGTCTTTGTCAACGCGCACATTTTCCAAACTGTGAGAAGCTGGGGACATGTCCACCGAGCAGCTGCTCACTTTTGTTTTAGCTTCAAGAGCCTGCGGCATCTTGGAGATGTGCACTGATCACTCTGCATTTCTTTGTACATAAATGTTATGATCTAGACCCATTTCAGAAGGTGGCATACTGTTCCAGATCATTTTCCAATAACTTCATTTGATTGTCTCAGCCACAAATGATAGCTATAGACGGATACAAAAGTGTAAACAAAGCAACAAAAAGATTAACTGGTAGTCTATAGAAAACATGTCCTTTACCCTCTGAAAATATGTGACTACTGACACTATCCGGTCTTTAAGTGATGACGTGACGAATCCTGCTTCCGGGTCTAAAGTAGTCTGCGTTTAATATGGCTTTTGTGTTGTTAACATGTTTAATGTTATGTATTTTCTTCTATTTAATCTCAAAAAGCTCCTAAAACAGTCAGTGATCACTGTTGACCTCCCTCGGCTTTCATTACTGCTAATCATTTATTTAAGCTCAGTTTTTAAAACCTTAGGATGTAACTACAGCCCAGCCCATGCAGCAGTATATGAATGACTAACCTTGTATTGTGGATGGATTATCTCAGTTGTTCTCCTGGCTGAAGTTTGGTCCTTTTACAGCATCCTGCCATGCGATTACATTTGTTCCTGACCACCGAGAACACTCACGTTAACTTTTATCGAGTGGAAAAAAGTTAGCTTGTTTATATTATGTGTGTGTGAATGCCAGAGTGAATGAATAAAGTGCTTTGGGTGCCTTGAAAAGCGCTATATAAATCCAATCCATTATTATTATTATTATTATTATTATTATTATTATTATTATTATTATTATGCTCACATAGCTGTGTCACTAGCGGTCACGTAGCAAATCATTATATACCAGCTAGCCAAACTTCAGTAACCCTACAAACGTTACTGCTGTTCTGACTTCATTTATGTTGGATGTGATAGAAGAGCCGTACGTTTGAATTTGTTTCCAAAATCCATCAGTCAGTATTTAGATGGAAGCTAGCGAGCTAACTTTCTGCTAATTTCTAACTCCGTTAAATGTCATAAATTCCGTTTTCATGGATGCCCGGATGTTAAACTCAATTGTTACACCTGGTAGAGCAGAACACTGATCATTTTATTACAGATGAAAAACTTTAGACAGTTTTTCAGCTCTCAGTGATGCCACAGTGATCATTTGATTTATGGACCTGGAGTTTGAGCCCAGACACGGCTAGTGACGTCAGACTTAAAGACCGGATAACAACAGTATAAAAACAACATTTAAACAGGCTTTAGGCTTTAGGCTAAGTTTTGTTAAGTTTGGCATTGAGAAGATGTCCACAACAACCACAGTTTGACTATAAATAGCCTGTACATGGAGGTCCTACAGACATCTACACTAGATGTTCTGTAGACGTTGAGAAAAAAATGTCACCTGGCATTACAAAACAACCCCTCCAGTGGACCAAAACTGGATGTCCAAAAGTGACATATTAAAAAGGTTACTCTGACATCACTTTGCATAGTGGGATTAAATTAAAATTTTAAGTATTTATGGATTTTTTTTCAAAATGCACAAGTTTTATCTAATATTTTATGTTAAATCCTCAAATTGTGTATAATTATGCATTGATATCCACTGGACTTTATGTTTGTTGGTCTGAAGTTATAATTTGTTTCATTTGTTTAATATAAATTTGGAAATCTAAAAAACCTAAAATTGTAACAAATCATTATCAACACATAATATCATGACGAGGCCCAATGAAAGTTTTCCTGTCTCTGATTGGTTGGTAAAAACTAACGTATCCTGCCATGGTCTAAGATAAAATTCTGCTCTAACCCAGACAAGAGTAGCTTTTTCCCACCATAATGCATACATAGAAGATGTTGTCATTGATAACAGGGCTAGTGTTCATTGGATTTTTTGCATTTCAAACTGTAGAGGAGAAAGCTTCTCTGTGTCAAATACTGGGGAGTCCAGAGTTTCCTATGATGTCAAAAGAAGGAGATGTTATGATCGGTGGAGCCTTTTCCATCCACAGCAAAATAACATCGCCTTCACTTGTCTTTACAGAGAAACCCAAACGCCTCAGGTGTTCCAGGTAATTTTATGCTATTAACAAAAATACTGAGTTTTGTGACAGTAAACACAAGTTTATATTTCCTTGTCATTTCTCAGTGTCAACCTTAGGGAGTTTCGATTTGCACAGACGATGATATTTGCTATTGAGGAAATAAACAAAAACAGTTCTCTTCTTCGCAATGTTTCTATTGGATATCGTATTTATGACAACTGTGGCTCAACACTGTCCTCAATGCGTGCAGTTATGGCCCTGATTAATGGTGATGAATGGATGCTGGGAAAGAGCTGCTCTGGCCAATCAGCTGTGCATGCTATTATTGGGGAGTCTGAATCCTCTTCAACCATTGTTCTGTCACAAACTACTGGACCATTTAAAATACCAGTGGTAAGAGGGATGTTGATGGATATTCCATGTATGCATATGAAATGTAAACTTTCCTTATTCTGTCTCTCTTTCTTGCATCTTTCTATTGTGTGTACTCAGATAAGTCATTCAGCTACTTGTGAGTGTTTGAGTAGCAGGACAGAATATCCTTCTTTTTTTCGAACCATTGCCAGTGACTTTTATCAAAGTCGAGCCCTCGCTCAACTGGTCAAGCACTTTGGCTGGACCTGGGTTGGAGCAGTCAATAGTGATAGTGACTATGGTAACAATGGCATGGCTATCTTCCTCGCTGCGGCCCAAGAAGAAGGAGTATGTGTGGAATACAGAGAGAGGTTTCACAGGGCAGAACCAGAAAAACTTCTAAAAGTGGTTGATGTGATCCGTAAGAGCACTGCCCGGGTTATTGTTGGTTTCCTGGCCCATGTAGAGATGAACAACCTTCTGGAGCAATTGAGTCTGCACAACATCACTGGCAGACAATTCATTGGAGTGGAGGCCTGGATTACTGCTAACAGCCTTGTGACTCCTACCAGCTTTGCTGTATTGGGAGGCTCACTGGGCTTTGCAGTGCAAAAGGCTAATATCAGTGGCATGGAAGATTTTTTAGTCAAAGGCTTTTGGGAGACAGAATTTCAGTGTAAGGAGGCAAACCAGGACAGTATGATAAATACTACATTTTGCAAAGAAAATCAGGATCTAATGGAGCTGATAGATTATGATGATGATGTGGCAGAGCTGAGATACTCCAGTAACATTTACAAAGCAGTCTATGCTGTAGCCTATTCTCTGCATAATATCCTAAAGTGCTCAAACATTCAAGGGTGTGACAAGAAAGTTCATGTTACTCATAGGCAGGTAAACTAAACTAATGACTAAAATTTTCTTTGTTTTGTACATCAAAATAGTGATATTAATATAATGGCAATATATGACACAGTTTAGTTTTCTGGTCTTCAGGTAGTGGAGTCCCTAAAGCAAGTGAACTTTACTATTAAGAATGGGGATCGAGTGTGGTTTGACAGCACTGGAGCAACTGCTGCCAGGTACGAGGTGGTAAACTGGCAGCATGGACCAGATGGATCTGTTCAGTTTATACCAGTTGGCTATTATGATGCTTCTCTACCTCCTGGTCAGAGGTTTGTTCTTAAAACGGAAGCCATTGTGTGGCCTGGAGGAAGCAAAGAGGTAAATATTTTAACTGATAAAACAACAGTTAAAAATGTGTCTCTTCAAAAACTTTCACATATTCCTCTTTATTGGATCTGAAGTTGCCTGTCTCAGTGTGCAGTGTCAGCTGCCATCCAGGAACACATAAAGTTCTTCAAAAAGGAAAGCCAGTCTGCTGCTATGACTGTATGCCATGTGCAGAAGGAGAAATCAGCAACACCACAGGTATCACAGTCCTGAATTACAGCAACGTGCATACACTGTTTGCTTTCTACAGTTTATGTGTCATGTTTAAGTCTTCTGTGGTACAGTTACTGATTTACAGTTACACTGATTTAATACCAATAACGGCAACACTATTTTCATTACAGATTCTAATGACTGCAAAAAGTGTCCTGGAGAATATTGGTCCAATCAAAACAGAGATGCATGTATATTAAAAAATGTTGAGTTTCTTTCCTTCACAGAATTTATGGGAAAGATTATTGTGTTTTTTACTTTCTTTGGTGTTCTCCTTAATTTGATAGTGGCTGCTCTATTCTTAATCAAGAAGGACACTCCACTGATAAAGGCCAACAATTCTGAGCTGAGCTTCCTGCTGCTCTTCTCCTTGACTCTTTGTTTCCTGTGTTCTCTAACTTTCATTGGTCAGCCCTCCGAGTGGTCCTGCATGCTTCGACACACAGCATTTGGCATAACTTTTGTGCTCTGTATCTCTTGTATTCTGGGGAAAACAATAGTAGTACTGATGGCCTTTAAAGCTACACTTCCAGGGAGTAATGTCATGAAATGGTTTGGACCTGTACAGCAGAGACTGAGTGTTCTAGCATTCACTCTCATACAGGTATTGATTTGCATTCTTTGGCTAACAATAAACCCACCATTCCCCTACAAAAATATGAATCATTACAAAGAGAAAATTATACTTGAATGTGCCCTGGGATCACCTGTAGGTTTCTGGGCTGTGTTAGGATACATAGGGCTGCTGGCTATGTTATGTTTTGTACTTGCTTTCTTAGCTCGAAAGCTGCCTGATAATTTCAATGAAGCTAAATTTATCACTTTCAGCATGTTGATATTCTGTGCAGTGTGGTTAACCTTTATACCAGCTTATGTCAGCTCCCCTGGAAAATTCACAGTTGCTGTGGAAATATTTGCTATTCTGGCATCAAGTTATGGGCTACTCTTTTGTATTTTTGCACCAAAATGCTATATTATTGTAATTAAACCTGAACTGAACACAAAGAAACATTTGATGGGAAAAATACAATCAAAATAAATCAAGGCACCAGTTTTATTTCAAATGCATTTAGTCGTATACTTTTTGATTTCACTACTTACCCTTACGTTTTGGTGTGACATTCATTTTCACATGTATTGTATTTGTATTTTCTAGTTTTTCAAAAATCTTCAAAAAATTGTACAAAGTGAATGTACGATGTTTTCTGTAGAATGTAGAGTTTTCTTTTTTGTATTGATTTTGATAATTTTATAGTGTACTAATTCTAACACTGTCAGTAATATTAACAATAACAATCAACAATAAAAATGTGTAATAAAAATTTGATACACTTTTTTTGGTTCATTATTAAATTGGGAATTAAGTGAATATAACGTTCTTTAGTTTAATATGAATAAATTAAACTAAAAAAAACTACTTGTCGCACTTTATTATTAGCATAGGTATAGTCTACAGTATAGACAATGCCTTCTGATTTGCAAACCTTTATCATGTACACATGAGTCAAAAAGCTTTGTCATTACAAAATAAAAATGCTTGAAAAAACACATAAACCTGAACCTGATCCTGCAAATTGTTGGATTATTGCAGGGTCTTTTTACCTTATAATATAAAGCACCTTGAAGCAACTGTTATTGTGAATTGCTGTTATATAAATAAAATTAAATTGAATCAGTTCTGAACTGAGTTCTGTGTTTAATATGTTAAAAGTAATTTTTTCAAATATTGCAGTATGCACTTGTGAACCAGGCCTCTTTCTCAGGCATGACCTGTTCACACTCAACCTTTTAAAAACAATCACTCCTCAGCACTGATCAAGTTTGTTGGACATAGTACAGCCTCACTGACAGAAAAGTGCAAGGTACAGTGGGGCAAAAAAGTATTTAGTCAGCCACCGATTGTGCAAGTTCCCCCACTTAAAATGATGACAGAGGTTAGTAATTTGCACCAGAGGTACACTTCAACTGTGAGAGACAGAATGTGAAAAAAAAATCCATGAATTCACATGTAGGATTTGTAAAGAATTTATTCGTAAATTAGGGAGGAAAATAAGTATTTGGTCACCTCAAACAAGGAAAGTCTCTGGCTCTCACAGACCTGTAACGTCTTCTGTAAGAAGCTTTTCTGTCCCCCACTCGTTACCTGTATGAATGGCACCTGTTTGAACTCATCATCTGTATAAAAGACACCTGTCCACAGCCTCAAACAGTCAGACTCCAAACTCCGCCATGGCCAAGACCAAAGAGCTTTCGAAGGACACCAGGAAAAGTATTGTAGACCTGCACCAGACTGGGAAGAGTGAATCTACAATAGGCAAGCAGCTTGGTGTGAAAAAATCAACTGTGGGAGCAATCATCAGAAAATGGAAGACATACAAGACCACTGATAATCTCCCTCGATCTGGGGCTCCACGCAAGATCTCATCCCGTGGGGTCAAAATGATCATGAGAACGGTGAGCAAAGATCCCAGAACCACACAGGGGGACCTGGTGAATGACCTGCAGAGAGCTGGGACCAAAGTAACAAAGGTCACCATCAGTAACACACTACAACGGCAGGGAATCAAATCCCGCAGTGCCAGACGTGTTCCGCTGCTGAAGCCAGTGCATGTCCAGGCCCGTCTGAAGTTTGCCAGAGAGCACATGGATGATACAGCAGAGGATTGGGAGAATGTCATGTGGTCAGATGAAACCAAAGTAGAACTTTTTGGTATAAACTCAACTCGTCGTGTTTGGAGGAAGAAGAATACTGAGTTGCATCCCAAGAACACCATACCTACTGTGAAGCATGGGGGTGGAAACATCATGCTATGGGGCTGTTTTTCTGCCAAGGGGACAGGACGACTGATCCGTGTTAAGGACAGAATGAATGGGGCCATGTATCGTGAGATTTTGAGCCAAAACCTCCTTCCATCAGTGAGAACTTTGAAGATGAAACGAGGCTGGGTCTTCCAACATGACAATGATCCAAAACACACCGCCCCGGCAACAAAGGAGTGGCTCCGTAAGAAGCATTTGAAAGTCCTGGAGTGGCCTAGCCAGTCTCCAGACCTCAACCCCATAGAAAATCTGTGGCGGGAGTTGAAAGTCCGTGTTGCTCGGCGACAGCCCCAAAACATCACTGCTCTCGAGAAGATCTGCATGGAGGAATGGGCCAAAATACCAGCTACTGTGTGTGCAAACCTGGTAAAGACCTATAGTAAACGTTTGACCTCTGTTATTGCCAACAAAGGTTATGTTACAAAGTATTGAGTTGTATTTTTGTTATTGACCAAATACTTATTTTCCACCCTACTTTACGAATAAATTCTTTACAAATCCTACCATGTGGATTCATGGATTTTTTTTTTCACATTCTGTCTCTCACAGTTGAAGTGTACCTCTGGTGCAAATTACTGACCTCTGTCATCATTTTAGGTGGGGGAACTTGCACAATAGGTGGCTGGCTAAATACTTTTTTGCCCCACTGTATATCAGACAACAGTTTACGGACCATATTCAGTGTTAGTATTTATCATACAAGCCCAATTCTGAAAATATTGGGATATTGTACAAAATCTGTTTAAAATTTGTTTACGCTATTGTGGATAAAGTATGGGTTTCTACGATACCATCTCACACACATGTCCACACAGAGAGAAAAGAGAGAAAAAATGTCAGCCATAGACATCGCCACTATGATACCATGATGTCACCCATTAGTTTTGGACTGCATTTTAAAACCTCAAGATTAATGTGACTTCTGTGTTAATGCTATAATAATGCTAACATTTCACTCACCACTGCTGTCAGGACACCTGTCAGTCACAGTGGCTATGCAACTAACTACAGTATCTATGTGAACGAGTTACAATAAAGTCCAAAGATGTCAACAATACATTTTGTACTCACTTATAAACATGATTTCAGTTGTAAAGCTCCTTGTGATTGCTTTTTTCTCTAGCTGATTGCCACAGTCACCCACATTTTGAATCAAACGCACCAACCTGTTAGTAGTCATTTACCATGTACTCTCAGACATACAGCGAAACCTGAAAAAGTGTGATGCAGGCCAGAAATGTAGAATATTTGCCCTCAAAGTAAAGGTTGTGCTTCATAACTATAATCAACATGTTTCAAGAGGTAAAACTTTAAAGGTAAACGTTCTCTGTTTCTGGTTTATGGGGCGCCGTTTGTAAACTGAAGCATGCTGAAATTAACTACCAGCATGTCCAGAGATTTAGCTGGACATATGCTGCGGTGATTGTAAAGTGGACACTGCAGTTGCTTAGTGTGACTACTGCTGAACCTTTGGATGGCCAACAAAATGGCTCTTTCGATGTTTTCAGCTAAATTGCTGGACATGTTGGTAGGCAAGAAGTGAAGCAGCCCATGGCGGTTAGATGTGACTGTCAGGCAAGAGCAGACAAACAACCTGACCACTACCGGCACACTTTAGCGCCGGAGGTTTTTGTAAAGCTTTTATTTTGGTTTTCTGTTGACCTGTACAATAAATTTGCATGTTAGCTAAATATTTAGTTTCCCGTAACATTTAGATTTAACATTTAAATTTAAATACAATATTTAGATTTAGTATTTAACATTTAAAATTGTGTTTTAAATATAAAAAGTTACAAATGTTTTAGTAAATGTTGTAAAAGTGACTCGAAAAAACATGTTTTTGTAAGGTTTTAAGCTATATGTGGAAAAATTTTGCCGTTAATTTCAGCATGTTTCAGTTTACAAACGACGCCCCATACTGGTTTGCTTCACCCTTTTCCCAGTGTAACTAGAGCTTGGCAAGTCACTTGCTTATCTTTATCGTTCATACTAACTTTCAAATGTAGGAACTAGCCAGCCGTAGCTACGTATGCTGCAGTGCCATAACGGTTTGTGACCAGTTTCATGACTGCTAGCAATCTCCAGTAACTACTCATGAATTTCAGATTTCACTAGCAACTTTTGGTTGCCAGTGGGTTACTAATCAGTCTATATAAGTGTGTGAGTGTGTGAGTGTGTTTACAAAACAAATATTTACATATATGTCTTGTTTAGAGTCTTTATTTAGTTACCACAAAGGTTATGGAATGTTGCCACCTAAAATATCTTAAATAGAAGTTTGACAGCTGTTTAAGTATTAAGTATTTATTTTAAATTGTGTTGATTTTATCACACTGCCAAATGGTTCCTGTTTTGAACCATCAATTAATAAAGAAAACTGTGCAGCTGAATTAGAATATCTAGCTCTGTGTGTGTTGAGTTGTATGGTCCCACGTGGAGTCTTGTGTCATTCAAAAATTTAATGTTTTTAAATTATTAAATCGTTTCAATTACCACTATTATAACAATTTACATAATTTACAAAACAATTTACACTATTATTATATCAAATGTTTCCAAAGAAGACAGCTTAAAATATATGCATTTTCTGGTAAGGGTGACTCAAAAAAAAAAAAGCTGTCTCCCATAAAAATCGCAAAACAGTGTGACAATGTATGTCATACTGTGATATGATAGGAGGACCTCAGGCTTCATCAATTATAGCTCTATAAAGCTCTGCCCATTAAAGAATACACATGCTTGGTCAGTAATATCAAAACAGAGTACAGGGCTGTACATGCATGAGTGTGGTTGTCTGTAAAAGATGTATGACTGCACATTCAGAGTGTTATTTTGGGGTTTATTTATGGGAGTCTGCAGAGCAGAGGAAAATACTGTTCTCTGTGAAATGCTGGGAAGTCCAGAGGTTCCTCTTTTGACTAAGAAAGGGGATATTACTATTGGAGGAGCTTTTTCTATCCATAGCCAAATCTCAAAGCCTTCGTTCTCCCTGACTCATACTCCAGAAACTCTCACATGCTCCAGGTTTGTCTTTTTTCCCTTTGCAGGGTTCATGACTTGAAGAGCTTTACATTACACTTTTTAAAACACTTTTTTTTACTCTTTTCAGGATAAATTTGAGAGAATTTCGTTTTGCCCAAACAATGATTTTTGCAGTAGAAGAGATCAACAATAGCAGCACTTTACTGCCTAATATTTCAGTTGGTTATAAGATATTTGACAGCTGTGGTTCAACACTGCCTTCAACACGTGCAGTGATGGGTTTACTAAATGGACAGGAAAGGACAGCAGAGAAAACCTGCAGCAGTCATTCATCTGTTCATGTCATCATTGGAGCTTCTGAGTCTTCCTCAACCATTGTGATGCTACAAATTTGTGGGACCTTCCAAATACCAGTAGTAAGTATTTATAATATTTGTGTCAATTTTTTATAATGTGACTCTCTCCAAAAATTGAAGTTTAGTAACTTTTTTGGTCACTTACAGGTTTATGTGAATCTTAGATTTAAGGCTTCCAAGCTTTACATTAAATTTAGTTACAAGCCAGAAACAACATTTTGTTTTGTCTCTGAAGACCCAACTGTAAATCTCTTCCCACTTACTTGTCAATTTGTTTTTGTTTTTCTCTTTTACTTCATTTCAGATCAGCCATTTTGCCACATGTGCTTGTCTGAGTAACAGAAAGGATTACCCTTCATTCTTCAGAACCATCCCCAGTGATTACTATCAGAGCAGGGCCCTGGCAAAACTGGTAAAATATTTTGGATGGACATGGGTTGGGGCAGTCAGAAGTGACAATGATTATGGCAACAATGGGATGGCAACTTTTATCACAGCAGCAAGTCAGGAAGGGGTTTGTGTTGAATATTCAGAGGCCATTTCAAGGACTGACTCTAGTGAGGAGGTTGCAAGGGTGATTGAAGTGATTCGTAGTGGCAGTGCAAGAGTTTTGATTGCCTTTCTTGCCCAGGGTGAGATGGACATTTTGCTGGAGGAAGCTCTGAAGCAGAACTTGACTGGGTTGCAGTGGGTGGGCAGTGAATCGTGGATAACAGCAAGTCATTTGACTACTAAGAGGTACTCTGGCATACTGACAGGGTCTCTGGGCTTCACTATCAAAAAGGCAAAGATTGCAGGCCTGCGAGAATTTCTTTTACAGGTTAACCCAAGTCAGGATCCTCAGAATAGTGTGCTAAGAGAGTTCTGGGAAACGGTTTTTGGCTGCAGTTTTCAATCCAGGCTGCCTGGTCAGATTCAGTGCTCTGGCTCTGAGAAGTTAGAGGACATAAACAATCCTTTTACGGATGTATCACAACTAAGGATATCTAACAATGTGTACAAGGCTGTGTATGCCATAGCTCATGCTATGCATAACTTGTTAAATTGTGGTCAAAGTGCTAAAGCCATGAATCAGTCATGTATATGGAAGGATCATTTAGAGCCAAAAAAGGTAAGACATTACCTTACAAAATCGTAGAAAAAGTATTTATTTGATCTAGAATTCTATATATGCTAAGTTACCAACCCTCGTTTTGGATTGGTAGATTGTGAAACACCTCCAAGATGTCAATTTCACTCTTCAGTCGGGAGAAAGAGTATATTTTGATGAAAATGGAGACCCTTCAGCAATGTATGAACTTGTGAACTGGCAGAGAAACCAAGCAGGAGATATAATTTTTGTGGCTGTAGGGAGCTATGATGCTTCACTACCAAATGAAAGTCAGCTTGCCGTGAATGGAATCAATATAACATGGGTTTCTGAATCCCGAATGGTAAGTCTATTTGAGAGCAAGGAATATTTATTTAATACTTATTTTGCAGGTTGATTAAAATTAAAATTTTATTAATAAAAACTGTCATTCAGAAAGTTTTTTAATATTGAACTTTAGCAAATAAAAACAATCTCTCCCACATACACAGATATGTATAATCCTTAATTTTCAATGTTAATTTTCAATAACAATGTTAACATAACAGCTTCAGAACTATTTTTATGTTAATTTTCCCCTCTGATGCAGAATAATGAGTAAAATAATGGTCTGAAGGTTAAATGCATGTTTGTATGTTTTTCTTTCTTCAATATTATTAATGTGAAATAAATTGAACAATCTAAATTCAGTATGTGGATTACAAGAGGAACAAACTGTGACCTTTGAGTTGTGGTGTTGTTACAGAAGCCATTGTCTGTCTGCAGTGAGAGCTGTCCGCCAGGTTTCCGCCAGGCTGCAATTAAAGGCAAACCCATCTGCTGTTTTTCCTGTATTGCCTGTGCTGCTGGAGAGATTAGCAACTCAAACAGTGTGTAGAAAATTTCCTGTCATTTTTACTATGTAAAAAAGTGTTAATAAGTTGATACATTACTAGGAAGTGTTTATTTCAGTATTAGGTGTATCAAAATACTTTTTTATGTTTGACACTTTCTACTCAGATTCTGCAGTGTGTTTACTATGTCCGCTGGAGTGCTGGTCGGATGAAGATCGCAGCCACTGTGTTCCAAAGGTGATTGAGTTCCTGTCTTTTGGAGAAACTATGGGGGGCCTACTCGCCGCTTTCTCATTGTTTGGAGCAAGTTTAACATTGGCAGTGTCATGTGTTTTCTTTCGGTTTCGTCACACACCTCTTGTCAAAGCCAGTAATTCTGAACTGAGCTTCCTGCTGCTCTTCTCCTTAACTCTGTGTTTCTTGTGTTCTCTGACCTTCATTGGCCAGCCTACTGAGTGGTCATGCATGCTACGCCACACAGCTTTTGGCGCAAGCTTTGCCTTGTGTATGTCATGCATTTTGGCTAAAACTATAACAGTGGTGATTGCCTTTAAGGCTAAAAGGCCAGCAAAAACAGTTCCTCAGTGTTCTGCTGCACTTCAGAGAACAAGTGTGCTCAGCTTTACTTTACTCCAGCTGCTGATTTGTGTGCTGTGGTTAATTTTTGCTCCACCATTCCCCTACAAAAACACGGTCCATGCCACTGAAAAGATTATACTAGAGTGTAATTTAGGTTCACCTTTAGGATTCTGGGCTGTTTTAGGATATATAGGACTTCTCAGTTTGCTATGCTTTATCCTTGCTTTTCTGTCTCGAAAGCTGCCTGATAATTTTAATGAGGCCAAATTCATCACCTTCAGTATGTTGATATTCTGTGCAGTCTGGGTCACTTTTATCCCAGCATATGTCAGTTCTCCTGGTAAATTTACTGTAGCTGTAGAGATATTTGCTATTCTGGCCTCAAGCTTTGGGTTATTTTTCAGTATATTTGCTCCAAAATGTTATATTTTATTAGTGAAACCCGAAAGAAATACAAAAAGACATATGATGGGGAGAAACCATTAAAAAATAATAAATGCACGAGGGTTTGCTTACTCCATCTTTAAGATTTGTTTATTTTAATTTGTATACAATCATTGATCAATTTATTACTTTATATATTGGTCCTGGAAACCAGTAATTCAAATATGTATTGCATTTGTTTATGTTTTACTCTTTAGTACGATGTTAAAATGTGAACCACAGATGGAATATGTAATAAACAATAATAACTTAGTATAAAGAGTGGTTATGTTGAATGAAAAGATATTACTTTCGTAGGAGGCCCTCTAAGCCCATTAACATCCCTATTCACTGGTCAGTCACAGCAGAACCAATATCATTGGTAGAGACAAAGACAATAAACACAGCTGTCACCCATAAGTCCCTGTGGCTTTGTGACATAAAAGTCATATTAAAAGCAGTGTTGAGGAGGCTTATCTTTGAGCATTTGTTAGGAAGCATTCAGCTGAGGAACTATGCTGCTGATAGCCAACCTACTACTTCTTTCCTGTCTGGCTGTGAGAGAAGGGAAGCCTGTGTGTCAGACCTATGGGACAAAAGAACTGTCTCAGTTTTCTAAGGAGGGAGAAATCAACATTGGAGGAATTTTTTCTTTCCATCAGAACCCCATCACTGTTTATCCAACTTTTGAAGTCAATCCAGGAAAAATACAGTGTGAAGGGTAAGACTGGGATGAAATAATTTATCTATAAATCCTATTACAATATGGGTTGTTTGTTTATATTTTAAATATAATCTTCCTCTTTGCTTATTTCTGCTATGAAAACTTTGGTACTTCTTCTTTGTCCAGACTGGACCCAGGAGAGCTTCAGTATGCATACACTATGATGTTTGCTATAGAAGAAATTAATAACAGCTCAGGGCTGCTGCCAGGAGTGACACTTGGTTATAGGATCTTTGATTCCTGCCCCAGTATACCTTTGTCTATTAGGGCATCACTAAACTTGATGAATAGATATGAAAGTGGAGCAGGGAGCTGTAACAAACTTTCCAACGTACATGCTGTCATAGGAGAAACCACATCCACCTCCACGATAGGCATTGCACGCACCATGGGACCATTCCATATACCCGTGGTGAGTGTTGGGGGCATGCATGCTCAATGCACACATAAACTTCCTGAGATGCAATAATCTTCATTAAATGTCTTCAATGCTCAATATGACATTTAACCATGTTATTGTTTTCCAGATCAGTCATTCAGCTTCTTGTGCATGTCTTAGCAACAGAAGAGACTATCCTTCTTTTTTTAGAACCATACCTAGTGACATTTACCAAAGCAAAGCATTAGCAAAGCTTGTGAAACATTTTGGCTGGACCTGGGTAGGAGCTATCAGAACTAATAATGATTATGGGAATGGTGGTATGGCCACTTTCTTGGAAGCAGCAGAAAGGGAAGGTGTGTGTGTTGAGTACTCAGCGGCCATTTACCGAACTAATCCAAGGAAGTGGTTCTTAGATGTGGTAAATATTATAAAGAAATCCACCTCTAAGGTAATAGTGGCATTTGCTGATGGCACAGACCTTGACATACTTTTTAAAGAGCTTCATGCTCAAAATGTGACAGGCCTGCAGTGGGTTGGGAGTGAAGGCTGGATCACATACCGTTATATTGCCTCTCCAGTAAATTACGCTGTGGTTCAGGGGGCAGTTGGCTTTGCAGCATTAAATGCTCACATTCCTGGACTGCAAGAGTTCCTAGCCAGCAGCAGGCCTTCCACCGTACCTGGGAATCAGGGCCTTGTGGAATTGTGGGAGACAGTGTTCAGGTGCAACCTGTCTCCTCAAACAGAGACTCATGCTGAAGATCTGACAATAGCCTGCACTGGAAAGGAGTCTCTCCTGCATGTGAAGACACGTTTCACAGATGTGTCAGATGCCAGCCTGCTAAATAATGTGTACAAAGCCACATATGCTGTTGCTCATGCTCTACATATGCTATTTACTTGCAAAGATGAAAGGGAGCCTTTTAAGAACAATACTTGTGCTGATACGGAAAATGTACAACCATGGCAGGTAAACATAAAAAGAAACTACTGTGTCTAAATGCAAAATGTTATTTTTAATGACTATTGTTACATAGTCAGATAACATTAATGTTTGTCTGTAGGTACTGCATTACCTAACCAAGGTCAATTTTACAACTAAGACTGGTGAAGAAGTGGTCTTTGATGAGTTAGGTGAACCTGTGGCACGTTATGCATTGGTGAACTGGCAGATGGGTGAAAAAGGTTACATACTTTTTAAGACAATTGGTTACTATGATGCATCCCAGCCTGAGGGTCAGGAGTTTAAGATGAAAGCAGGTGTGAGAGCCATCTGGGCAGGAGAGAATTTCGAGGTAAAACAACACAGATAATACTGTTCCTTTCTAACCCTAAAGTTCTGACGCTTGATCTTTTACAATCACACTAAATGTATACAATTGTAAATCTGGAAGTAAATTGTTTTTAATATTGTCCCTATAATGCAGGTGCCAAGGTCTGTTTGCAGTAAGAATTGTTTGCCTGGGACCCGTCAGGCTTTTGTTAAGGGCAAGCCAATCTGCTGTTTTGATTGCATCACCTGCGCTGATGGGGAGTTCAGCAACACTACAAGTGAGACAGCTGGATTTCTAGCCTTTACTCTTGTGCTCATTGTGTTTCTGTTGGGCAAAATCACTGCCAGCACTTTACTGGTCTATTTAAAGATGTATGTGGTGTACATCATGAAGATATTTATGTTTTCAGATGCAGTGAAATGTGACAAATGCCCTCCTGAATTCAAGTCCAATGAAGAGAGAAATAATTGTGAAATGAAAGCTATTGAGTTCCTCACGTTCACAGAATTATTGGGTATACTGTTGGTCTCCTTTTCTCTCTTTGGTGCGTGCATCTCAATGACTGTAGCCCTAATATTTTTCCAATACAGACACACTCCTATTGTCAGAGCAAACAACTCTGAGCTCAGCTTTTTGCTGCTCTTCTCCTTGACTCTGTGTTTCCTGTGTTCTGTGACCTTCATTGGCCGGCCCTCCGAATGGTCCTGCATGCTTCGACACACAGCATTTGGCATAACTTTTGTGCTCTGCATCTCTTGTATGCTGGGGAAAACGATAGTGGTTGTAATGGCATTCAAGGCTACACTTCCAGGCAGTAATGTTAAGAAGTGGTTTGGACCTGTACAGCAAAGACTGAGTGTTCTAGCATTCACTCTCATACAGATTTTGATTTGCTTAGTTTGGTTAGCAATAAATCCACCATTCCCCTACAAAAATATGAACTACTACAAAGATAAAATTATACTTGAATGTGCCCTGGGATCACCTCTAGGGTTCTGGACTGTGTTAGGATACATAGGGCTGCTGGCTATGTTATGTTTTGTACTTGCTTTTTTAGTTCGAAAGCTGCCTGATAATTTCAATGAAGCTAAATTTATCACTTTCAGCATGTTGATATTCTGTGCAGTGTGGTTAACCTTTATACCTGCTTATGTCAGCTCTCCTGGGAAATTCACAGTTGCTGTGGAAATATTTGCTATTCTGGCCTCAAGCTATGGAATGTTATTTTGCATTTTTTTGCCAAAGTGTTACATTATTTTATTAAAACCTGAAAACAATACAAAGAAACACCTGATGAGTAAAGGGACCTCAAGAACAATCTGAGAGGTTGCTAAAAAAAAAAAACCAAAATTGAATCTGTCCTTTCTATAGTTTAAATATTGTTCAAATAATTCAAAACCCACTGACATCTAAGAAAACACAGCAATTAATTGTTTCAAAAACAAATGCTGGTTGACTACATGAAAGAAGGAAAGAAAGAAGCAAATAACTATAGTCCTTCCTACAAGCTCTATATCGTATATTAAATATTCCCAACAAAATCTGTAATTTCTTTTCCATGTAAAAAGTTCCGTTGATTTTTTTTTTACATTTTTCTTTCCCTTAATTAATATTTGTACAAATAAAGTTTTGATAAATTCTGAATGTTCCGTTGTGTTATTTTGCGCACCCATAAAAAGTGAATAATGACAGACTCCAAGACTGTGTATGTATCAAAATTCCATTCAATTCAAGTCAGTTTTATTTATATAGTGCCAAATCACAACAACAGTCACTTCATGGTACTTTATATAATATAATGTAAAGACCCTGCAATAATGGAGAGAAAACCCCAACAATTCAACAACCACCTGGTGACAGTGATAAGGAAAAAACAGTCTTTAACAAACAACCTGTGGAAGAGAGTCAGAGATTCATTATAATTAATGATTAAATGCAGAGTGGTGTATAAACACATAGTGTGTGCAGAAAAAACACTACATGCATCATGAGAAAGCCACCAGGAGCCGAGGTTTATTTCCTTACTGTGGTGAGTTCTGAAACATGACTATCACTCTTTCAATAAACTATCCCACTGCAGATTATCAGTTAGGTCTTTAACAACTAATCTTTTTTAAATAATTGAAAAAAGGAAGGCTTGAGATTGGCCTTCAATTAGTTCAAATGATCGCGTGATGACATTTAAAGTAATAGTTTAATTACTGCCCTGAAAAATGACTAGGGCATATAGCCCATTAATAGAGATAGACTGATCATATTTAAGATTGAAGCATTAAGTAGTGGTAAGACTTCTGTGAGCAGTCTTGTAGTAATAGGGTCCAATAGAAATCTTGATGGTTTATTACAAAAGTTGTATTGATCAACAACTACTGATCAACGACCATTGATCAAAGACCAATGATCAATGGCCATGAGTACAATTCAGAGTTGATTCAGAGATGGTCTTTCCCTTTTCACGTAAATGGCTTCCCTTGACTTCCCGCTCAAACCAGCGTTCCTCCCTGTCCAGGATCAAATCAAATCAAATCACTTTTATTGTCACTTCACATTACTGGTACACTGTACATGTGAGTGAAATTCTTGTGTGCAAACTTCACAAGGAACAGTGGTATGCAAAATGCAAGAAACAAGAAACAAAGCAAATTATAAGAATTGAGAATTATAAGAATAATACTAAGCAAGCCTACCGTATACTTACCGTTAGAGATTGACAAGGTACAATGCACATGCTATGGTAAGGGGTAGCCAGGATGACAGGTCAGGGGGAAGACATCATCAGTGCGAAAGGAACTGACTTGAAAGATAGGATGATGGAGTCGGAACAATACTGGAAGAACATATGGGAGAAGGACGCAACTTAAAATACGCTCAGTGGCTAGGGGATCTGAGACAGGGACCAGTAACCATCACAGTGGCAGATATCCAAGACAGGGTCTCCAGTATGAAGAGTTGGACAGCACCAGGGCCTGACATGGTTCACGCTTAGTGAACTACTAGGTATCATACTAGGTATCAACTGAGTTAAACTGAACTGAAGAGCTTCACTCCTCAAAAGCTGTATAAACCAGAATAAAAACATGTCTGAAATTTTTCTTCCTGTTTGCCTATTGTACAAATAATTGAAAAACCAACTGAAAATGTTGAAGTAAAAGGAAAGGAAATCATATGGCTAACTTTATCAGGCTCACAAACGTCTGATTTTCTCGAATCTACATGGACCTATTGAAATGATAAATATTATATTGCATCCGAATCAATGAAAGTTGAAAACAATGAATTTATGGTAATTTATGGGCATGGTAATACAGAGAGGACATTTACAATAATTCAGTAGTGTTTTGCAGGGCCACTCCTCTGGCCCCTCCTTTTGTTCCACATAGAAGAAGCATGATGGTTCTGTTATTCATTTTTGCTGCTTCAAAATGTATAAATAAAGTCTGCATGTTTCACTTAGACTAGGTTACTTGCAATGCCACCCAGTGGTTTATTTTTTACAGACAGCATGTCATTTACACAGAAGTGGCCAGAACAGGGGTGGGCACTTTTCCAACTGTTATTGGTGGCATCTTTCTCTCAGGCAAAAGAACCTGTGTGCATACGAAGAGGGGATCCTGAGAATCCCCAGTTATCTAGGGATGGGGACATTATACTGGGGGGGATGTTCTCTTTTCACAGTAGCTGGAATGACAGAAAGGATACCTACATGCAGAAACCACTGCCACTTCAATGCACGAGGTAAATAACATTATAAAAATAAATTTAAAATAGATAAATGATCTAAGACATAAAACAATTCATCCTTTTATTTCTTGCTTTTATCTTGTTTTTCAATTTTCATATAACTGACTGATTTCAGTATTTTATGTGTTAGTAATCTATTGTCTTTATGTCAACTTTTTCATTTTTTCAATGAAGTTTGAATTTCAGGGAATTTCAGGTCACCCAGGCTATGCTTTTTGCCATTGAGGAGATTAATAACAGTACAGACCTACTGCCAGGAGTCTCTCTGGGCTATAAAATGTATGATACTTGTGGTTCCATTGCCCAAAGCATAAAAGTTGCACTAGCCTTGATGAATGGTAATCAAATTATTTTCACAGCACCTGAGGCCCCTTGTACCAAACCAGCACAAGTGCAGGCTATAATGGGAGAGACTTCTTCCTCTCCTTGCATGGCAATAGCTACCGTAATTGGGCCATTTTATATACCAATGGTGGGTAGAATAGCTAAAAATATTTTTTTTTCTGGAAACACAAATGTGACTCTTTAAAAGTTCTGCTTTCTTTGTATTTTTCCATTTTAGATAACCCTCTTTGCAGGGATATAATGTGCTTAACACAGTGAAAACTGAAATTAAATGTGGATGTGTGCAACATTTTTTTTCTATTTTTAATGGTCAGTGTGACTATAATCTCTCTTTCTTTTCTTTTCTTTTTTTCTTTTTGCTTAGATGAGTCACTTTGCCACATGTGCTTGTCTCAGTGACAAAACCAAGTACCCATCCTTCCTCAGAACAATACCCAGTGACTACTACCAGAGCAGAGCCCTGGTCTATTTAGTAAAGTACTTTGGATGGACTTGGGTTGGAGCTATTCGAACCAATGATGATTATGGAAATAAAGGCATGGCAACATTCACAGAAACTGCACAGCAGCTGGGCATCTGTCTGGAATATTCTGTATCTTTTTTTAGGACAGATCCCTATGAAAAAATTCAAAAGATCATTGACATTATAAAAGCTTCAACCTCCAAGGTGATTGTTGGCTTTCTGTCCCACTTTGATATGGATGTGCTATTACATGAGTTTTCTCTCAACAATCTGACTGGTTATCAGTGGATAGGCAGTGAGTCTTGGATATTTGATTCTCAAACCGCAGAAATGGATATACATCACATACTGGATGGTGCCATTGGTCTTTCCATTCCCAAATCACACGTCACTGGCCTGAAGGAGTTCATGCTGAATGTGAAACTTCTTAATTCATCTAATGATTTGTTTACTGAGTTCTGGGAGGCATTATTTAACTGTAAGTTCAAGGAGTTGAAGTCAACAGCAGAAAATCCGAGAGAGTGTACCGGACATGAAGATCTTACTGGAGTTAAAAACAGTTTCACTGACATGTCACTCATGCCTATCTTTAACAATGTATATAAAGGAGTGTATGCAGTGGCCCATGCCCTTCACAATATCCTCAATTGTAATAAAACATGTGAGAAAAATGTGCAACTAGATCCATTCATGGTGAGGTTACATTTAAACAAAAAGTAGCAGTTGTGCTGTCTGTGTTACAAAATGAGATTCAATAAATTAACAGACTGCCTGTCTTCTTAGATTTTGCAGCGCATTCTAAAAATTTACTTCAAAACAAAAGAAGGAGATGAGGTTTACTTTGATGAGAATGGAGATCCAGCAGCAAAGTATGAAATTATAAACTGGCAGCCAAGAAAAAACGGCATTGTGGAGTTTGTGACAGTTGGCCTTTATGATGCATCACTTTCTCCAGGCAAACAGCTGACTCTGCAAAATAACTCTTTAATCTGGGCAAGAAACTCAAAGCAGGTGAGTGATCAATAAACAATGAGTACAAATAATAAGCTTATTAAGAATAAAGAATTAATTATAACCAGGTGTTATTTTAAAACATTTGAACTTCATGCATATAAATATAAAATATGCATATAAAATTAAGAAATGATTGTAAAGATCATCATACATGCAGTTTATCCATGGTTATTATTGTACATTTATTCATGCAGGTGCCTGTGTCAGTTTGCAGTGAGAAATGTCCCCCAGGAACACGCAAGGTTCTCCAGAAAGGAAGGCCTGTTTGCTGCTATGACTGTATAAGATGTGCAGAGGGAGAGATAAGCAACACTACAGGTGTGGTAATATTTCAATAAAAAAACTTTAATGAACTACAAGCAATATTACTGTTCATGTTCCAGCATATTTTTTCATTCTTTCGCAACATTGAGGAAACCCCTCAGAAATTTTAATAATTTTGCTCTTTTTTTCTATACATAAAGCAAATGAAGAGTGAAACATGGGGCTGTTTCAGCCTACTGTGAATAATATGAGCACACTCCCTGCTTCAAAACCTGCCCTATCTATCATAACTTTCGTTGTTGTTCCAGCACCAGTTGCTTTATACCACAGCATGTAATTTCTTGATGCTGCAGTTTGTTCAGAATTAGTGTCAGTTTTACTGAAAAATGGTCAACGATGTTTGAAGTGACTTATTTACCATTTTTCATATTGACTGTGCAAAAGCATTGTCAACACATTTTTTCTCATCTTCTCATTGTGTAGCTTTAGCAGTAGCCTGACCAATGTAGAGTAATACTGTAGTTAGTGTGCTAGTGAGTATAATATGCTGTAAAGTAGATTCAAACGCATAAATCTAGTAAATCTCCAGAATTCTAACATTGTGTTAACATTAATTTGCAGATTCTGTTACCTGTTTGAGATGTCCCCCTGAATTTTGGTCAAATGAAAGAAGAGACACGTGCATAAAGAAGGAAGCAGTGTTTCTATCATATGAAGAAATTATGGGAGCACTCCTGACTGCTGCATCTTTATTTGGAACATGCATGACTACTGGTGTGGCATTAATATTCTTCAAATACAGGAAAACTCCTATTGTGAGGGCAAACAATTCTGAGCTGAGCTTCCTGCTGCTCTTCTCTTTGACATTATGTTTCCTGTGTTCTCTGACATTCATTGGTCAGCCCTCTGAATGGTCCTGCATGCTGCGACATGTAGCTTTTGGGATCACCTTTGTGCTCTGCATCTCTTGTGTTCTGGGGAAAACAATGGTTGTTTTGATGGCTTTCCGGGCAACGCGTCCAGGTAGTAATGTTCAGAAATGGTTTGGACCTACACAGCAGAGACTCTGTGTTACAAGTTTTACTCTTATACAAGTTATCATATGTATCATTTGGTTAACAGTTTCGCCTCCTTTTCCATTTAAGAATTTTAAGGAATTTAAAGACAAGATCACTTTAGAGTGTGCTCTGGGCACATCTGTGGGCTACTGGGCTGTGCTTGGCTACATTGGACTTTTGTCTGTCTTATGTTTCATTTTTGCTTTTCTGGCTCGAAAACTGCCTGATAATTTCAATGAAGCCAAGTTTATCACCTTTAGCATGTTGATATTCTGTGCAGTGTGGATCACATTTATTCCAGCATATGTCAGCTCTCCGGGGAAGTTCAGTGTTGCTGTAGAAATATTTGCTATTCTTGCCTCCAGCTTTGGACTGCTGATTTGCATTTTTTTTCCAAAGTGTTATATCATCTTACTGAAACCAGAAAAGAACACGAAAAAGAACATGATGGGGAAGGGTCCACGATCGCCATCATGAAAATAAATAAATAAATAATTATTTTGTTTGTGTGTGTGTACGTGCTTCTGTGCTTGGTTTGTTTGTACCAGCAGAGAATGCAAAAATGCAACCATAACACATTGCTCAGACATGCTTGGTCAAAATGACTAAGCAAATATTTTAACCATGTCTGCCTTTAACATGCATGATTTAATTTAAAAAAAGAGACCATATTATGATTGACAAACAGAGAGTTTTGAAGAGAAAAAGTGACAAAAAGTATTCCTTTGTACATGAATTAAAAGAAGATCATGTTGAAATGGAGGCTCGTGTGAGATTGAGCTAATGGTAAATCTGACTGAAGATAATAGCATAAATTGAACAAGACATGAAGTGAGAATATTAATATGTAACTGAACATTCACATGGAATTATTGACTTTTCTTATTAAAGCAGCAAATAGAAAAGAAAAAAAATGTGATGAATTCATATTAACGAAGTAACCTTTGTCCTCATTAAAAGCGGGTGAAAATTCAGAGAGACTGACATTGAGTGATTGTATGTCAGAATCTGTGATTGGATGTCTAGAGAGAGGGAGAGAGAGAGGGGTATGCAAATCAAATTGACAAATGAGTATAAAAGGGGGTACCCAGGAACATTTGGAGCTGTGTCTTCTTCTAGTTCTCGCAATGAGCAGACAACATCATCTGAAGATTCGGTCTGTGGACTCACTAATTTGATTTATAATTTTTGACTTTTTTCTGCTCATTTTTGTTGTGTTAGAGTATACATGCAAGAGGATTTGCATTTCCATTGTTTCCTACTGGACTTGGCTCCTCTCCTAATGGGTTATAGTTACACTGAAGAGATAATATTAATATTAATATTCAATTGATATTATTTGAATCTGCTTTTTCATTGCTCCTGCTAAATTGCTTTAATAAAAATATCCCACATTTAAAAAGTAAATTGCGGACATTTCCTTTTTAACCCACTGTGAAACAGTAATATTAAAAATCTGAGTATTAATCTACATTAGTATAAATACTACAGGTTACTCCAGCCTTTTAAAAGTAACAGACCCCTGGGGCAAACTGTTCAGACCACTAATCAAACTCAGCCATATTCCAAGAGCATTGATCTAGATGAAAGCTGCCGCAACAGGTGTTGCTGGTAAATACTGGGCCTGCAAGGCTACTTTTAGCTCCAGGGTTTTTTTTTTTTATCAGAGTAGGCAGGGTAGAAACCTGGGGGTTAGAGGCAGTTAGTCTGGAGGAAGTCCCTTCACCCATCGGCTCTAAGCTCTGCACAACCTACTGAGTAATACACAGTAGGTTTTAAACAGAGTCAATCCAGACTTCCTGTATTGGGGTGCTGGTTTTACAGGTCGACAATATATTTAAAGAAACTTTTTAGTAGTAGTTACAGGTTTTGTTGATTTCAAAGAACGGAATTTCTTTTCATTCACAAATTGTGACTGATCGTTCAGACCCAAGGTATGACGAGACATACAGAAGGTAGGAGACAATGCCACTTGCAGCTTAATAAAATATCACCATTTTCCTTCTCACCTAATGTTGAATTCTATAAGATTATTTGGGTAACAATGGACAGTTTGAGCTGAGACAATGGAGTTGGTGCAGAAGGTTATGTAGTCAGTGATACACTCATTAAGTCCATTGATGTCCTCACCCTTGGGTTCACAGAGTGTCTCCCAGTCTGTCATCTCAAAAACCGCCCTGTAGTTCTGCTAAAGCCTCTCCCTACCACCTCCTAATACTCCTAGTAGTCACAGGCTCCTTCTTCACCATAAGCACATAGCGGTGGATATGGTGATCATCTGACCTACCCAGTGGGGGGAAGAACTGCATGCATCCTTGACGTTAGCATACAGTAGGTCCAAATTCCTCTCCCTCTTGGTGGGACAAACCACATAGTGTGTAAGTTGGCTGTGTAGCGCCCTAGGGGACATGGTTGAACTCACCAAAGATAGCAATGAAGGCACTCGGGTGCTGAGGCTACGTCCACACTAGCCCGTATAGATTTGAAAATGGCATTTTCATCTGAAAACGCTCCGTGTACACACTATCGTTTTCAGTGGTTTTCACAGAGTTGTGTGTCCACATTGAAACAGCCGAAAACACTTACCTTCCAGTAATGCACATGCATGAAACGCATTTATTCTGCCACTTATTTACTTTCCGGCTCTTTAAAATTTCGCGGCAGAATGCTGAGGAAAAGCACTGAGTTTTTTAAATGGACTAACAATGAGGTGGAGTTGTTGCGAGTAACACATAAGTACAAAGTTGCAAAAGCGAGTGAGAATTAAAGAATCTGAAGAAAAGCTATCAGCAGCATGTACAGACTGATATTAATCTTTAATAGGGCTGTCAAAGTTCGTAGCAAACAAAACAACTCAGAATCAGAATCAGAATCGTGTTTATTGGCCAAGTATATGTGGAGACACATACAAGGAATTTGGTTCCGGTAGATGGTGGCTCTCAAGCACAGCAATGTAAATCACACACACACACACACACACACACACACACACACACACACACACACACACACACACACACGCACACGTGTCTATATATACACATTACACATACATACACATACATACACAAAGCTGTGTAAACCAACTATAAAGAACTTATATACATAAAGTACAGAAATCAAATGAGGTGGAATGAATACTACAGAATGTACATAACGTGCAGTTGCAGTCTGGCAGTGGGAGCAGTGCGACAGGTCAACTGTTTAGAAGGGAGATGGCGAGGGGAAAGAAACTGTTCCTATGTCGGGTGGTCCTGGTCTGCAGGCTACTGTACCGTCTGCCAGAGGGCAGCAGATCAAAAAGTCTGTGTCCAGGGTGTGAGGGGTCTGTCATGATTTTCCCTGCCTGTTTCCTGGTTCTTGAGAGGTACAGATCCTGGATGGAGGGCAGGGGGGCGCCGATGATCCTTTCTGCTGCCCGTACAGTCCGCTGCAGTCTGCTCCTGTCCTGTTTAGTGGCTGCACCATACCAGACTGTGATGGAGGAGCACAGGACAGACTCAATGACCGCAGTGTAGAACTGGATCAGCAGCTCCTGTGGAAGACTGTACTTCCCCAGTTGTCTCAGGAAGTACATCCTCTGCTGGGTCTTTTTGAGGATGGAGTTGATGTTGGTCTCCCACTTCAGGTCCTGGGAGATGGTTGTACCCAGGAACTTGAAGATCTTCACAGTCGACACAGGGCTGTCTGATATGGTGAGGGGGAGCAGAGTTGAGGAATGTCTCCTGAAGTCCACTGTCATCTCTACAGTTTTAAGAGTGTTCAGCTTCAGATTGTGCTGACTGCACCAGAGTACCAGCCGCTCAACTTCCTGCCGGTATGCAGATTCATCACCATCCTGAATGAGGCCAATGACAGTGGTGTCATCTGCAAACTTTAGGAGTTTAACAGCCGAGTTCTTGGAGGTGCAGTCGTTAGTGTAGAGGGAGAACAGTAGTGGTGAGAGGACACATCCTTGAGGGGCGCCAATACTGAGGGACCGAGTTTCAGAGGTGATCTCCCCCAGCCTCACTTGTTGCTTTCTGTCTGTCAGGAAGCTGGTGATCCACTGACAGGTAGCTGGTGACACGCTGAGCTGGGAGAGTTTGGAGGAGAGAAGTTCAGGCACAATGGTGTTAAAAGCCGAACTAAAGTCCACAAACAGGACCCTGGCATAAGTTCCTGGGCGGTCGAGGTGTTGCAGGACAGAGGTGGGACCAAGTCATTGTTTTGCAAGTCTCAAGTAAGTCTCAAGTCTTTATCCTCAAGTCTCAAGTCAAGTCTCAAGTAATGTCAGGCAAGTCAGAGTCGAGTCTCAAGTCACTGGTGTAAAAGTCCGAGCCAAGTCACAAGTCTGAAACTTTGAATTTCAAGTCCTTTCGAGTCTTTAAAAAAAAAGAGACCATACCATTTTTGTGTTTCTTTTTATCGCTGTATAACTGATTTTAATTGAAAGCCTGCGTGCGCTAGTACCGCTTGCCACGAGTTCCCAGAATCCTTTGCGGTTCTACCCGTGAATGACGTCACATTTTCAATCTCTATATAATATGCATGTTAAATTTTATATTTGGGGTAAAATATCAAGTCTTTTCAAGTAAACCGGTTCAAGTCCAATTCAAGTCCCAAGTCATTGGTGTAAAAGTCCAAGTCAAGTCACAAGTCTTAGAACATTTTTTCAAGTCAAGTCTAAAGTCATAAAATTAATGACTCGAGTCTGACTCGAGTCCAAGTCATGTGACTCGAGTCCACACCTCTGTTGCAGGATGTAATGTAGCCCCATGAGGCGGCAAAACACTTAGCAGGGTAGCCAAAAGAATACACACTCACACTGGCATTGGGAATTCCACAGCGTGTTCTTTAATATACCTTCTCTTCATCGACCATATAAGCCCGGTTGAACGGCTGCAGCTTAACAAACATAGCGCAGAGTGTTCGTACAACCCATAACGTTGCAAACAAAGGTGTCTGGAGAGGTAAAACATAACATCCGTCCCTCCTCATGCACTAGCATGCAAGCACATGTCCACACAATCACAGAGAGAGTCAGTGGCGCATATAGATGACAACATTAACCCTCGACTTGGGTTGTCTTAAAGAGACAACACACCATTGTGACTGTTACAACACTGCGACGTGAAAGCACCGTTTCCAATTGTATGCGTTATCCAGAGCGTTTTCAACACGTTGCGTTTTCCATGAGCGAAAATGCCATCTCAGTCTGGACGAGAGGCCAAAACGGAGAGAAAATGATTAGTGTGGACATAGCCTGAGTCTGTAATCGGGCTATAGCAGAGTGGATAATCTCACATACAGCTGTGGGTTTAGCAGAGGGAGAAACATAAAGAGCCACCAAGATTACTGGGTAAATTCCCTGGACAATTAATATGGCCTGAGTCCAACAGTGCACACTTCAGTTTCCGGGCAACAAATCCGCTCTTTGATTTTTATTTGAGCAGGGTTACACCACCTATTGTTAACAACAATGACAAGCCCCTCTTCGTTCTGCTTACTGCTCACAGTGCTGTCCAGTTGGCCTGAACAGTGTGGAAGCCTTTCATAGATGCACTGTCATTGGGTGCATCCATGATTCAGTGAAGCCTATCAAGCTTCGATCGTGGCTCAAGACTTGGGAGTTTGTCTTGAATCGGAAGGTTGCCGGTTCGAGCCCCAGCTTGGACAGTCTTGGTCGTTGTGTCCTTGGGCAAGACACTTGACCCGTTGCCTACTGGTGGTGGTCAGAGGGCCTGATGGTGCCAGTGTCCAGCAGCCTCTGTCAGTGCGCCCCAGGGTGGCTGTGGCTACTATATAGCTTGCCATCACCAGTGTGTGAATGGGTGGGTGACTGGATGTGTAAAGCGCTTTGGGGTCCTTAGGGACTAGTAAAGCGCTATACAAATACAGGCCATTTACCATTTACACAGAAATTCAAGCCTGGAACTTATAGCTCATCAAGGTCTTCAAGTCTTTAAGACATTACTACAGTTTAACTAACTGGCGTGTGTCATCTTGCCCCATAGTTAGACAGAGCTAGGTATCATCTGCATAGCAATGCCTTAAAATGATACTGTCCAATGGAAGCATGCATAATATAAATAGAATTTTTCATAGCATGAAATCCTGTGGAACTCCATAATTTACTTCACAGTGTAAAGAAGTCACCCCATTTATAAAAACAAACTGGAGTCTATTAGATAGACATGATTCCAACCACTGCCATGCTGTACATTTAATTCCTATGGCATACTCTAATCTTTGTAATAAATACCGTGATCAACAGCATCGAGCGCTAAACTGATATCTAGCAAGACATGCCCTAAATCCACAGTGGCGGGGCGTTGTCTTTGCCCTGCTGCAAAGGAGGGGTGGCGCAGTGAGTGCACAGGGCAGCACGGAGGTGGGGAGGGAACAGGTGTGCAGAACTGTTTAATGAGGGAGACCTGTCTTATGTCTTTGGCACTGAGAAGGAGCTGACACACGGGGAGTGACGGAGTGGCTGCGTCCAAGGCTGATCCCGGAAACCGCAGGAGGAAAAGACACTGTATTTTGAATAAAGCACAGTTACAAGCACAACCCAGACGTGTGTGTATGTGGGTCCTGTGTCACAAGTGGTGTCGAAACCCAGGTGTACGCCGTGATGTCTACATCACAATAAAATGTAATGACTACAAAATAAAATGTAGTCAGGAGCCACCAAACTCTGTCCAGCATTATGAAAACGTGCCAAAGCAATGCGCTGCACAGTGGTGGAAATGTCACAGTACTGGTCCACATAACATGGGTTCTTCCCTCCCAGAATCAAGGTGACGGGTGTGAGTGTGCTCAAGAAACTACCTGGTACCAGACCCACCTGGCCTTTTTGACGGCCACGTCTGGCCCATGTACCTGAAACATAAGAACATGTGCTTGAGCACATTGTTTCCACATTTCTCTTATTTCATGAACAAAGTCTTGTTTAGCATTACCACATGTACCAATAATTTAATGTTTAAATGATCAGAATTGTTTTAAATACAATGTAGCTGCCATCACCAGTGTGTGAATGCGAGTGTGAATGGGTGGGTGACTGGATATGTAAAGCGCTTTGGGGTCCTTAGGGACTAGTAAAGCGCTATACAAATACAGGCCATTTACCATTTACACAGAAATTCAAGCCTGGAACTTATAGCTCATCAAGGTCTTCAAGTCTTTAAGACATTACTACAGTTTAACTAACTGGCGTGTGTCATCTTGCCCCATAGTTAGACAGAGCTAGGTATCATCTGCATAGCAATGCCTTAAAATGATACTGTCCAATGGAAGCATGCATAATATAAATAGAATTTTTCATAGCATGAAATCCTGTGGAACTCCATAATTTACTTCACAGTGTAAAGAAGTCACCCCATTTATAAAAACAAACTGGAGTCTATTAGATAGACATGATTCCAACCACTGCCATGCTGTACATTTAATTCCTATGGCATACTCTAATCTTTGTAATAAATACCGTGATCAACAGCATCGAGCGCTAAACTGATATCTAGCAAGACATGCCCTAAATCCACAGTGGCGGGGCGTTGTCTTTGCCCTGCTGCAAAGGAGGGGTGGCGCAGTGAGTGCACAGGGCAGCACGGAGGTGGGGAGGGAACAGGTGTGCAGAACTGTTTAATGAGGGAGACCTGTCTTATGTCTTTGGCACTGAGAAGGAGCTGACACACGGGGAGTGACGGAGTGGCTGCGTCCAAGGCTGATCCCGGAAACCGCAGGAGGAAAAGACACTGTATTTTGAATAAAGCACAGTTACAAGCACAACCCAGACGTGTGTGTATGTGGGTCCTGTGTCACAAGTGGTGTCGAAACCCAGGTGTACGCCGTGATGTCTACATCACAATAAAATGTACTGACTACAAAATAAAATGTAGTCAGGAGCCACCAAACTCTGTCCAGCATTATGAAAACGTGCCAAAGCAATGCGCTGCACAGTGGTGGAAATGTCACAGTACTGGTCCACATAACATGGGTTCTTCCCTCCCAGAATCAAGGTGACGGGTGTGAGTGTGCTCAAGAAACTACCTGGTACCAGACCCACCTGGCCTTTTTGACGGCCACGTCTGGCCCATGTACCTGAAACATAAGAACATGTGCTTGAGCACATTGTTTCCACATTTCTCTTATTTCATGAACAAAGTCTTGTTTAGCATTACCACATGTACCAATAATTTAATGTTTAAATGATCAGAATTGTTTTAAATACAATGTAGCTGCCATCACCAGTGTGTGAATGCGAGTGTGAATGGGTGGGTGACTGGATATGTAAAGCGCTTTGGGGTCCTTAGGGACTAGTAAAGCGCTATATAAATACAGGCCATTTACCATTTACCATGTCGGACCCCTGCCAGGTCAGCCCGCCGCCCAGCCTGCCGCCCAGCCTGCCGCCCAGCCACCTGTCCAGCCATTGCAGATTCTGGGGCAGATAATGCAGGATCTGGCTGCTATGTCTGCTCGGCAGGCGGCGGTCCAGGACCAGCAGCTGTCTTTGCTTCGCCAGCAAGCGGTACAGTAGACGGCGGCGCTGCAACAGTCGCTGGGAGGTCCGGCTGCGCCGCCTCAGCCTCCCCCACTGTTGGTGATGCTGGACCGGATGGGTGATGGGGAGGATCCGCTGACATTCATTGAGACATTCCAGGCCACGGTGCTTGCCTGCCGGTGGCCTGAGGAGGAGTGGGCTCCCAGGCTGCTGCCGCTGCTGCCAGGGGAGGCACAGATGGCGGCCCTCAGCCTGCCCCCTGCGTCCCCGAGCGTCTTCGTCAATGTCTGCAGGGCAGTGCTAGATCGGCTCGGGCTTACCCCGGAGGACCACCGGAGGCGGTTTCAAGCAAGCTGGATGTCAGCGGGGGAGCAGCCATTCACTTGGGCTCGTCAGCTGGAGGAGGCGGCGGCGAGATGGCTGCGACCAGGGCCGACGGAGGAGGAGACGTGTCTGCTGAACCTGGTGGTGTCTTTAGTTAAGACAGCTGGGTTATGTGATGGCTTTTAAAGTAATGGTTTAATCACTGCCCCCCAAAATGCCTGTGGTATATAACCCATTAATGGAGATAGACTGATTATATTTAAGACTGGAACATTAACAAGTGGTAGGACTTCTTTGAGCAGTCTTGTAGGAATAAGGTCTGAAAAATTTTGATGGTTTGGAGAAGGTGATTTCTCAAGTTAACCCAGAGAGATCAATTGCAGAGAAAGAGTATAAATAAATATCAACTGAACTGAATAGAACTGAATAGCTTCACTCCTCAAAAACTGTAGATGGCTGTTTTTCCTCACTGTACACAAACTGAAACCAGAATATAAACATGTCAGATTTTTTTTTCTTCCTGTTTGCTCGTTGTGCAAATATTGGAAAAACTGATTGAAAATACAACAGTGAAAGAAAGGAGATCATATGGTTTCATTTATCAAATTAAAACATTTCCAAATATAATCTTAAAAGATAATAAAGGTTTTCTTGAATCTTCATGGACCTATTGAAACTATAAATGTTATATTGCATCTGATTCAATCAATAATGATATTGTATAGTAGTGTAGTGTTTTGCAGGGCCACTCCTCTGGCCCCTCCTTTTCCTTCCACATAGAAGAAGCATGATGGTTCTGTTATTCATTTTTGCTGCTTCAAAATGTATAAATAAAGTCTGCATGTTTCACTTAGACTAGGTTACTTGCAATGCCACCCAGTGGTTCAGTTTTTACAGACAGCATGTCATTTACTCAGAAGTGGCCAGAATTGGGGTGGGCACTTTTCCGACTGTTAATGGTGGCATCTTTCTCTCAGGCTAAAGAATCTGTGTGCATGCAAAGAGGGGACCCTGAGAACCCCCAGTTATCTAGGGATGGGGACATTATACTGGGGGGGATGTTCTCTTTTCACAGTAGCTGGAATGACAGAAAGGATACCTACATGCAGAAACCACTGCCACTTCAATGCACGAGGTAAATAACATTATAAAAATAAATTTAGAAAGGATGAATGATCTAAGATGAAAAAAACCCCAAACATTTTTTTCTTGTTTCTTGTTTTTTTCCTATTAATATAACTGACTGATTTCAGTATCTTATGTGTTAGTAATCTATTGTCAACTTTTTCACTGTTTGAATGAAGTTTGAATTCCAGAGAATTCCGGGTCGCCCAGGCTATGCTTTTTGCCATTGAGGAGATTAATAACAGTACAGACCTACTGCCAGGAGTCTCTCTGGGCTATAAAATGTATGATACTTGTGGTTCCATTCCCCAAAGCATAAAAGTTGCACTAGCCTTGATGAATGGTAATCAAATTATTTTCACAGCACCTGAGGCCCCTTGTACCAAACCAGCACAAGTGCAGGCTATAATTGGAGAGACGTCTTCCTCTCCTTGCATGGCAATAGCTACCGTAATTGGGCCATTTTATATACCAATGGTGGGTAGAATAGCTAAAAATATTTTTTTCTGGAAACACAAATGTGACTCATTTTAGATAGGCCTCTTTGTGGGGATATAATGTGCTTAACACAGTGAAAACTGAAATTAAATGTGGATGTGTGCAAAAAATGTTTTTCATTTTTAATGGTCAATGTGACTATTGTCATTATTATTCCTTGTAACATCTTTAATTTTATCTCGTTCTTTGTCTTTTTCATGGCCTTTCCCCCCCCTCTTAGATCAGCCATTTGGCCACATGTGCTTGTCTCAGTGACAAAACCAAGTACCCATCCTTCCTCAGAACAATACCCAGTGACTACTACCAGAGCAGAGCCCTGGTCTATTTAGTAAAGTACTTTGGATGGACTTGGGTTGGAGCTATTCGAACCAATGATGATTATGGAAATAAAGGCATGGCAACATTCACAGAAACTGCACAGCAGCTGGGCATCTGTCTGGAATATTCTGTATCTTTTTTTAGGACAGATCCCTATGAAAAAATTCAAAAGATCATTGACATTATAAAAGCTTCAACCTCCAAGGTGATTGTTGGCTTTCTGTCCCACTTTGATATGGATGTGCTATTACATGAGTTTTCTCTCAACAATCTGACTGGTTATCAGTGGGTAGGTAGTGAGTCTTGGATATTTGATTCTCAAACCGCAAAAATGGATATACATCACATACTGGATGGTGCCATTGGTCTTTACATTCCCAAATCACACGTCACTGGCCTGAAGGAGTTCATGCTGAATGTGAAACTTCTTAATTCATCTAATAATGATTTGTTTACTGAGTTCTGGGAGGCATTATTTAACTGTAAGTTCAAGGAGTTGAAGTCAACAGCAGAAAATCCAAGAGAGTGTACCGGACATGAAGATCTTACTGGAGTTCAAAATAGCTTCACTGACATGTCTCTCATGCCTATGTTTAACAATGTATATAAAGGAGTGTATGCAGTGGCCCATGCCCTTCACAATATCCTCAATTGTAATAAAACATGTGAGAAAAATGTGCAGCTAGATCCATTCATGGTGAGCCTAAAAATCTAAAATTTTATTGTTCAAATCGAGTTACAAGAAGAATTGTTTAAATTTGAAGACAACATATGTTGATAATGTCATTAAGCCAGCAGATCTATTAAATATCCGTCAGTGTATTAACTGCCTTATTACATATGTTTTTAGATTTTGCAGCGCATTCTAAAAATTTACTTCAAAACAAAAGAAGGAGATGAGGTTTACTTTGATGAGAATGGAGATCCAGCAGCAAAGTATGAAATTATAAACTGGCAGCCAAGAAAAAACGGCATTGTGGAGTTTGTGACAGTTGGCCTTTATGATGCATCACTTTCTCCAGGCAAACAGCTGACTCTGCAAAATAACTCTTTAATCTGGGCAAGAAACTCAAAGCAGGTGAGTGATCAATAAACAATGAGTACAAATAATAAGCTTATTAAGAATAAAGAATTAATTATAACCAGGTGTTATTTTAAAACATTTGAACTTCATGCATATAAATATAAAATATGCATATAAAATTAAGAAATGATTGTAAAGATCATCATACATGCAGTTTATCCATGGTTATTATTGTACATTTATTCATGCAGGTGCCTGTGTCAGTTTGCAGTGAGAAATGTCCCCCAGGAACACGCAAGGTTCTCCAGAAAGGAAGGCCTGTTTGCTGCTATGACTGTATAAGATGTGCAGAGGGAGAGATAAGCAACACTACAGGTGTGGTAATATTTCAATAAAAAACTTTAATGAACTACAAGCAATATAACTGTTCATGTTCCAGCATATTTTTTCATTCTTTTGCAACATTGAGGAAACCCCTCAGAAATTTTAATAATTTTGCTCTTTTTTTCTATACATAAAGCAAATGAAGAGTGAAATATGGGTCTGTTTCAGCCTACTGTGAATAATATGAGCACACTCCCTGCTTCAAAACCTGCCCTATCTATCATAACTTTCGCTGTTGTTCCAGCACCAGTTGCTTTATACCACAGCATGTAATTTCTTGATGCTGCAGTTTGTTCAGAAACAGTGTCAGTTTTACTGAAAAATGGTCAACGATGTTTGAAGTGACTTATTTACCATTTTTCATATTGACTGTGCAAAAGCATTGTCAACGCATTTTTTCTCATCTTCTCATTGTGTAGCTTTAGCAGTAGCCTGACCAATGTAGAGTAATAGTTAGTGTGCTAGTGAGTATAATATGCTGTAAAGTAGATTCAAACGCATAAATCTAGTAAATCTCCAGAATTCTAACATTGTGTTAACATTAATTTGCAGATTCTGTTACCTGTTTGAGATGTCCCCCTGAATTTTGGTCAAATGAAAGAAGAGACACGTGCATAAAGAAGGAAGCAGTGTTTCTATCATATGAAGAAATTATGGGAGCACTCCTGACTGCTGCATCTTTATTTGGAACATGCATGACTACTGGTGTGGCATTAATATTCTTCAAATACAGGAAAACTCCTATTGTGAGGGCAAACAATTCTGAGCTGAGCTTCCTGCTGCTCTTCTCTTTGACATTGTGTTTCCTGTGTTCTCTGACATTCATTGGTCAGCCCTCTGAATGGTCCTGCATGCTGCGACATGTAGCTTTTGGGATCACCTTTGTGCTCTGCATCTCTTGTGTTCTGGGGAAAACAATGGTTGTTTTGATGGCTTTCCGGGCAACGCGTCCAGGTAGTAATGTTCAGAAATGGTTTGGACCTACACAGCAGAGACTCTGTGTTACAAGTTTTACTCTTATACAACTTATCATGTGTATAATTTGGTTAACAGTTTCGCCTCCTTTTCCATTTAAAAACTTTAAGGAATTTAAAGATAAGATCACCTTAGAGTGTGCTCTGGGCACATCTGTGGGCTACTGGGCTGTGCTTGGCTACATTGGACTTTTGTCTGTCTTATGTTTTATTTTTGCTTTTCTGGCTCGAAAACTGCCTGATAATTTCAATGAAGCCAAGTTTATCACCTTTAGCATGCTGATATTTTGTGCAGTGTGGATCACATTTATTCCAGCATATGTCAGCTCTCCGGGGAAGTTCAGTGTTGCTGTAGAAATATTTGCTATTCTTGCCTCCAGCTTTGGACTGCTGATTTGCATTTTTTTTCCAAAGTGTTATATCATCTTACTGAAACCAGAAAGGAACACAAAAAAGAACATGATGGGGAAGGGTGCTCCACGACCACCATCATGAAAATAAATAAGTTATTTAATTAAAATATTAAGTTTGTGTGTGTGCTTCTGTGCTGTTTTTTTTTTTTTTTTGTACCAGCAGAGAATGCAAACATAGCACACTGCTCAGATCTTGTCTGAGGTGTTTAGCGTGTGGTCAGAATGACTAAGCAAACATTCAGACAATGCCTGACTTTAACATTTATGATTCAATAAAATAAATTTTTTTTTGAGTATATTATGATTGACACACACTTAATTCATAGTGCACAGTTCTCACTACTGTTGGGTTCAATCTTATGAGAGAAGACAGCTCAGCAATCTGTACGAATAAAGAGCACCCAGGTAGTAAACACTTTTATTATGAGATAGAAAAACAAAATGTTAATTTGATTGGCCAAAATTTTTCGGGGGAGGTTGTGGTCGTGGACTTGTTTCCCATTATTTGCCTTGGGTCCATTCCATGGATCACCATACACCCTGGTATGGATATCTCCTTCTGCAATGAGAAGAACAGATAAAAAACCACCGACTGTCTAAACAGAAAACTTATTCCTTGTGGTATTTTTTAAGCAGTCTGGTTTTGGATGGGCGTGACATTATCTTTTCAACACTCTATTCTACAACACCGATTTGTGTAATAAAAGATAAGATATAAATGTGTTATTTTAGATAAAATATAAGTGCGTGATAAAAATTATGAGGTAATTGTAATATGTAAGACAATGGGGCACACATATTAAAAATTTGTTTAAAAAAATTAAAACAAATCTCTACTTTCACACCTTTTAACATGTAAATCCATAATCCATCTTAAAGCCTCATGTCCTTTCTTGGTATCAATGTGATATTGGACCAGAGTGGTCTTCCTCTCTTAAACCTGTTTCAGAAGTCCCCAGAAGGTGAGAAAAATTTGTCACTCTTCTAATAAAAGTTAATGGACCTTACAGGCCATCATCCTTTCCCATCAGGAGAGTGCAAAATGAGGTCCTCTGGACAAGCCTGATGACCTGAATGTTGGAGGGAAAAAGAACAAAAAACCGAAGTTTCCTCTCTCAGTACCTTCCTTCTGGCTTCCTTGACTGTCGTCTTCACTTTTCAGGTCCTCTGCCATACTCTAACAATGGCATCTGAAGCTATGTTTTTAGGAATGAGAGTGCAGCACACAATACCAAACACGCCAAGAGCGGAGAGGGGAAGTCTAAGGACTTCCTGTTCTATACCACCCTCACTGACTTGAAAACAAATTTTTCAAATGGACCTGCAATGTTATCATCAGATTAAGTTAGCCAATTGGATATTATAGTGTGGTCCACATGTTATTAGGGATTCCCCAACAGGATGAATGTAAACACGTTTACAATTTAATTAGGTAACACATGCTCATTAGACACACATCTTAGAACTTCAATAACACCAATTTGTATCACAATCTTTATGAAATCAATATTAAAATTGAGGAATCATCTTAACCACAAAAGTATTGGAGTTAGGTTTGACCAGTACCCTATTACAGTCACTGGAAGCACTAGTCTTACCATTGTACAGGTTCCTAACCACATCCAAGCAGGAAATCCAAGTCTTTTCCTCCACAGAACCACAATAGATCAGACTTGGAAATAGGTATCTGGTATTGGACCAATTCACAATGTTTATTATTTTATTAAACCATGAAAGCTTTGCTGCACTTCACCTACCTCTGTTGCATTATAGTAAACATGTATAATTACCCTCCTTTGGCATTTAGTTGGGTGGTGTGGTCATGTTGGACGCTCTGAAAACAAAGAACTCAGAACATAACATTTAGCAGGGGTGTGACTCATGTGCAAAGCAATCATGCAGTGTAAACCTTTTAATTCTTTACACATCATGATTTCTCTCAGTAATGATACAATAGCATTTGCTGGTGATGTTCAGTAACAACAGCATTAATGAGACAGTCAGGTCAAGGCAATATGACAAGATCAGACCTAATTATTAGGCTGATGATTAACAGAAATGACATTCATTCACTGTAGCAAAAGTAATTTGTAATAACATATAAAATCATTAGTTCATCTTCCTCGCAATGGTATTTGCTGATAATCCATTGTGGGCTGGTTTGGAGGGGGCCCCCAAAGACCTGGTGGATTCAGCTGTTGTTGTGATGCCAGTGCTGCTGCTACTGCATGTTTTTATCTTAGTCTTCAAATCCATAGGTGTTGTGACCATCTGCTTGGCCTGTTTTGTTAATTTCCTTTTCATTCTGTCAGGGCTCTGTGTGCGGGTAGGCAGAGGTGAGGATCCAAAAGCAGGACTCGCTGAAAACCATAGCTTTATAGCTGGCGATAAAAACAAAACATGAACTGAACACTGACTGCAGAAAACAGAAATCAAACCAGGGAAAAACACAAACTAGAACACACAGGCAAAATCTGATTGTACGACGTGACACTGAGCAAAGACAAACACAGAGCTAAAATACACAGGCCTCGACGTACCTGGAAATCCCTCACCTAGGGTCTTCTGGGTGAGGGATTAGATCAAACACAGAGTGATTCAGAAGGCCCCTATGAGAAGAACACTTAGGGAACAGTTCACCCTGCCCATGATAGGGTTGCCGGGGCCCCTCCCTAAAGCCAGGCCCAGGGAGGGTGCCCAAGGGCAAGCCAGGCCTTAGTCCATGGGGCTTGGCCAGGCACAGCCCAAAAAAAGGACATGGGCCCATCGTCCTGCAGGAGGCACCGTAGGGGTCATGGGTGCATTGTGAGCTGGGTGGTGGTCAGGAGCAGAGGCCCTGGCGGACTGATACCTGGATACCAAGACTGGCAATTGGGAAATTGAATTTTACCTCTCTGATGGGGACAGAGGCTGAGTTAGTGTGTGAGGTTGAGAGGTACCAGCTGGATATAGTCGGGCTCACCTAAATGCACGGCTTGGGCTCTAGAACCAGTCTCCTGGAGAGAGGTGGTGGACTGGAGCGGGTATCCTAGTATCTCCTCGGCTTCCTGTCCGTACATTGGGCTTTCTTCAAGTGGACAAGAGGGTTCGTTCCCTGCGCCTTCGGGTCGGGTAACGGGTCTTGACCATCGTCTGCACTTATGCACCAAGTGGCGGTTCAGAGTACCCAGCATCTTGGAGTCCCTGGGTGGGGTGGTAGAGGGTGCTCCACCTGGGGACTCTGTGTTCCTACTGGGAGACTTCAATGCTCATGTGGGCAATGACAGTGAGACCTGAAGGGGCGCAAACGGCCTACCGGATCTGATTGTTGTTGGACTTCTGTGCAAAACACAGTTTGGCCATAAGGAACACCGTGTTTGAACATGGTAACGGGCTTGGTTAGCCTGTGGGAATTTGGAGGCAGCTGATAGCTACCAACAGGCCAAGTGGAACACGGCTTGGGCAGTGGCTGAAGCAAAATTTTGGGTGTGGGAGGAGTTCGAAGAGGCCACAGAAAAAGACTTTCGGACTGCCTCAAAGAGATTCTGGCACACTGTCTGGCGACTTAGGAGGGGAAAGCGATTGCTCTACCTACACTGTGTATAGTGTTGGTGGAGCGCTGCGGACTTCAGCTGAGAAAATATTCAAGCGATGGAAAGAATATTTTGAGGACCTCCTTAATCCCACTGTCATGGCTTCCATGGATGAAGTGTGAGATGGCCCCATAACAGCCCTTTTGAATGTCTCCCTAATTATGAGGTCTCAAGGTTGGCAAGTATGCTCCCACTCCCCAAATGCTCTCAGCCAGCCACAAGCATGCTCTGCTACTCTGTCATAGTTAGCTGATATGACTGATAGGCTTAACGGCCTCTAGACTGTGGAGCAGCTATGCCATAAGTGAGTGGCAATGTGAACACAATAACACAACAATCAACTAACTTGTAATCGAGTGCGTTACAATATGTAAGGAAACATGTTAGAAGTGGCTACAGGTTGTATTTATTTTAAAGAACAGAACAGACTCAATATATGAAGAATCATACAGAAGGGTGAGAGAAGGCCAACAACATCCTAATTGTCCTTCTCACCTCAAGCTTCATGTTTTGAACAAGGCTCAAACACACAAATATGCATAAACACGCATATTTAACCCTGATAAAGTTATTTATTGTTAGCAGATTAGACATGCAACCCTTCTGCCTCCAGACAGCAGACAAGTACAAGCTAAACTACAACACTAGCAGGATATTCCTTTGTTTAGAAAAACATTGCATATAAGATAACAAAGCAGGTTGTTGTTTTGAGCCAGCCCTAAATCAGAAAGCAGGTTGTTGTTTTGAGCCAGCACTAAATCAGATTCTCTTGAGTCTAATTAAAGTTAAAGAAAATGTAGTTTAAACTGTATCTCAGTCAATTAAAAAATTGATAACAAATACGTATTTGGGATTTAAGCACATATAGAATATATTTTGAATAAGACTATAGTATATCACAGAGTTACTCCTCTCACCCCACCTTTTTGTTCCACAGGGATTAATTTTTGCTACTTTAAAATGTATAAATACAAGTCTTACTGTATACAGTGCCATATAATGCCACCCAGTGGTTTAGGTTTTCCAGACAGCATGCCATCTACGCAGAAATGGCCAGAACAGGGGTGGGCATTTTTACAACTGTTATTGGTAGCGTGTTTCTCTCATAGTGAGGAGATATGCAAGAGAAGAGGGGACCCTGAGAACCCCCAACTGTCTAAGAATGGGGATATTATACTAGGAGGGATGTTCTCTTTTCACAGCAGCTGGAAAGACAGAAAGGATAACTACATGCAGAAACCACTACCACTGCAATGTACCAGGTATAACATTGCAAAAATTTATTCAATTTTGAAATATCTAAAAGTGGTCTCCAAAAAAAAAAGGTGTCAGGTCTTTTGTCTCATTCTGGTTTAGATATTCATGTATTTCAGTTGTGTTACTGACGGATTGATTTTAACTGAGTGACATTTAACAATGTTCTGTGTCTTCTTCAATGTGAAACTAAATATTATATCAATTATTTACTGTTTGGATCAAGTTTGAATTTCAGAGAGTTCCAGTTTGCCCAGGCTATGCGTTTTGCCATTGAGGAGATTAACAACAGTTCAGATCTACTGCCAGGAGTCTCTCTGGGCTATAAAATGTATGATACTTGTGGCTCCATTGCCAGAGGTATAAAAGTTGCACTTGCCTTAGTAAATGGTAATGAAATTTTTTCTGCAGTGTCTGGAGTACCCTGTACCAGACCTGCATCAGTGCAGACCATTTTGGGAGAGACTTCTTCATCTCCTTGCATGGCAATATCAACTGTAATTGGGCCATTTTATATACCAATGGTAGGTAGGATTGGTAGAAATGTAAGAATTTCTGGAAAAAAAAAACCCCCAACAAAAACCATTTGCCTTTATTGTTCCACTTTATCAATATATATCATTCTTTGTGTTTTTCCATGTGAATGAGTTCTTTTTCCTTTCTTTTAGATCAGTCACTTTGCCACATGTGCTTGTCTCAGTGACAAAACCAAGTACCCATCCTTCCTCAGAACAATACCAAGTGACTACTACCAGAGCAGAGCCCTGGCCCATTTGGTCAAGTACTTTGGATGGACTTGGGTTGGAGCTATTCGAACCAATGATGATTATGGAAATAATGGCATGGCCACATTCACAGAAACTGCACAGCAGCTGGGCATCTGTCTAGAGTATTCTGTATCTTTTTTTAGGACAGATCCCTATGAAAAAATTCAAAAGATCATTGAAACTATAAAGGCTTCAACCTCCAAGGTGATCATTGCCTTTCTTTCACACATGGATATGGATGTGCTAATAAATAAACTGTCTGTCCATGGCCTAACTGGGTACCAGTGGGTAGGCAGTGAGTCTTGGATATCTGATTCCCAAATAGCTGCAATGGATATACATCACATACTAGATGGTGCCATTGGTCTTTCAATTCCAAAAGCACATGTCAGTGGCTTGAAAGAGTTTATACTGAATGTAAAATCACTGAATTCATCTAATAATGAACTCTTTATTGAGTTCTGGGAGACACTATTTAGTTGTAAGTTCAAGGAGTTGAAATCAACAGCAGAAAATCCGAGGGAGTGCACTGGACATGAAGATATGACTGGAGTTCAAAACAGTTTCACTGATATGTCACTTATGTCTATCTTTAACAATGTCTACAAAGGAGTGTATGCTGTGGCCCATGCACTTCACAAAATCCTCAGCTGTAATGAAACATGTAACAAAAATGTGCAGCTAGATCCATTCATGGTGAGGTTACATTTGAACAAAAAGTAGCAGTTGTGCTGTCTGTGTTACAAAATGAGATTCAATAAATTAACAGACTGCTTGTCTTCTTAGATTTTGCAGCGCATTCTAAAAATTTATTTCAAAACAAAAGAAGGTGATGAGGTTTACTTTGATGAGAATGGAGATCCAGCAGCAAAGTATGAAATTATAAACTGGCAGCCAAGAAAAAACAGTATTGTGGAGTTTGTGACAGTTGGTCTTTACGATGCATCACTTTCTCCAGACAAACAGCTGACTTTGCAAAATAACTCATTAATTTGGGAAAGTAACACAAAGCAGGTAAGGTATTAGAAAATAATTAAAACCGTAATTAAAAGCTACAATTTCAATTTTGAATGTTTGAATTTGGTTTGAATTTGAGGCAATGAAAAATAAAGCTCAAATGATACAGGGACTTTTGTTGTAGTCATTGTGCATTTATCCATACAGGTGCCTGTGTCAGTTTGCAGTGAGAAATGTCCCCCAGGAACACGCAAGGTTCTCCAGAAAGGAAGGCCTGTTTGCTGCTATGACTGTATAAGATGTGCAGATGGCGAGATCAGCAACATTACAGGTTTTGTGCTCTAACAGAAACTTTAGAAGTTAGTGAGGCAGGCTTTGCATTTTTGTTTAATTCACATATCCCCCAAAGCCAGTAAAATACACCTTATACACCTTATAAAAAAGAAACAGACAAAAAGACCTATGCCAGATGTCTTTTCACAGTTCAAGAGTCAACTCCAGGTGACACCAAATCTTCAACGTTAATAGAAATAAAAAAAATATAACAAAACAGTCAACTCAGCAGATAACATGGGTTTGTAGGTTGATCTCTTTTCATTTTTGTATGCTCTATATTTGGCTAGGTGCAGAGTAGAAACTGGAGCAATGTAAGAAATGCATCATCTGCTATGTTGATGAGAAAGTGAAGAAATGTCAGGAAACATGTTGCTTCTTCTCTTTATGATTGTGTGACATCAGTAGCTTACTAGAGTAATTGTAGAAATGATATAGGATAAAGTAGATGTAAACACTGAAAATTATGCACTTGGGGAAAAGTGAAAAATCTACTCATGAAGTGTAACATCTGGTTCATTATCAATTTGCAGATTCTGTCAGCTGTGTGAGATGCCTCCCTGAGTTTTGGCCAAATCAGAAAAAAGATGCCTGTATTAAGAAAGAGGCAGTGTTTCTATCATATGAAGAAATTATGGGAGCACTCCTGACTGCTGCATCTTTATTTGGAACATGCATGACTACTGGTGTGGCATTAATATTCTTCAAATACAGGAAAACTCCTATTGTGAGGGCAAACAATTCTGAGCTGAGCTTCCTGCTGCTCTTCTCTTTGACATTGTGTTTCCTGTGTTCTCTGACATTCATTGGTCAGCCCTCTGAATGGTCTTGCATGCTGCGACATGTAGCATTTGGCATCACCTTTGTCCTTTGTATCTCTTGTGTTCTGGGGAAAACAATGGTTGTTTTAGTGGCTTTCCGGACTTCACGTCCAGGGAGCAATGTAATGAAATGGTTTGGACCTGCACAGCAGAGACTCTGTGTTACAGGTTTCACTCTTATACAAGTATTCATATGTGTCATCTGGCTAACAATTTCTCCGCCTTTTCCATTTAAGAATTTCAAAGAATTTAAAGATAAGATTACATTAGAGTGTGCTTTGGGCTCTGTTGTAGGTTATTGGGCTGTGCTTGGCTACATTGGACTTTTGTCTCTCTTATGTTTTATTTTTGCTTTTCTGGCTCGGAAACTGCCTGATAATTTTAATGAAGCCAAGTTTATCACCTTTAGCATGCTGATATTTTGTGCAGTGTGGATCACATTTATCCCAGCGTATGTCAGCTCTCCAGGGAAGTTCAGTGTTGCTGTAGAAATATTTGCTATTCTTGCCTCCAGCTTTGGACTGCTGATTTGCATTTTTTTCCCCAAATGTTATATCATCTTACTGAAACCAGAAAGGAACACAAAAAAGAACATGATGGGAAAGGGAGCTCCATAATCATCTTTCTGAAAAAAATAAATAAAACAATATGTAAGCAATGGTTTGGATATTCAAACAACAGTTCACTTCATCCTTCGGTTACAAAGATTGTATTTTTAAAATGCATATGAATATACCAGTGACATTAATATGGTCATATTGCGAAAAGTATTCACGCTCACTCATCGAAATTATTGAATTTAGGTGTTTCAATCACAGGTGTATATAACCATGCATGTAGGCATGCAGACTGCTTCTACCATCTACTATCAAAAAGTTGATTCTGTTCATTGGACATAGTGTTTTCAGTAGGAGAAATGTTTTGTCACTCATCCAAGTGACTTCTTCACTCTCAGCTGACTTCAGCTTTCCCAAACCTACTCTACTTGGCTCTACTTTAAGAGTCACCACCATCTCAAAGCAGGATATCAAAGACATAGCACAAGTTTGTCCACGTGGAGGTATTTCTCCTCTTTATTGTGAGTGTTGTTAGAGTCATTGCTCAAAAAAGTTGTCATGGTGTGCGCTCTGTGAAAGGCAGGAGGAAGGACCCAAATGCAGGCCCAAAAATTAAACTCAAAGCGACAGCTTTATTTGCTAGAAAAACTCAAACATGAAATACAAGATAACTCAAACTAGAAACTCAAAGCACAAAACTCTAATCAGACAGCTGGGAAAACTAGAAAAGAAAACCAGGAACAGAGAACCAGAATGTTACCATAAGCACAGAGGAGAAAACGCAGCACAATGAAGGTACAACACAACAACTAACAGAAAGAAACACAGGACTTAAATACACAAGCAGGACAACAAGAGGATGGGGAACAGGTGGTACCCATACGGAAAAGAAATAGTAAAAACTTATATGTGATTACTCATGAAAGTGGCCACTTTCATGAGTAAATCATATAAGGCTTACATGATTTACTCATGAAAGTGGCCACTTTTGCATTACTTTCATATATTGTTTTAGTAAGTATCCAAAACATACAAGTTTCATTATATAATTTTTCAAGGGATCTTATATCTGTTTTCACACTTATATGCTTTTCATACAAGTTTCACACAAGACAGATACAAACTTTATAAGATTTATATATATCTTTTCCATATGGGTAACACAACTGGGACAAGTCAAAGAAAACAGGAAACATATGACAGGCACAGAGGCATGGACTTGACACTGAACAGAGGGAACATGGAGCACGGGGACAGGATTAACTGGGGAACAAGAAAATAAACATGAAGACAGAACTATGCCTACACTAAACATGAGGGGCACAGGAACAAAACCCAAGAACTAGAAACCCCAAAGAAGAACTAGATAGCTAGAAATACAATACCATAAACCAAAAAGACTATTAATAATAAACTATGATGAAATCAAATATTAATAATAACACAAAACACTGGGTCACCAACCCATGACCGTTACAAAAGTAATGTATTACACAAATTACACAAAACACTTTTCTTAACCCTTTAAAACCAGTCGGAGCGGGCACGCTCTGTTTTGCATAACTATTTTTAAATCGCGGTAGCACTGCAACCACATAAGCTAGCGCAATAATTTTTTTTGCATATGAAACCGGAGGAGTTGTACTTACATCTTATGCCATCAGCTTGTCCTAGGTCACGGTTTCCTTCCACATATAGCTTTGCAAAAACTGCATAAAAAGTGTTTGCAGGAACAAAAACATAATATTCCAGAAACCCCAAGTGTTTTGGAGTTTGTACGTGTTTTGGAGTTTGCATGTGTTTTTTAGTTTGCAAGTGTTTTGGATTTTCCAAGTGTTTTGGAGTTTGTACGTGTTTTGGAGTTTGCAAGTCTTTTGGATTTTGCAAGTGTTTTGGAGTTTGTACGTGTTTTGGATTTTGCAAGTGTTTTGGAGTTTGTATGTGTTTTTTAGTTTGCAAGTGTTTTGGATTTTGCAAGTGTTTTGGAGTTTGTACGTGTTTTGGAGTTTGCAAGTGTTTTGGATTTTGCAAGTGTTTTGGAGTTTGTACGTGTTTTGGAGTTTGCATGTGTTTTTAGTTTGCAAGTGTTTTGGAGTTTGTACGTGTTTTGGAGTTTGCATGTGTTTTTTAGTTTGCAAGTGTTTTGGAGTTTGCAAGTGTTTTGGAGTTTTTACGTGCTTTGTCTCTAGGGGCCAACGTACAGTTGCATTCAACTAGCGCTTCAAAATAGGAGTGAGAGGAGCAAAAAGTAGCAGGTAATTTCAAATGGAGCATTTCTGTTTGTTGCACTGTGTGTCTGCTAGCTAAATTTACAGCAGCTGTATTTCACAGTAGTGATGCGCGAATCATGAACGAATCGTTCAATACTCGAGAATCACTTTACTGACTCATGAATCATGATTCACAAGCCCAACTAACTCACTGACTCATCCCTGTTGCTGTTAGCAGCAATGTATCTAGCTTATAATTAAAATTGTGGAGAAAAACACAACATCCAGTAACATAACAAAAAAAATTCTGCTCTGAACTTGAAGAAAAAACCCTGAGTACAAGCTCACATCAAGAAAATAGCTCCTCGGTTCACAGTAGCATCGCTCTGCTAACATGCTAACAGCACATTTGAGCTACTCACCCCCTCCCTTCCTGTGCTGAATCGTAAGCCTAAGCTAATCACTCAGGACTCACTAACCCCCTACCTCCTGTGCTGAATCGTAAGCGTAAGCAAATCACTCAGGACTCGCTCACCCCCTCCCTCCTGTGCTGAATCATAGAGCGAATGAATCACTCACTCGCTAACCCCCTCCCTCCTGTGTTGAATCGTAAGCGAATCACTCAGGACTCGCTCACCCCCTCCCTCCTGTGCTGAATCATAGAGCGAACGAATCACTCACCCCCTCCCTCCTGGCTCACAGCTTCTTCTTCTTCTTGGTTGGCAACCACTGTTAAGGCACATTACCGCCCCCTGGCTCACAGCTCAGTGGACATTTAGATGAGAAAATATATATTTAACACATTTAAGGAAAATACTAATAAAATAAAAAATAAAAATATATTAAAATAAAAATAAATAAATGTTTATTAAGCAATTTTGATACGAAATTGCTTAATTTTAGAAATGTTTTTGCTCTTTTTTGCTCTATAAAATAGTTGTTTTCTTTTAGAATCATTCATCTTAGCAGTAGGATTTACATGAAAAGAGAAACAAATTAAGTTTGAGTGAAAATGTATATTTTTTGCACTCTCTGGTCGACTGACTCAGTGACTCAAAAAAACAGATTCACTTTGGTGAGTGATTCATTAAAATTCGATTCAGTAAAAAGAATCAAATTTACCACCACTATTTCACAGGGAGCAAAAAGAAAAAGAAGTAACTTCACTCAGAGATACTGTAGAGCAGAGCTTTCCAAAGCCCGCCCGAGCCATTGCAGGAGGGGGGGGGGGGGGGAGGCGGCGCTATGAAAAAGGAAAAAAAACAAACAAACAATTGCTTGGACACTGCTAGCACGGGGCGCCCACACAAACGCAAAGCAGGAGATGAAGCATAGCTGAATATGTTTCCAAACCAACTTCATTCTAAGCCAAAGACTAGAAAATATTGTGAAGCATACCTTCCCTTTGGCTTCACCTGCACAAGTGCCAAGGTAGGTCTCCCCTGCTTAATTGGTTTTCCCTGCGTCGGGAGCACGCGTTGGGCTGTTCAAATCACAGACAAACAGTATCCCACATTCTTGGTTTTTAGTTCACAATCACTTGTTGTAATAACTAACTACTCCTGACATTTTGGAGATGTTAAGTCTTTATACAGTAAAGTTACAGTGGGATACAAATAATATCAGGCTGATCCTGTCACGATTTGTCCCGTCTGTCTAAACAGTATCCTACAGTTGTTGACGTTTTTAAGCCCATGTTGCACAGAGAGGCATATGTTGAAAAATGTATTGATAGCAATGTTGAATATTATTACACAGGAAAAAAACAACTACACATAAAATAATTACACCATGATGCCTCTGCCTTTCTAAATGGGGGGACAGTAACTGCGTGTGTATATGTAAGCGTGTAAAACCTGAAGATAGTCAGATTAACAGTAACAATATTTTGTCTCTATCTGCCATTCTGCAATTCATCTCATGTAAACAATAACGTGCGCACAGCATGACGTGAAAAAAGGCACACACCTTTGAGGTTGTGTGACGAACTCTGTATTCCTCGTTCACACGTAAACGCAAAAAAGGAGTTTTAAAAAAATCTCAGTTTTCGGTGATTCGAAACGCCGTTTATGTGTGGACGAAAGTCCCAAACGCATAGAAAATGTCATGGTCCTGGGCCATGTGGGCCCAGTATTCTTAGTTCCTTGTATTTTTGTATTTCGTTCCTTATTTAGGCCATGTTTTCTGAGTTGCCCTGTTGTGTTGTTCCCTAAGTGTTTTCCCTTCATGGCTTTTACCCCCTGTGTGCCCCTCTGTGTATCTGTGAGCCCTCGTCTCTCCTTATGTTTTATTCCATGTTTCCCCTGCCCATTATGTCTAAGTTCTCCCCGTGCTCTCTCTCTCCCCTGTGTGCCCTCTATGTATTTATGAGCCCTCGTCTCCCTTTGTGGTTGTTTCATGTTTCCCCAGCCCGTTATGTCTGTGTTTTCCCCGTGCTCTCTCTCCTCCTGTCTAAACCTCTGTGCCGGTACATGTCATGTTCAGTTCACCCCGCCCTGTCTCGTTATGATTATCAGTGTCACCTGTGTTCCCCGTGTGTGCCCACTTTCCTCGTTTACCCTCTGTGTATTTCTGTCTGAGTCTCCCTCTGTTCGGCGTCGCGTTCTCCCTCATGTTGTGTGTAATTCTCCCCGTGGTTCGGTTCCTTGTACAGCTCATGCTTTAGTTTTCCCAGTTTTAGGTTATTTTGTATTACTTCTCGTGGCCAGCAATAAAGCTGTGTTTTTTGAGTTTATCCCCGTGTCTGTGAGTCTGCATCTTGGGTCCTTCTCCTGCCTGCCACACAGCAAACCATGACAGAAAAAGCTGCGTTTTCAAAAAAAACAAACATTTTTCTTGTAAAAGAAAGGAGGGCCTAACGAAAAAAGTTTGATATAGAGTAAGATAAGAAAGACAGGACAGGAGAGGAAGAAGAGACATTCTGATTGGTATTTGATTATTGGAAATTTAAACCTTATTAGTAAGTCCTCGTGTTTTGGACTTTGTGTCTGTACATGTGACATTATGTTTTTTCATGTTGTAAGACATGCTGCAGGTAGATTGTTATTTAAAGGTTGCATGCCTGCCACACAGCAAACCATGACAGAAGAACGCGACCCCGAACTGGACCCAGCAGCTCACAACCCCTCCGCGGACCTCCAGGACGACTTGGTCTACACGGTGGAATACCACTGTGAGGAATGGGCGACGCTACCTCGAGGCGAATACCGGGAGACCGTAGCCGTCCGTCTTCAGCGGATGGTGTCCGGGCTCCCGTGGCTATTCGGCGCGCTGCGCCCCCACATCCGGGACTTTCTTGTGTCCGCCGTGGGCATCCGTCCGGGGCAGCTGTCCCAGAAAGAACCAGAAACGGTCAGGATCGGGACCATGGGGCTCACCACCGTTACGCCGCCTGTTCGCTTCTCATCGGCTTCTACATCTCCGCCACCGCCTGTCTACACTACGTGGCGCACGGAGATGCCAGAGGCCAGCGACTTCGGTGAAGAGGAGCGGCAGCAGGTGTTACGGGCGTATCGGGAGGACGAGCTCCGTTGGAAGCCCTGGCTTATCACCGAGGAGGAGCTCTCGTCAGCTGTCCCACCACAGACCGACCACCCCCCCTCGCCGCCGCGATCAGGCTACTCGTCTCCTGCTTCCTGCCTGGCACGGATGTGGTCTGAGGGCGAGGAGCCGGTCGCCATGGAAGGCCAGGCTGAGCCCACGGCCGCCCCTAAGAGGAAACGGCATTCCCGCCGCTGTCGCGCACCGCCACGGCCCGTTCTGCCCTCCACTGAGCAAGACGAGGTGGCTGTGGGGGGCGCGGATTCCGACCTCGAGGAGCGGCAGCGCGCCGTATGCGCGCAACCGGAGGAAGAGCTACGAGAGGAGCCATGGCTCGCTCCCCCCTACGATGAGGTTTTCCGCGGGACACGGCTAGCCCTTGGGGGCCCCCGGAGTTGCCTGGGACTTCCGCCTGCCACTCCGCTAACTACCGCCTCCTCAGCCGCTGCGACGCCTCAGGAGCCTCCATCTCCCACGTCTACGGGGCCCACGGCCAAAAGAAAACGGCGTTCGCGTCGCCACCGCATCGCCCGACGCTCGGAGGTGAGTGAAACTGTCCAGTCGCTCCAAGTTACCTCTGAGCAGAAGGCATGTGAGGAGGCTACGGACTTAGCTGGTGAGGTGGCTAGCAATGAGCCGTTCACCGAGCCGCAGGCCAGAGACAGTTCCGCTCCCGCTTCACTCAACCCGGCAGGGACCACAGACTCGATTCACAGACTGACAAGGTTTCCCACCGCCTTTGGTTTTAATAGCAGTAGGGAGGTGTTTCCTTTGGTGTCTCTTTCCGTGTCTGCAGTTCCAACTAAATCTGAGTTGCCTGTGGTTTCTCTCTTCCCTCCTGAGCCGGCCCTGCTCCTCCATCAGTCACTGAATGAAGGCAACGAAAGCATAGCTAGTGCTCCGGTGTGCCTAGCTACACTTGCTTTTCACGAACCAGAAACTGTGAACACTGGTCATGAACCCCTAGCATGTTACCAAGATGCACACATAACAGCAGATCATGGTGACCAGGACACTGTAATGTCGCAACACGTCTCCTGTCTCCCCATAGATAACAAACCAGGTGGTTCTGAACTGTTTTGCTCCAGCACCATAACCACCACTCAGGAGATGGAAGCTGGGGTCAGGATTTATGTGACACCATTTTCTCCTGCCTCTATGAACTCGTCACTAGATAGGGTTTTGGCCCCGAACAATGTCATAACCACCCTCTCTCAGCCTGAAGCGTCACCTGCTTCAGTTAATGGTTCACGTACCGTTTCACCTGTATCTGTCTCTCCACTCAATAGGGTTAACACTCTGCAGCCACAGATCACTGCGGGTACGGGTTCCAACAAACACGTCCATCCAACACACCACAGTCATGCTACCACGGTGCCAATGGTTAGGTCCATATCTGTGTATCTACTGTTTTTCCAGGAGTCAGCTCCTGGTGATCTAAGCTTTGTTTTTGTGGATCGAGTGGCGGTCCTTGTTTTCCGTATGGTCGAACCAGCTCCTCTGAGCCGCACACTACCACCGGTTGAGTCCAACCAGCTTATGTTGACCTCTCCTAGGACTACACAGACTGGGCTAGTAACCTCTGAGCCCCTTCGGACTGATGTAGACTCTGGGAACCTAATGATTGCTGGCTCAGAACTGGTGGTCCCTACCACTGTCCACTTCATGGTTTCTTGTGTTAAGCTGTTAAGCCCTATGGACTGTTTTTTACCTGCTCTCTCTCTCTCTGGGTTTGTGCCTCAGCAGCCTGTGTTTCCTCAGCTCCTAGTCCAGCCAGGGGCCTTCATAACTGTTTGTCCTGCGTCTGCTGTTGAACTCCCAGGTGTGCCTATCTGGCACCCTGCGGCGACGCCACCGCTTCGCGTCACGTCAGCTGGAGGGCCCGAGGAGCCCACCCAGCCACCTTCTGCTTCTGCTCCTCCTGGTCCAGCTCCAGCCTGTGCTTCGTCAGCTGCAGCTCCAGCCTGTGCTTCGTCAGCTGCAGCTCCAGCCTGTGCTTCGTCAGCTGCAGCTCCAGCCTGTGCTTCGTCAGCTGCAGCTCCAGCCTCCGAGTCTTCGTCTGTTGCAGCTCCAGCCTCCGAGTCTTCGTCTGTTGCAGCTCCAGCCTCCGAGTCTTCGTCTGCTGCAGCTCCAGCCTCCGAGTCTTCGTCTGCTGCAGCTCCAGCCTCCGAGTCTTCGTCTGCTGCAGCTCCAGCCTCAGAGTCTTCGTCCTCGTCTGGCCCAGCCTCAGCCTGTGCTTCGCCTGGTCCAGCTTCATCCGCGTCGTTATCCTCGCCGGGTCCGGCCCCAGCCTCTGCAGCGACGCCTGGTCTGGCCCCCGCATCGCCACCGTCTGGTCCTGCCTCGTCTGGTCCTGTGCCCACCAGGCCACAGCCAGCACGCCTGAGACTGGAGAGCCGCCGCTGCCTTCGGCGCGGCCGGCCCCCTGAACTGCTCCGTCGTCTCCTTCGCCGCCGCCGCTGCCTTCGGCGCGGTCGGCCCCCTGAACTGCTCCGTCGTCTCCTTCGCCGCCGCCGCTGCCTTCCGCACGGCCGGCCTCCGGACCAGCTCTGTCACCTGTGCCACCCGCCTGGTCGGCCCCCCGACCGTGTGACCCGTGAACTCTTGTGCCTGTGGGCTCTGGGTCGGCCCCCTGAACTTTATTTGGACTATGGTCATGTGCTCCTGTGTTTTCTGTTGTTTGTTTTGTTTCCCGTTCTGGTCCCTCCGTCCTGGTCCCCCGCCTCCCGCCCTGGGTGGGTTGTTTTCTGTTTTTGTTTTGTTTTTCGGGTTTGGGCTGTCGGGAGCCAGCCCTTTAGGGGGGGGTGATGTCATGGTCCTGGGCCATGTGGGCCCAGTATTCTTAGTTCCTTGTATTTTTGTATTTCGTTCCTTATTTAGGCCATGTTTTCTGAGTTGCCCTGTTGTGTTGTTCCCTAAGTGTTTTCCCTTCATGGCTTTTACCCCCTGTGTGCCCCTCTGTGTATCTGTGAGCCCTCGTCTCTCCTTATGTTTTATTCCATGTTTCCCCTGCCCATTATGTCTAAGTTCTCCCCGTGCTCTCTCTCCCCCCTGTGTGCCCTCTATGTATTTATGAGCCCTCGTCTCCCTTTGTGGTTGTTTCATGTTTCCCCAGCCCGTTATGTCTGTGTTTTCCCCGTGCTCTCTCTCCTCCTGTCTGAACCTCTGTGCCGGTACATGTCATGTTCAGTTCACCCCGCCCTGTCTCGTTATGATTATCAGTGTCACCTGTGTTCCCCGTGTGTGCCCACTTTCCTCGTTTACCCTCTGTGTATTTCTGTCTGAGTCTCCCTCTGTTCGGCGTCGCGTTCTCCCTCATGTTGTGTGTAATTCTCCCCGTGGTTCGGTTCCTTGTACAGCTCATGCTTTAGTTTTCCCAGTTTTAGGTTATTTTGTATTACTTCTCGTGGCCAGCAATAAAGCTGTGTTTTTTGAGTTTATCCCCGTGTCTGTGAGTCTGCATCTTGGGTCCTTCTCCTGCCTGCCACACAGCAAACCATGACAGAAAAAGCTGCGTTTTCAAAAAAAACAAACATTTTTCTTGTAAAAGAAAGGAGGGCCTAACGAAAAAAGTTTGATATAGAGTAAGATAAGAAAGACAGGACAGGAGAGGAAGAAGAGACATTCTGATTGGTATTTGATTATTGGAAATTTAAACCTTATTAGTAAGTCCTCGTGTTTTGGACTTTGTGTCTGTACATGTGACATTATGTTTTTTCATGTTGTAAGACATGCTGCAGGTAGATTGTTATTTAAAGGTTGCATGGAGTTTAGTGCAGGGTAAGCAGTAATGGATTCAAAATAAAGCACTGTGTTGGACTGGAACACAATGGCTGCTATGGTGCTCATGGTCAAAGTGACTCTTTACATTAGGAGTAACGGAATACATGTACCGCCGTTATGTATTTAAAATACAATATATGAGTAACTGTATTCTGTTACATTTACAGTTTAAAAAGGTGGTATTCAGAATACACATGCTTTTTTGAAATAAAGAGATTACACGGCGGCCTTTTCCTGTTTCATATGTTAGGTTAGGCCAGGGGTTCCCAAACTTTTTTCGCTGGGCCCCCCTTTGTTTTACAGAAAAATGTTCGCGCCCCCCTCGCACGCACACGCACATCCTCCAACCACACACACGCATATTTTGCTCAATTGTGGTTTATTTCACACCTCAAACATTTAGTAAACAAATAAGCAAATACAAGTAATCTACAGGTAGTAAGAAAATAAACTACTAACTCTTTTACGCTACGTCTGCACCTACATGGGTATTTTTGAAAACTGCAACCACAGCCTCCCAGACACTGTTCAGAGAGGTGTACTGTTTTCCCTCCTTGTAAATCTCACATTTGATGATGGACCACAGGTTCTCAATGGGGTTCAGATCAGGTGAACAAGGTGGCCATGTCATTAGTTTTTCTTCTTTTATACCCTTTCTTGCCAGCCACGCTGTGGAGTACTTGGACGCGTGTGATGGAGCATTGTCCTGCATGGAAATCATGTTTTTCTTGAAGGATGCAGACTTCTTCCTGTACCACTGCTTGAAGAAGGTGTCTTCCAGAAACTGGCAGTGGGACTGGGAGTTGAGCTTGACTCCATCCTCAACCCGAAAAGGCCCCACAAGCTCATCTTTGATGATACCAGCCCAAACCAGTACTCCACCTCCACCTTGCTGGCGTCTGAGTCGGACTGGAGCTCTCTGCCCTTTACCAATCCAGCCACGGGCCCATCCATCTGGCCCATCAAGACTCACTCTCATTTTATCAGTCCATAAAACCTTAGAAAAACCAGTGTTGAGATATTTCTTGGCCCAGTCTTGACGTTTCAGGTTGTGTGTCTTGTTCAGTGGTGGTTGTCTTTCAGCCTTTCTTACCTTGGCCATGTCTCTGAGTATTGCACACCTTGTGCTTTTGGGCACTCCAGTGATGTTGCAGCTCTGAAATATGGCCAAACTGGTGGCAAGTGGCATCTTGGCAGCTGCACGCTTGACTTTTCTCAGTTCATGGGCAGTTATTTTGCGCCTTGATTTTTCCACACGTTTCTTGCGACCCTGTTGACTATTTTGAATGAAACGCTTGATTGTTCGATGATCACGCTTCAGAAGCTTTGCAATTCTGACACTGCTGCATCCCTCTGCAAGATATCTCACTATTTTTGACTTTTCTGTGCCTGTCAAGTCCTTCTTTTGACCCATTTTGCCAAAGGAATGGAAGTTGTCTAATAATTATGCACACCTGATATAGGGTGTTGATGTCATTAGACCACACCCCTTCTCATTACAGACATGCACATCACCTAATATGCTTAATTGGTAGTAGGCTTTCGAGCCTATACAGCTTGGAGTAAGACAACATGCATGAAGAGGATGATGTGGACAAAATACTCATTTGCCTAATAATTCTGCACTCCCTGTAGTTGTTTTTTTCCTGTGTAATAATATTCAACATGATGCTCACTGTGCAGGTGCTAGCAAAGAGTCAAAATTGTATTGTTTTTTTTTCTGAAAATGTTTGCACATTACTGTTGTGCTCTCATCTTTTTGTATGATAAAAATAAAAGTAATGTACATATCCATACTGTAGACTGTGCCGCTAGTTTCCTTCTCTGGAGCAGAAACTCAAATTAGCTCACTGTAGCAGAAGTACAAGTGGAATCAATAAACGGGATCGAGAGACAAGCAGACTTAACAGTTCCAAGGAACTGGACTTCTGGGAATCTGTTCTTAAGTCCCGTTCCTAGACACTAATAATAATGCACCAACCTACTCGATAGCTTTCTTAATTTGGTTAGATGTTGTGTTGTCTTCAGTTTTTCATTACCATGGAAATAATTCTGTCAGCACGCAGTTTAGTTGTCTTATGCACACTTTCAAGTCCTTTGATGCTTTTTTTTCTTTTATTTATTAATTTTTTTTAAATGTAACAGATTGTTGCTTTATGATTTATTCACATTCAAAACAGTATGTGTTAAAAAAATTTTTAGTAATGTGACTATGTAAACAATTTTCATTGTGTAACCAGAAATACTATAAAACATTATGTTGTATATTATTATAACGTATTAAATTACGCTAGTAGGTAGGTAGGTAGGGTAGGGTAGGTGTAAGACCACAATTTTCCAAATGACCAAAAGAGGGTGCTAGGCATTGTTGGAAAAGAAAGAAGAAAAGAGAAAACAGAAAAATGGATGCAGCAGAATTTGGTGCTTTAGAAAGTTAGCCTGGATTAAACACAAGAATTATATTTTTTTCTCTCTGGTTAAATGTTATTAACAGTGTTATTTTATCATTATGTGTGAAATACAACTAAGATGTGGAATAAGGTACTATGCTGTTTTGTAATGATATAAAATATTGCAGTTGCTGTTACACTTTATGAACACAAGTAGATTAGAAATTTTTTTTTAAGAAAGCAATCGTTAAAATTACATTTTTGTAATTTTTATTTTTAAGTGTTTCATTGCAACTAAGAGTGTGAGTCTTTATTGCTAAATTTATACTCTTTCTCTTCTCAGTTTCATTGTGATTTTACTTCCTCACACAGACAAAAGACGGGTGAAGTGAAGAAAATCAAATTGGTAGCTAGTTGTTGCAGTTGGAGAGGGAACCACTGTAAACACAAATTACTATAAAGAAAAAGTGAAATTGTTGATACTGACAGCCTGAAATACCTCCAAACTGTCGATTTTTTAGTATTAGCTTCTCCCCTTCTAGCAACTGGTAGACTGCTGGTAATCTTTATTGTAGAAAACACAGAAAAACATCAAACTGAATCGATCTGACCCATCAGTTGCCCAACTGTGAGAAATACAGTTGTTTTAAGATTGATATATAATATTGCATCACTAATATGAATGTAGGTGTGTGAATAGGTGAATGTGACTTACACAAAGCTCTCAGAGCAGCCTGAAAATACAATATAAAGTGAAGTAAATAAAGTAGGCAGCTCAATTATTTTAATTGAATTAATAAATAAGTATGTGTTTTCTAAGAAAGTAATAATAACAACTTTTTTGTCACTTACTGTAGGAAGAAGCCACTATAATTTCATAATTTTTCAGTGCATATTTATTTATAGTGAATCACTTTTTGTATTATAACTACATATTACATACCTACACACCTAAACTGCATTTCCTTCTTTTACAAAAAGTAACCTCCATAAAATTGTATAATTGGACATGTTCCTCCTCTTCCTCAACCTGAGAATGCATCATCTCTCTTCTGTTATTACATCTTAGGTTGCACCAGAAGGTATAAATATCAGTGCAAGTCTTTCATTTACACGAAGGCATTTATAATGGCATTAAGTGGTTTAGCTCTAGACTTGGCATCCTCACACAGATGGCCAGAGCAGGGGTGGGCACTTCTCCAATTATTATTGATGGCTTCTTTTTCTCAAGCTGAGGACCCAGTGTGCACGCAGAGAGGTGATTCTGGGAACCCAGTCCTATCAAAAGATGGGGATTTTATATTAGGGGGGATGTTCTCTTTTCACAGCAGCTGGGAAGACAGAATGGACAACTACACACACAAACCAATGCCACTACAATGTACCAGGTAAATGATAAGAAATGAATTTAATACAGTCATTTAAGAAATTCATCAATTCTTGGCTTTAAACATCCTTTGAAATGTTTTTTCCAAGTTTTAAGGGAAAATGTGATGCAATTCCAATTATTTGTAAATGTCTCAAGTTTAAATTTCAGAGATTTCCAATTTGCACAGACTATGCTTTTTGCAATTGAGGAGATTAATAACAGTACAGACCTACTGCCAGGAATCTCTGTGGGCTATAAAATCTATGATACTTGTGGATCTGTGGCCAGAAGTGTAGGTGTCACACTGGCTTTGGCTAATGGAAATGAAATTGTGTCTGTACCCCCGAAGGCACCATGTACCAGACCTGCACATGTGCAGGCGATAATAGGAGAGACCTCTTCTTCTCCATCCATTGCAGTAGCTACTGTTATTGGACCATTTGTTCTGCCAGTGGTGGGTAGGCTTCTTTCTTTATACATTTTATATATATATAAAGATATATATAATGTTTAAAAAATATTTTTATTCTCTTAGATCAGTCACTTTGCCACATGTGCTTGTCTCAGTGACAAAACTAAGTACCCATCCTTCCTCAGAACAATACCCAGTGACTACTACCAGAGCAGAGCCCTGGCACATTTGGTCAAGCATTTTGGATGGACTTGGGTTGGAGCTATTCGAACCAATAATGATTATGGAAATAATGGCATGGCCACCTTCACAGAAACTGCACAGCAGCTGGGCATCTGTCTGGAGTATTCTGTATCTTTTTTTAGGACAGATCCATATGTGAAAATACAAAAGATAATTGAAATTATAAAGGCTTCAACCTCCAAGGTAATTGTTGCATTCCTTTCCCATGTGGATCTGGATGTGCTGCTACATGAGTTTTCATACCATAACTTGTCTGGGTACCAGTGGGTAGGCACTGAGTCGTGGATATTTGATTCACAAACAGCAAAAATGGATATACATCACATACTGGATGGTGCCATAGGTCTTTCCATTCCTAAAGCACATGTCACTGGCCTGAGAGAGTTCATACTGGATGTTAAGCCACTGAATTCATCTAATAATGAACTCTTTATTGAGTTCTGGGAGACACTATTTAGTTGTAAGTTCAAGGAGTTGAAATCATCAGCAGACATTCAGAGAGAGTGTACTGGACATGAAGATCTGAACGGAGTTCAAAACAGCTTCACTGATATGTCTCTCATGCCTATCTTTAATAATGTATATAAAGCAGTGTATGCAGTGGCACATGCACTTCACAATATCCTCAGCTGTAATAAAACATGTAACAAAAATGTGCAGCTAGATCCATTCACGGTGAGCTTTACACCAACTTAAAAGATTAAATCACATTAGCACGAACATTGTTGTCATAATTAAAAAAATATTTTGTCTTTCATAATCTTTGACCATTAGGTGTCCAAGATATCTCTATTGCAAGTAACTGAGTTTTGGCATGTTATCTTAGGTTTTGCAACACATACGAAAGATTCACATCACAACAAAGGAAAGAGATGAGGTTTACTTTAATGAGAATGGAGATCCAGCAGCAAAGTATGAAATTATAAACTGGCAGCCAAGAGAAAACGGCGTTGTGGAGTTTGTCACAGTTGGTCTTTATGATACATCATTGGCTCCAGAAAAACAGCTAAATTTGCAAAACAAGGCTTTAATTTGGGCAAGAAACACAAAGCAGGTACACATTCATACAACTTTGGGGTTTTTTGTTTTATTTTTTTCAATTTATAAATATGTATTTAATTTGTTTTACAGTATTTTGGTTTTGATCTTTCAAAATTAAGAAATTGTTTGACAGAGAACTTCATTTTTTTCTTAAAGTCCATATGCAGTTTAATTTTCTTGATCATGCAGGTTCCTGTGTCAGTTTGCAGTGAGAAATGTCCCCCAGGAACACGCAAGGTTCTCCAGAAAGGAAGGCCTGTTTGCTGCTATGACTGTATAAGATGTGCAGAGGGACAGATCAGCAATGTTACAGGTGTGGTGACATTTCATTTTAACTTTGGTGCATTACAAAGCAAAGTTAGCCATGTAGGACGGTCATACGAGAACTATTTAATAATCGTGATGTTTGTTTTTATGCAGACATAATATGCATTTAGTACGGAGCCCTGCAGGGGACATGGGAGAAAAAAAAATTAAGACGGACTTTTGCGAGATCTCGCAAAACTAACTCGGGATCTCGCAAAAGTTTTGCGAGATCTCGCAAAAGAAACTCGGGATCTCGCAAAAGTTTTAGCCGCATTCTTCGGATGCCGGCTCGAAGCCGACCGGGAGGTCGAGGCACGATGTGCCGGGAAAGCGGTGTTCCTCCCGGCTGTAGTAGGTCTCGACCTCCCGTTAGCTTCGAGCTAGCGGGAAGAATGCGGCTAAAACTTTTGCGAGATCCCTCCCATGTCCCCTGCGGGGCTCCGTAATTTCGATTTCCTTCTCAAACTAAGTAAAACTATTTAACTAATAGTCACAGAATCATAACATTTCAACAGTAAGGAGACAGATTTATGTTGGGCATTGTTTCAGTTGACGGTTTTGGATTTTTACAGAGCTGCATAGAACTATATGTGCATTTTTTCACATATATACTCATAATTTAAAATACATGAAACTAGTAACCAATATGATGAAGAAGAAATCATCCATTCATTTTCTGCTGCTTATCCATGTCTCGGTCATGAAGTAGAATTGATAAAAAGAATTAGATAAAAGTTTACATGGAAAAAAAGAACAGGTTTATTCAAGACGTTGTATTTAGTCTTGTTGTTGCTAATAATAATAATAGAAATAATAATAAATTTTACACACAGAGACCCGCAATAACATGCACAACTTACAAGTCAAAATAGAAATATAAAGATATAGTCTGTGCCAAATTTCATCAGGTCTTTTTATTTATATTGTAGTGTCTCTCCAACAGAAGACAGAGACAGTCGGTTATTCTGTTTCTGAGTTTATTTGGAACAGTAACACATGTTGTTCTACAGACTCTCTGTCATAGGTAGCTGATATAATTGACAGGCTTAACAGCCTCTAGACCAGGGTTCTCAAACTTGCGGCCCCTCTACTTGCGGACTGCATATTGATGTGAAGAATTTTTTTTTAATTATTATTCAAAACATAATTTAATATGAAGGCAATGTGAGCAGAGTGTTACAGGTATTGCCCTTTAAGAATGTAGCCAGTGTAGTCTGTGCTTTAGGGAGATAGTGTGGGACTGCCTCTCCGTTATGTGTGTGAGTGTGAGCGAGGGAGAAAAAGGGGAGTCAAAAAGTATGAGTTCTCACCGACCAGAAACAGGAGATGGAAGCATGTAAATATAATAACAACCACTCCAGCCAAAAAGAATGCTTGACGAGCCCAGTTGTAAGTAAGCTGTTAAGACTAGACTGTACGCTGTGTTCGTGTTTTCCTCCGAAACAATAGAGTTCAGTTGGAGCAGCCTTTCAACACCTCTCTCTGTCTCTCACTAGCAAAGTTGACCCAGACAGTAAAGCTAGTTCCTGGCTATGAGCCCAACAAAGAACCCGACATATTAGCCAGAGGTCTCTTTACTACGGTATGGAGCCGTTGACCTGGCTGAGGTAGCAAGAGAGTACACACACGTGGAAGGATTGGCTGTGCCAGTTCAATGAGAGTCAAAAACTAATGTGTACACTTACGTCTGCATTTTTATTTTGTTAAATATGAACAAAATTATAGCAGAAGTGCTGTCACGTGTTTGGCCAGAAAGAGCGTACCAATTTGTTTATTTGGTAGTTCAATGAAAGGCTTCAGTTAAGAGTGAGAAAAAGAATTCCTTTCATGTTTGCAGTTTTGTCTTGTTATACAATATTTGAAATTTAAAACAAACAAACAAAATACAACATTTTAGGAAATATTAGTGGGTGTTTTCTGGTTTGTTTGGGTTTTTTGTACTACTTGAACATGAAAGTGGCCCTCCAATGAGATGGTGGTGCCAGCAGTGGCCCGTGGCTCATTTGAGTTTGAGACTCCTGTTTTAGACTATTACACCTTCAAGGATACTCAGTAAATTACTTCTTTGCAGGTGTGGAGCATATCTGCCAAAACTGTGTGGCAATTCTGAAAACAGTAATAACACAACAATTGGATTAACTTGTAATCCAGTCCATTACAATATATTTTAATGCCTTACAAAACCATGATTATACATAGTCTGCTTTTTTTCTGTAAAGTAACTCTTATGTTAGCCTCTCAGTTATAGTCAGTGTTTAATATTTACCACAATCCTTTGTTCTAAACTTAGAGTTAATACAATTAATGGTGATTAATACTCAATAAATGTTTTTCTCTATCTGATAACACCACTGAGGCTAAATATTAAACACTAAATAATATTTGGAATAATATCTGGAAAGTATAGAAAATCTATTATAACTCCTTGTAAAATTTAAATAAAAAGTATGCCACAATCACAAACACTGATGGATGCTCAATTTAATTTAATTCAATTTTAGTCATACAGCTCTAAATTGCAACAACTGTTGCCTTGAGGCTGTTGTTGTTGCTGAAAGCTGGTTCAAAAGTAGAAAAAGAAGCCTGAAAACCAAAGGCTCTGGCTCCCATTCTACTTTTAAATACTCCAGAAACCACAAGTAAGCTTGCAGTCCAAGAGTGAAGTGCTCTAATAGGGTGATATGGTTATTAAGATAAGATGCGACCTGAGTATTCAAGAGCTTAAAAATGAGAAGCCCGATTTTAAATTCAATTCTGGATTTAACAGGGAAGGGAAGCCAATATTGGAGAAATATACAGTACACTCTCTTTCTAGTTCCTGTCCATAATCTTGCTGCAGTATTTTGGATTACGTGGAGGCTTTTCAGGGAGTTTTTAGGACATCCTAATGACAAACCAATTAAAAATACTCCAGCGTAGATGTACTAAATGCATGCACTAGTTTTTTAGTGTCACTCTGAGATAGGATATTTCTAATTTTAGAGATATTGAGCAAATGGTAAAAAGCAGTCCTACATATTTGTTTAATATTTGACTTCAAGTTTCCTCACAGTGTTACTGGAGGCTAAGGTAATGCCATCCAGAACAAGAATCTGGTTAGATACCATATGTCTTTGATTTTCAGGCCAGTGCAATAACCTCAGTTTTATTTGAATTTAGAAGTAGAAAATTAGAGGTCATCCAGGTCTTTGTCTTTTAAGACATTCCTTTCGGTCAAACTAATTGGTATCTGGCTTCATGGATAGATAAAGTTGGGTGTCATCTGCATAGCGGTGAAAATGTATGCTATGCCTTCTGATTATACCTCCTAAGGGAAGCATGTGTAATGTAAACACAATTAGAACCATGTGGAACTCCATAATTGACCTTACTGTGTGAAGAGGACTCTCCGTTTACTTGATAGCTATGATACAAACCACTGCAATGCAGTACCTGTAATGTCTACAGCACACTCTAATCGTTGTAATAGAATATTATGGTCTACATTATCAAACATTGCACTGAGGTCTAACCGGACAAGCACAGAGATGAATGCATTGTCTGAGGCCATAAGAAGATAATTTGTAACCTTCACTAAAGCTTTCTGTTTCTGTACTGTGATGAGCACTGAATCCTGACTGAAACTCTTCAAATAAGCCATTCCTCTGTAGATGATCAGTTAGCTGTTTGATAACTACTCATTCAAGAATTTTTGAAAAGAAACAAAGGTAGGAGATTGGCCAGCAGGGTCAAGAGATGTCTTTCCAAGTAATGGTTTAACTATTGGCAGATTGAAGGCCTGTGGTACATAGCTGATTATTAGAGATAGGTTGATCATATTTAAGACTGATGCATTATTAATGGTAGGGCTTCTATGTGCAAATGGGAAGTAATTACTGAAGTTAACTCAGAAAGATCAATTGGAGAAAAATACTCAAAATAAGTACCAGTGGTACTGAAAGTAGCTGTAGATAATGTTACAATCTTTGAGATGATTATGAGTAAATTTTTTTTCTCCAATGGTTACAATTGTATTTGTCGTGGTGGAGGGTTTATGTGTCCCAGGGACCCCAGGGGCTATGTTGTCCGGGGGCTTGTATCCCCTAGTAGGGTCTCCCATGGCAAATTGGTCCTGGGTGAGGGACCAAAGAGTGATTCAGAAAACCCCTATGAGTAGAACATCAAGGGAACAGTTAACCCTGCCCGGGATAGGGTTACCGGGGCCCTGCCCAGGAGCAAGGCCCGGTGAGGGTGCCCAAGGGTGTCTGGTTAATGGGCCTTAGCCCATGGGGCCTGCCAGGCACAGCCCAAAAAGGGGACATGGGTCCACCGTCCTGCAGGCCACCACCTGCAGGAGATGGGGTAGGGGTTGGGTGCTGGGTGGCGGCCAGGAGCGGAGGCTCTGGCGGACCTGGAGAGTTTCTCAGTCTGGAGCTGCCCCTGGTGAGAGGCAGCAGGCTGGGGTGGGTATCCATAGTATCACCTTGGCTTGCTGCCTGTACATTGGGGTTTCTCCCGGTGGACAAGAGGGTTTACTCCTGCGCCTTCAGGTCGTGGAATGGGTCCTGACCGTCATCTATGCTTATGTGCCAAGTGGCAGTTCAAAGTACCCAGCCCTTTGGAGTCCCTCTTGGGGTGGGGGTTTCAATGCTCATGTGGGCAATGACAGTGAGACTCGGGGGGCATAACTGGGAGGAAAAGCTTCTCTAGACCTAACCGCGGACTTCTGTGCAAACCCCAGTTTGACCATAACAAACACCATGTTCGAACATAAGTGTTCATAAGTGCACGTGGCACCAGAATGCTCTAGGCTGGAAGTCGATGATTGATTTTATAATCGTATTATCAGACCTGCGGCCATATGTTCTGGACACTCAGGTAAAGAGACGGGCTGAGCTGTCAACTGATCACCACCTGGTAGTGAGTTGGATCAGGTGGAGGATGCTGGACAGACCTAAACATATAGTGGGTGTGCACTGGGAACGCCTGGCAGAGGCCCCAGTCCACAAGATCTTCAATGCACACCTCCGGCAGAGCTTCAACAGCATTCTGAGGGAATCTGTGGACATTGAGTCCAAATAGACCATATTCAGCACCTCCATTACCAAAATCACTGCACTGTGCTGCAAGGTGGTTGGTGAATGTCATGCTGGTAACCCCTGAACCAAATCGTGGACACCAGAGATGAAGGAGCCACCAGGCTGAAGGAGGAGTCCTATCAGGCTTGGTTAGCCTGTGGGACTTCAGAGGCAGCTGATAGGTACGGACAGGCCAAGCAGAACATGGCTCGGGACTCGTCACTGCACGGATATTGGACTGCCTCAAAGAGATTTTGGCAAACCGTCAGGCAACTCAGAAGGGGAAAGTGGTACTCTACCTGCACTGTGCATAGTGCGGGTGTAGCGCTGCTAACTTCGACTGAGAAAATTGCCCTGAGTTCCTGAATGCTCTGGATTTTTTAAGGCTGTCTTGGCTGACACACCTCTTCAATGTTGTGCGTTACCTCTGGAATGGCAGACCGGATGGTGGTTCCCACCAGAGGGTGTGTTCCAATTACAGGGGGATCATACTCCTCAGCTTCCCTGGGAAAGTCTATGCCAGGGTGCTGGAAAGAAGAGTCCATCCGTTAGCTGGACCTCAGATACAGGAGGAACAGTGCGGTTTTGTCATGGAACACTGGACCAACTCTTTATCCACTCGAGGATACTTGAGGGTGCATGGGAGTTTGCCCAACCAGTCCACGTGTGTTTTGTGTATTTGGAGAAGGCATTCGACCATGTCCCTCGGAGTGTCCTGTGGGAGATGTTAACAGAGTATGGGGTATCTCTCCCATGGCTACATGCCATTCAATCCTTATTCAACTGTTGCAAGAGATTGGTTCACATAGCCGGCAAAAAGTTGGTCTCATTTCAGATGGGTGATGGGCTCCGCCAGGGCTGCTTTTGTCGCAGGTTCTGTTTGTAATTTTTATAGACAGAATTTCTAGGCGTAGCCAAGTGTCGGAAGGCTTTTATTTGAGTGGTCTCAGAATCTCATCTTTGCTTTTTGTGGATGATGTGGTTCTGTTGGCTTCATCAGGTGATGGCCTTCAGCTCGTGCTGGAATGGTTTGCAGCCAAGTGTGAAGCGGTAGGAATGAAAATCAGTACCTCCAAATCTGAGGCCATGGACCTGGAAAAGGCTGAAAAAGAGTTCCTGCCCCAAGTGGAGGAGTTTAAGTATCTCGGGGTCTTCTTCATGAGTCACGGGAGAAGGAAGCAGAGAGAGCTGAGCGTAAAAGGGAAGCTCTCAATTTACCGGTCGATCTACGTCCCTACCCTCACCCTATGGTCATGAGCTGTGGGTAGCGACTGAAAGAACGAGATTGCTCTCCCTTGCCTCTCCCTTAGAGAGGGTGAGAAGTTCAGCCATCTGGGAGGGGCTCAGAGTAAAGCCGCTGCTCCTCCACATTGAAAGGAGCCAGTTGAGATGGTTCATGCATCTGATAAGGATGCCTCCTGGGCACCTCCTGGATGAGGTGTTACGGTCATGTCCCACTGGGAGGAGACCCCGGGGCAGACCCAGGACTCGCTGGAGAGATTATATCTCTCAGCTGGCCTGGGAACACCGTGGTGTTTTCCCGGACAAGCTGAAGGAGGTGGCTGAGGAGAGGGAGGGTTTCTTTGCTTAGCCTGGTGTTAACCTGGCATTCGAGGCTAATTAGGATAATTTACATCTGGCTCTGCATTTAGATTATGTAATTATTTTATATTTTATATCTGTAATTTATATTTCATATTGTGATTTTACCTGTATCATGGTTTTACTGGAAAGCACTTTGGTGTACTTCGGACTTTAAATGTGCTATATAAATAAATTTGATTGATTGATCAATGGTCATGAGAATTTGCATATTAATGATCAAGGAATGGACCTCCCAGCCCATTGTTCATTCAGTGGTGCTAGTTTCAGACATGTTGTGTTGAGTCTGTCATATTTAGCATTTACATGGATGTTAAAATCACCAGCAATAATTATTTTATTTGATCTGACCAGTAAATCAGATAAAAAGTCTGAGAAATTAGACAGAAACTCTGTATAAGGCCCAGGTGGAAGATAATAACAAATAAGACTGTTTTTTGAGTTTTGAACAAGGCTAAGCATCAGGCTTTCAAATGAATTAAAAGTCTGTCTTGGTCTTTGGTTGATTAATAAGTTGATGTGGAAAACTGCTGCCACACCGACCCCTCAGCCCTGATAGTTACTATGGCTCAGGGGTGTTGATTCATTTAAACTAACGTAATTATTCTGCTGTAACCAGGTTTCTGTAAGGCAGAGTAAATCAATTTGTTAATCAATTATTAATTAATGTACGAACAGACTAAAAGACTTGGAAGAGAGAGACCTAATATTTAATAATCCACATTTTACTGTTTTACTCTTTGTTGTAGAAGCGCATTATTTTATTGTCCCTTTTTTGCGATTTTTTATGTTTAAGTTGTTTTTTGCCGGTTTTTAGTTTGTTTTTTTGTCTGTTTGGGAGCTGACACTGTCTCTGAGGAGATGGGGTTTTGGGGAATAATGGGAGGAGAGAAGCTGCAAAGAGGCGTGTAAGACTGCAACTCTGCTTCTGGGTCCCAACTCTGGATAGTCAGGTTTTGGGGGGATTTAATACATTTGGCAAGACTTCTAGAAATGAGAGCTGCTCCATCCAAAGTGGGATGCATGCCGTCTCCTCTCTAGACATCACATCTGTTAATCCTTACTTGATCACAAACCAGTATACCTGTGTGCTTAACTTAATAAACATATTGTTTATCACCTTGTAATTGTACAGCATCAGTAGGATGTTTCATGGATGTTTTAAATGCAAACACATATGAAATTGTGCTCATTAAATTTAACAACTTGTAACATCTGCATCAATATTAATTTCCAGATTCTGTCACCTGTGTGAGATGTCTACCTGAGTTTTGGTCAAATGAAAGAAGAGATTCCTGTATCAAGAAGGAAGCAGTGTTTCTGTCATATGAAGAAATTATGGGAGCACTGCTCACTGCAGCATCTTTATTTGGGGCATGCATGACAATTGGTGTGATACTCATTTTCTTCAAGTATAGGAAATCTCCTATAGTGAGGGCAAACAACTCTGAATTGAGCTTCCTGCTGCTCTTCTCCTTAATTCTGTGCTTCCTGTGTTCTCTGACCTTCATTGGTCAGCCCTCTGATTGGTCCTGTATGCTCCGACATGTAGCATTTGGCATCACCTTTGTCCTCTGTATCTCTTGTCTTCTGGGAAAAACAATAGTTGTTTTAATGGCTTTCAGAGCTACACGTCCAGGTAGTAATGTTAAAAAATGGTTTGGGCAGACACAGCAGAGACTCTGTGTTACAGCATTCACTCTTATACAAGTTGTCATTTGTATCATCTGGTTAACAACTTTTCCTCCTTTTCCATCTAAGAATTTGTTACAATTCAAAGATAAAATCATCTTAGAGTGTGCCCTTGGCTCAGCTGTAGGCTTTTGGGCTGTTCTTGGTTATATAGGACTTCTGGCTATTTTATGTTTTATTTTTGCATTTTTAGCACGAAAACTACCCGATAATTTCAATGAGGCCAAGTTTATCACTTTCAGCATGCTGATATTCTGTGCAGTATGGATTACATTTATCCCAGCATACGTTAGCTCCCCTGGGAAGTTCAGTGTTGCTGTAGAAATATTTGCTATACTTGCATCTAGTTTTGGACTGCTAATTTGCATCTTCATACCCAAATGTTATATAATCTTACTGAAGCCAGAGAAAAATACAAAAAGGAATATGATGGGGAAGAAGGTACCAAATTCACTTTGAAAATTGAATTTAGTAAAATGGTATTTTACTCTTATTATTTTTCCCAAATTAGTTTGTCACCATCCTGTCAGAATATGAATAAGCTCCTTCTCCTTCCTGATGCATTTTCATTACTTAGTTTGCAACTAGGTAAAAAAAAAAGCATACCAAGGCACTGATAGCTAGAGGTTATTGAGTCAATCATATATCATCATTTATCATGGCATGCCTTTATTTTGTCTTTATTTTATGTCAAACCCTGGAAGTTTGAAATTTGAATTACATGCCACTGCAGATAAAATCAGTAAGAGTACCTGTTCTTCTATAACCTGTTCATTTTCATTTTCAAGAGGTTTCCATTGCCATTATCAAATTTTTGTGCGCACCACAATGCAACTCCATCAATTGTTTTGCTTTGTGCATGTATGTGTTTAATGCATGGTTCTCAAAGAGCAGCTACACATATATATGGCAAATGAAATAAGGAAAGTAAAAAAAAATCTGGGGCAGCACGGTGGCACGGTGGTTAGCACTGTTGCCGCACAGCAAGAAGGTCCTGAGTTCAATTCCAACATCAGGCCGGGGTCTTTCTGTGTGGAGTTTGCATGTTCTCCCCGTGTTTGCGTGGGTTCCCTCCGGGTACTCCGGCTTCCTCCCACCGTCCAAAGACATGCAGCTTGAGGGGATAGGTTAATTGGAAAATCCAAATTGTGAATGTGCGAGTGAATGAGAGTGCAAATGGTTGTCTGTCCCTGTGTGTTGGCCCTGCGACAGACTGGCGACCTGTCCAGGGTGTACCCCGCCTCTTGCCCTATGACAGCTGGGATAGGCTCCAGCGCCCCCCGCGACCCTGAAAAGGATAAGCGAATGGATGGATGGATGAAAAAAAAATCTCTTACTATATCAGTAAAAGCAATAACAGTAAAGCTCTTCCTTTGTATAGGATTTAAAACAAAATATAATATGTGGTACTTTAAAAGATGAGTTTTTAGTGTAAACACAAGTTACAGTAAATAAACAAATAAATCTTTTGGTGTCAGATGTTTGAAATATCTCTAAACTGCTGATTATTTGCTGTTGCCTTTGTTCTCTGTTACCTCTTCATCTGCAGCTGGCGCAAAGACGCACTTATCCACACAACTGTCATTTGCAAAGTGGGTCTACAAACCCAAGCATTAGGGCCACAGGTGGATTGCCCTATTTCAGTACACCAAGCAAAAAATGTAACACCAACCAACCAACCCAGTGATATCAAGTTCTGTACTGATACAAGATGGCGCTACACATGCTGTAAAATCTTTAAACACTTTCTTAAACCATACTTCAAAGACATTGTTAAGTCCATGACATGTTTTTAGAGTAGGGTTCAATGGTGTAAATTTTCCTTACCATTTCCTATTAACTTCAGACTGAATTAGTATCAGACTGATGACAGATCTTAATATCACATCTATGCATCACAGATGTGAAAGTGTAAGTGAATGGATGACTGTAACTTGTATAAAGTTCTAAGAGTATAAAAGTACTGTATAGGAAAAAGATTTTTTTAGTACATTATTTGTAGTGAATTGTTCTTTCCATTGTTAATTTATATTTAAATGGGCCTTTGTATACACTGTTAGACTTTTCATCGCCACTTTACGGTAACATACTGGCCTCACTGTGCTGTGTTACGGTAGCTTAATGCTCTGCAGGATGATACAGTTTTTTGCTGGTGTGGTATAATACTCTTGGACAAATTATGGTAACACGCCGTAGCCTTTTTTACGGTATCTCACTGGCAACAGTGACGCCAGTGAGATACCGTTATGTCGTTATGTCGTAAATTACGTCAACAAAGTAACATCATACTGTGATTAAAAAATTGGTATACTACTGTTTATTCACGGTATGCCACTGTAAGCCCGCTGCAAGGTAATAAACTGCAATTTATTAACCAGTAACTTACCGTTATCACGCATCATCAGTACCAAAAATATTCATCTCTGCTAGAGGATACCGTGTCCCAACAGGCGGTCATTTACCGTTTAACAGGTCGTAATTTTACCGAAATTTCAGTTAACAGTAACATACTGTAAGAGACTGGAGGGTTCCAAAAAAAAATTGGATGGATGGATGGATGGATGGATGGATGGATGGATGGATGGATGGATAGATAGATAGATAGATAGATAGATAGATAGATAGATAGATAGATAGATAGATACACACACACAAAATATAATTCATGTGCTTTACACCACTTTATTTATTATCACTGATTTTTCCCTGCTGAAATACACATTTCCAAAATCAAAAACTAAAAAGAACTGAAAACATTTTCATTGAGGAAGCACTTGTTTTTACTAAACCATGTAATACATTATTTTCTCAGATGGTTGTACAAACAATAACGATATTATGTCATATCCATATCATGGCAGACAACATATGCTCAAGTGTTGGGTTTTCTTAGTTATATTTTGTAGGGTTTTGAAGTGCCTTGGCATTCATTTTGTTGGCACCATACAAATAAAGTGAATTGTAATGAATATAATATCAAGCCCCACACTTCTGCCTTTATATACACTTTGTCCAAAATACTGGCTCACACCACCAAATCATTGCACAAAACAGGGTCCACGACATGGATGAGCGTGTGTGGTGTGAAGGAACTTGACTGACCTGCACTGAACCCTGATCTTGCTTTGTGGACTGAGTTCATTGATTTGTAGGGTGAGCCAATACATGTGACAATTAAAGTGTAAGTAGCTGAAATAATTTTTAACAAACAGGTAAAAGAAGGGAAAAAAATCAAAACTGTTGCACTCAAAAAACCTATTGGACAGAGACAGCGTCTTGCAAGATGGCAAGAGAGCTTGTCTTCATTGTTGTTCGTCTTGTGTAAATGTCCAGAAAGCATGGGCCATGGATCATCTGTGGAGACACAGGTAACAACACATTGGTCACTTAAATTATACAAGAAATTCACTAAAAATGGCAACAGTTACCTAATTTGAAGTTCTCCACTCAAATTCAGTAAGCCGCTGGAGGAAAGTTGTGACATGAGGGTTAATGTAAACAACCTTTCGCTTCACAGTGGTCCCAGTCTTTCTGCTTGTCCCAACCTTGGAGGTACATTTTGTTCCCTCTTCAGGGTTTATCCTTACAAAAAACTTGCACACGCTGACTCCTGGTATTCCAGGTTGAATACATCAATGTCAGAGACTGACATTGCATCAGCAAAGGTGTTCTCTTTGTCCAGCTCAACAATTACACGCCCCTCTGCACTCACCATCCAGCAGGTGGCGGTCATTGAACTTTGTCCTTAAATGTATAGGGGCAACATGTTGTCATTATGCAACATAAAATAATTGTAATACTTCACTTCTTCACACTATCTAGATAGTCATAAAGCAAATAGCTACGTACTGTTAATTATTAATGGCCTTATGTACATAAGTCCATTTTAACATATTATAATTGTACATAATTGGGAATTATTCTGCACATTAAACACACCTAACAAACAGTCAGCCCAGTTAAATTACCAGAGATGAATCAACTCTATGGTTATTTTGGAGTTCATAGTTTGTGCTGCTGTTAAACTTTACAGTATTGACTTCAGTATTTCTGCTGTTGGTGTAGCTAGACTACTACGTTGATCAGTAATATGTATTGTGAAATTTGATATTGTTACTTTGCTGGATTCACTGAGACACTTGTCCAACAACCTTGGTTTATAAAGGAAATTACAGAAATTTGAGCTAACAAAACAGACACTGGATACCTGTGTCCACGAAAAGCTCCTGTGCCAAACAGAAATTCTAATATGGTCTAATCAGCTCTATTTCATAAATGACTTCTTACCAAGCATAATCAGCCTTGGGGTGATGGGCAGGTTGCTCTCTGCTTCAAGGGACATCCTGGTAGATGTTTCCTGCCAGAAAAAGGACCAAGACATTTTATGTAACAAATAAAAAAAATATAACAGGACAGCAAGCAACAGCATTAAACATACAGGGAGTGCAGAATTATTAGGCAAATGAGTAGTTTGTCCACATCCTCTTCATGCATGTTGTCTTACTCCAAGCTGTATAGGCTCGAAAGCCTACTACCAATTAAGCATATTAGGTGATGTGCAACTCTGTAATGAGAAGGGGTGTGGTCTAATGACATCAACACCCTATATCAGGTGTGTATAATTATTAGACAACTTCCATTCCTTTGGCAAAATTGTCATGGTCCTGGGCCATGTGGGCCCAGTATTCTTAGTTTTCATGTATTTTTGTATTTTGTTCTTTATTTAGGCCATGCTTCCTGGGTTGATCTGTTACGTTGTTCCTTATGTGTTTTCCCTTCGTGACTCTTACCCCCTGTGTGCCCCTCTGTGTATTTATGAGCCCTCGTCTCTCTTTGTGCTTTATTCTATGTTTTCCCCAGCCCGTTATGTCTGCGTTCTCCCCGTGCTCTCTCTTCTCCTGTTTGAACCTCTGTGTACTTCCTGCTTTACTTTGCCCATCTCCCATCAGTGTTACGTTCACTCCTGCCGTGTCTTGTTATGATTATCAGTGTCACCTGTGTTCCCCGTGTGCATCCACTTCCCCTGATCTTCCCTCATGTGTATTTAGTCTCTGTGTTTCGTACAGTCTGTGTCGCGTCGTCTGTGTTCTCACCCCCATGTTTTCACGATCAGTCTTTTGTGATCATCTTCGTCTCAGAGTTCTCTTAGTTTGTCACAGTATTAGTTTTCCCAGTTTAGTTATAGTTTAGCCACGCTATCCCTGCTGTGTTTGTATTCCTGGTCTTCAGTCATATTAAAGGCTCGCTTTCTGTTAAACTCACTCCCGTCTACTCACTTGTGTACGCTCCTGGGTCCATTACACACACCACCGCACGACCTGCCTCTGCAGACCGTGACAAAAATGGGTCAAAAGAAGGACTTGACAGGCTCAGAAAAGTCAAAAATAGTGAGATATCTTGCAGAGGGATGCAGCAGTCTCAAAATTGCAAAGCTTCTGAAGCGTGATCATCGAACAATCAAGCGTTTCATTCAAAATAGTCAACAGGGTCGCAAGAAGCGTGTGGAAAAACCAAGGTGCAAAATAACTGCCCATGAACTGAGAAAAGTCAAGCGTGCAGCTGCCAAGATGCCACTTGCCACCAGTTTGGCCATATTTCAGAGCTGCAACATCACTGGAGTGCCCAAAAGCACAAGGTGTGCAATACTCAGAGACATGGCCAAGGTAAGAAAGGCTGAAAGACGACCACTACTGCACAAGACACACAAGCTGAAACGTCAAGACTGGGCCAAGAAATATCTCAAGACTGGTTTTTCTAAGGTTTTATGGACTGATGAAATGAGAGTGAGTCTTGATGGGCCAGATGGATTAGGCCCGTGGCTGGATTGGTTTAGGGCAGAGAGCTCCAGTCCGACTCAGACGCCAGCAAGGTGGAGGTGGAGTACTGGTTTGGGCTGGTATCATCAAAGATGAGCTTGTGGGGCCTTTTCGGGTTGAGGATGGAGTCAAGCTCAACTCCCAGTCCCACTGCCAGTTTCTGGAAGACACCTTCTTCAAGCAGTGGTACAGGAAGAAGTCTGCATCCTTCAAGAAAAACATGATTTTCATGCAGGACAATGCTCCATCACACGCGTCCAAGTACTCCACAGCGTGGCTGGCAAGAAAGGGTATAAAAGAAGAAAAACTAATGACATGGCCTCCTTGTTCACCTGATCTGAACCCCATTGAGAACCTGTGGTCCATCATCAAATGTGAGATTTACAAGGAGGGAAAACAGTACACCTCTCTGAACAGTGTCTGGGAGGCTGTGGTTGCTGCTGCACGCAATGTTGATGGTGAACAGATCAAAACACTGACAGAATCCATGGATGGCAGGCTTTTGAGTGTCCTTGCAAAGAAAGGTGGCTATATTGGTCGCTGATTTTTTTGTTTTTTGTTTTTTGTTTTTGAATGTCAGAAATGTATATTTGTGAATGTGGAGATGTTATATTGGTGTCACTGGTAAAAATAAATAATTGAAATGGGTATATATTTGTTTTTTGTTAAGTTGCCTAATAATTATGCACAGTAATAGTCACCTGCACACACAGATATCCCCCTAAAATAGCTAAAACTAAAAACAAACTAAAAACTACTTCCAAAAACATTCAGCTTTGATATTAATGGGTTTTTTGGGTTCATTGAGAACATGGTTGTTGTTCAATAATAAAATTATTCCTCAAAAATACAACTTGCCTAATAATTCTGCACTCCCTGTAGAGCTGTATGAAAAAAGCTTACATTTGCTAAGACAAAGAGGGAGTCTTCATCTTCCTTGTAATACTTCATCATGAGAAGTATGGCTGCTGTGCCAACCTTGTTGTTGGTCAAAACTCCCTCACTTTCTATCTGCTGGATGAGTGTCCTTATACCAAGGTTCCATTTGAGCTTCTGGGTGGAGAAATAGTTAACAATCCTTCTGCCTTTGGTTACGAGGGCCTGACCTAAGCACTCACTGACATCGATGCCTGTGAGTTTGTAAAAGTGGTTCGAAAGACCTTTCCGAGTAAACAAGAATGGCCACTGCTCCTGAATTTCAACTACTGACAGTGAGGGACAACTGTTGATAAGCTGCCGCTGAGAAATATATGTGATGCACATGAAGTCATCCACATCAGGTCTCTCCACAGCTCCAGGTCCTTCTGAATTAAAAATTGTTAACAAGATGTGTTTCTTTTCCTCTAAAGAAGCTGGCGTTTCCACCTGAGGAAGTTCAACTGGCTGCCAATTTATACAGCCATAGCTATCTGCAAGGCATCTAACTTTTTTATGTGAGGTTGCATTACTGTTGGGACTGCAGTCTTCCTCATTCCTGGTTCTCTTTGTTTGACGAAGTCTATGTGTTGTATTATCTCGATTAACATGTTGAACTCTAGATTTGATGCTTCTTAGTAGTGAATAATATCCACAACCCAGTCTTTCTCCCTTTTCAGTAAAATCTGCAAATGTTTGAGGGTATCTGTTTATAATGATCTTAGCAACCTCTTCACAAGATGCACGTTTAGGGTTTCTGCAGTTAACTTGCATGGCCTCCACAACAATTTCTAACCATACTTCTGTCCTCTGGATGACCTCTGTCTCCTCTTGTGATTGCATGGGACAGTTGGAGTGGAAATCATTCCCAAGCTCCAGAGTAATGGTGTCATTCAAATTCTTTGGTCTGCCATCTAAAAAAAAGAGAGATGGTGTTAGATTCAGTGTCTACTTTTGTTACAGCTGCAAAGATCCTGAAAATCCTCTATGATGCTCTGTATAGTGCTGGTTGGCAAGAGCATTTTAGCCTGCATTTTTAAATGACACAAAGTCAACTGTCTTCTAATAGATTAACTGTGTCCTCTCCTTGTATTATGGCAAATCCTCCAATTTCTTGTTGCCTTGACTGCTGAACTGTCTACTTATGTTTTCGAGAAATATGGCTGGAAAATGATGTTCGGACACTGAAGTATTTAGAGCAACCTTCAAATGGACATAATACTTTCTCCCCCATCTTTGATATGAAATCTGAGAGGGGCACAAAGAGCTGTGAAGTTTTGTGCAGCATACCCACATCCAGGAACTTGACAGCCGAGGTCACCAGTGAACATATAAAACTCCTCCTTAGTGGTCTCCCTTCTTGTTCTGTGATTCCTAGGCATATGTGAATGAAGGCAGAAAATGTTCTGAAAGTGGCAGGGCAGTTCTCAGTTCCACAAGAAAGCCTATAGTTAGCTACATGTTTGTGGCTTTTAACATGCAAACTGAACAATATATATTTGCGTGCACTGATGCCACAAAATTTCGAAATACACATAGTTGCAAAAAGTTCAGTGACCAATTACCTTTCCTAAATGACATATGCAATGCAAAAAGTAAGAGTATTGTCAATAGGGACCAATTCCCAGTTTTTACATGATCAAAATTATTCACAAAAGGCTTCAATAAACAGAAAATGTGTGCCGACAAGAGAGCAGTGCACAAAAATGAAAAGATATTTGAGCTCGACTCTTTAATGGGTTTAACATGACTTAGTCAGCACCCCGCACCGTACAGGTAGTACAAGCACACCTGAAAACACTGACCAGCTAACAGCTTTAAGCATTTGGGCGCAACCTCGGTAGTTCACCGATTCACCTGTTGCAAACGTCCAAGTTTCTATCAAGTCTCATAAATCCATTGGCAACTATTACCTAACTAGTCTCTTGAGTCTCCACATTCATAGATATTGACATTTTTTCTTAGCATTTGACTGAAAATATCCTGGTAGGGTAGCTTGAAAGTCAAAACAAACAGTACTAAGAACGCATTTCTGACTTCTCTCGAATAAGAGAAAAAAACACTTACCTTCAGACTGATTAGCTGGTGTCAATCCAACTTTAATGTGTTCCATGTCAGTCCGTTTTAGGGAAAAAGTGGACGAGCAATTTGGAGTCTAGCAGAGTTATCACGAATAGCATACGATCTTCAGATATAATCCAATCAACCTTGCATTTAACCCGATTGAACATCCAGTTAACTCTGACTACTTCTAAGTTGCACATGTTAACCATCAATAGTTGATGGTTATGTTGTTCTCCTGCTTTGCAGCTTTGTTTGAGTCTGAATTGCGACTTAAACGTGCAAAACTTGAGAAACAGATCAATATTTTCCTCTTGTTGTTATTTAATGGTGGTTGGCAACCAGCGAAAGGAGCATTAACCACCTCGAGCAATATTTTCTATCCCCATTGTTGTTTTGAAAGTGAATACCCGACGTGTGCGTCATACGTCACGTTGTACGTCAGGTGAAGGTGTGGTGTCGGCTATCGCACCTGTCGCATTACAAAGCTTCAAAAACGTAACAATCGCTTTAAAAACACAACCCAACACGCTAAACATGAACAAACATAAACACCCGTGTTACATTATCACGTATATCCAGGACATCTCTTCTGAACCAAGACGAAGTGGTGCTACAAAGGAATTATTTGTTTAGGAGAGTGCATTTAATAGCAGTCTGGCCTGCCACAAAATGCACCGCTAAAAATACAGTTTCTGCTTGTCCCAGAATTTATTAATTTTGAGAGTGAAGTTGTAGGACTGATGCTGGTTAGTGGTGTAAGTTTCATGGATGTGACACCTTAACTTGAGTAAAATGATGACCAGAGCATATTATTAGGTTAGTTCACTGTAGTTAGGCAGAGGTGTCTTAAAAAGTACCACCTTATACAAACCAAATGAAGGTCCAGTATAAGAAAGAATAAGAAGAGAACAAAGGAACACCCTGCTAAATGAAGTCATTTTTAAACATTACTCTAAATGTAGCCATTAGTTTTTGTTGCTGGCCATACAAAAAATAAGTATACTTCAATTATATTTCCCAAGTATACCTTACCTAGTACACTGTAAACCCGAACAAGTTGACTGAACTTAAAACTTTTGTGGAAACTGATTACCTCAAAAGATTTAAGTACAAAAACTCATATCTTCTAAGTATGGGGTACTCAAAATTTGTATTTATTGTTAACCTAAAAATTTTAAATTATATTTTATATTTTATTAATTGAGCTTTACTCAAAGACTGTATACTTTAATTTCAATATTTTTGTGTTTCTTGTAGTTTATTATTTTGATGCAACACAATGCAATTATATTACAACCTAAACTCAAATTATCTGATTATTAATTAAAAGATATTTATGTTGTGAGTGTAGACTACTAAAAAAAAAAAAAAAAGTACGGAAATTCAGTTACTTTACATTTTGTTTATTTAACATTTTTTCATGAAAATTTAAAAACATCACAAATGTTTTTATAAAACAACTAACATGGACATCGGCACCATAAAGTGAGCATTATAAATTCTGTGTAGAACATTTATCTTTTTATAAACTCACAAAGGACGACATCAGTCCTAATTGCATCTTTCTCAAAATACACAAAAATGCAAAACAAAAAGTCAAATATTAATCACTTTTTTTTAAATAGAAATGAAAAACAATTTTTTAAAATGGGTACAAAGACGATCAGCTTCCAAATAACCAGATAAGGCAGTCAAGTATAGGAAAATTAGGTAAACTGATGGAGTTAAATCCACCCAAAGCCTGTAGTAAACTTAAAGTGCTTAAAGTGCTTCAAACAAAGTGCTCAGTAACAGAGTGCGTGTCCTGACAAACATTGCCTTATATTCCTTAACAGCGTGTAGGCAGGGGTTTCAGGGGTTTGCCGTCATCAAGCCCCATGAAGATATTTTGGACTAAGGCAAATGTGTGAACCAGCTTCCTGGGGTAGTCTAAATGCAGAGCATAGATCAAGCCAAACAATAAAGCAAATGCATTTGCAAATCTGGGAATATCACGCATCACCTAGTCGCCTTTCACCAAAACAGCCATGCTTGAGGAAGTAAAATGGACTGGACTGGGAAGCGCCGTCGGTAACCACTGTGAGAAGGGCAACTGGAGGGTCAATGAGGGTCGACTCATCCAATGCGTCCGCCTGGAATAGACACAGTATCAATGGTAAATGGCCTGTATTTGTATAGCGCTTTACACATTCAGTCATCCAGACATTCACACCCATTCACACACTGGTGATGGCAGCTACATTGTAGCCACAGCCACCCTGGGGCGCACTGACAGAGGCGAGGCTGCCGGACACTGGCACCAGCGGGCCCTCTGACCACCACCAGTAGGCAACGGGTGAAGTGTCTTGCCCAAGGACACAACGACCGAGACTGTCGGAGCCAGGGCTCGAACCGGCAACCTTCTGATTACAAGGCGAACTCCCAACTCTTGAGCCACGATCGCCCCAATTAAATAAGTAAGGTTGGTTTGAGAGAATGTGACAAGCATGACCTGTAATCTAGCAAAACATTCAGCAGTGTAGTGGGTTACTTTGTAACGAGTTAGGGTACTCTACTTTTTTTGAAAAATGTACATTAACGTGTTAGCTTCTTGCATTACATAATTTGTATTTTTATTATTTTTCTAAAAAAAAAAGTAATTTTTTATTTCATGACTTTATCTCAAAAAGAAACTAAATCTTGACTTCAGCCTGGTTTTTGGGCCACCTGCAGCATAGCCATAGTGCTGTGATACGCCTGTGCCCTGCTCCTGACCTGTGTGTGTGTGGGTTTTCTACAGAGAGGGTATTTTGTTTGTACAATTTGTTAGCTGCTAGGGTATTAAATTGTATTTAAAAAAATCCATAGCATTTTATCTTACTGGCAGAATTTAAGTAATGCAAAAATACACTTACATTACATGTCTAAAAGAATTCTGGGTCCTCCTCCCGCAGGTATACAGGAAGGGCACGAAGTACTGCAGTGCGTTTCACGTTGATATCAGGCGCCTCCTAAAAAGGGAAAAGAAAAGTTCATTTAACGCAAAGTTTTCAGGTGTCATTCTTTGGGGAGAATACATGTTTATGAAACTGCATGACATCAGACTCTACTAAATTTTGGAGACTTTTCTTTTAAGATACAACCTTTCTGTCTCTTGTGACAGAGAGTATGTTTCTTAATCATTTGACAAAAACCCTACACAGTATTTTAAAATAGTGTTCTCCAGATCAGAGCTGTGATCTATATAGAACATGGGGTTCAAAGCAAGGAAAAATTGTGTGTTTATCAGTGAAACTTTTAATTTGTGTTAATTTTATCATTATCAATATATGAAATCTTCACCTTAAGGGACTTAATGAATGGTTTCTTCAATAGATCTTTCAACTCACCTGTGTTTACTGTCTCCACCTGAAATTAATTGCAGTCTGAATTTTTTTTTCTTCTGTCTTTTTGTCTTTGGCCTTCAGCCTTGGAAGAAAAAATAAAAATATTGAAAACCTTATCAGCACACTAAATATACAACACCTTGCTATATTTAAATTGTTTTAGATAGAAGTTGCCACTGCTAGCTAAGTCACTTTTGAATGATGCTAATGAGAAGAAAAAAAAAAACAAAAACCTGCCGAACAATGAGGCTGTTGTTGTAAAAACGCCAACTTTCTTGCGTTGTGTTTTAATCGGTTAAAACTGTAAAACTGACAACATAATCTATGTTTGAAAAAGAGCGCGAACAACCGCGAACAACTATTCACCACCTGGGTCTGTGCTTTTTAACACAACAGCGCATTCGAAAACAAGTTATTGGCTGCAACATATTAATATACTTGCTTTTTTACGGAAAAAATAAACATAACGAAGATTCCGTTTTACTTACAAGTTTCTCCAAATGTGTTCTCCAGTCGCTCGAGAAGGGCAGCCATATTGAACAGAATTTTCTGTCAACGTCGTTCAGGTTAGAGAGAAGACGTCATGACGTCATGACGTCCACATGCGGAGCTCGGAAAAAAACATTTACTCAAAAATCTTAATTAAGAAAGCAGTATTTACTCTTAACTTCTAAGCCATGTACAATTATAACTGTTTGAATCGTTAACCGAACAGAAAAGTTTTAAGTTGTTTCAACTTTGTGAGGAATTTTAATTGTTATATCCACAAACTTTCTAAGTCAGGTAGACTGTTGGGGTTTACAGTGTACGTATACTAATAATGCTTCTTGGGATTATATTGGCCCCCGTTTTAGTACATAACAGTATTCTTGAAATTAACTTTTAGATGTACTTTTTGTTCACCATAAATGTACTAGCATAATGTCATAATGTCTACAAGAGTATAATTAAATATACTCGACTCTATCACAATACTAACCTTACAGTATTAATAATGTTTCACATTGTTTGAATAAACAAATACATTTATTAATATATGAGGTTCCATTCAGTTCAAGGAATTAAATTTTAGTGTGGCTGTAACTTACTCCTTCAGTTAAAAATTACGCTGTATATTGTAGTTTATATGTTATACTACTTTCACAGTGAATCGCATTTTATAGTAATACACTCTGAATGAGGATTTAAGTAATTACTCTTAGATCTACAGTAGAAAACAACAGAAATCCGGATGGTGTAATAGTAATCTCAGTAACATCACCAATTGTTACATTTGCTGTATTTTACAGCTGTTTCCATGGGTACGGTGAGTTACCGTAAAAATAATGTAATCTCATGGAATTTTCCCACAATTACATGCAAATTACAGTACTAAACTGCAAACATCCTTTAGAGTTTTTTACTGTTGATTTTGCAGTACTAAGCTATGGAAATTACTGCAAAGGCTAACAGTGTATCGTTATTTTCTGTATATGAACCAACATTAAATTGCAAATTTGGGCGAGTCCCTCCGTTTGCTGAACCTGTACATCAAATGGGAATGATCTGTCTCTATTCTATTTTTTCTTTTGCTGCACCAAAAGGTATAAATACCTTCATCTACATTGTGGTGCTTTAATGCTACTAAGAGTTTAGCTCAAGAAATGACATCGACACAGAGATTGCCAGAGCATGGATGGGCATTTCTGCATCTGTTGTTGGTGGCATCTCTCTCTCATGCTGAGGAGCCAGTGTGCAGGCAGCGAGGAGATCCTGAGAACCCACTGCTGTCTAAGAATGGGGATATTATATTGGGTGCTATCTTTTCTTTTCACACAAGCTGGAAAGACAGAAGAGATTCCTACATGAACCAACCTCTGCCACTACAATGTATCAGGTAAATGACACAATACAAATCAATTTACATTTAAGGAATCTGTTGGCTATCAAAAGAGGAGTAAAATGTATTTTGATTTTCTCAGTTATTTCATTTCCTTCCATTGAATGCTTTAATTTGAAATGCTTTTTTTTATATTTTGAGATTTATCCAGATTATTTATGTCTGCTTTAAGAAACACAATGCAATGCAAATTAATCATAATTGTCTCAATTAAGTTTAAATTTCAGAGATTTGCAGTTTGCCCAGGCTATGCTTTTTGCCATTGAGGAGATTAATAACAGTACAGACCTACTGTCAGGACTCTCTGTGGGTTATAAAATCTATGATAATTGTGGATCTGTTGCCAGAAGTGTAGGAGTTACATTAGCTTTGGCTAATGGTAATGAAAATGTGTCTGTACCATCCAAGACATCATGTACCAGACCTGCACATGTGCAGGCCATTATAGGAACAACATCTTCTTCTACAACCGTAGCAGTAGCTACTGTCATTGGACCTTTTTTTATTCCAGTGGTGGGTATTATATATATTTGCCTGGTGCATCTTATGTACAAGTACCGAGTAGAATTGTTCTTTTTGTAATTTTGCATTATATTTGAACGTTTTATTTTTAACAGTTTCATCTTTTTTCATTCTGTGTCTTTTTCATTTATATTTTTTTATTTTTAATTCTAGATTAGTCACTTTGCCACATGTGCTTGTCTCAGTGACAAAACCAAGTACCCATCCTTCCTCAGAACAATACCCAGTGACTACTACCAGAGCAGAGCCCTGGCCCATTTGGTCAAGTATTTTGGATGGACTTGGGTTGGAGCTATCAGATCCAATAATGATTATGGAAATAATGGCATGGCCACATTCACAGAAACTGCACAGCAGCTGGGCATCTGTCTGGAGTATTCTGTATCTTTTTTTAGGACAGATCCATATGTGAAAATACAAAAGATAATTGAAATTATAAAGGCTTCAACCTCCAGGGTGATTGTTGCATTCCTTGCCCGCGCAGATTTTAATGTGCTTCTACATGAGTTTTCATACCATAACTTATCTGGGTACCAGTGGGTAGGCAGTGAGTCTTGGATATTTGATTCACAAACAGCAGAAATGGATATGCATCACATACTGGATGGTGCCATTGGTGTTTCCATTCCCAAAGCACATGTCACTGGCCTGAGAGAGTTCATACTGAATAAGAAGCCAATTAATCCATCTAATAATGAATTGTTTACTGAGTTCTGGGAGACAACATTTAGTTGTAAATTCAAGGAGTTGAAGTCATCAGCAGACATTCAGAGAGAGTGTACTGGACATGAAGATATGACTGGAGTTCAAAATAACTTCATTGACATGTCTCTCATGCCTATCTTTAACAATGTCTACAAAGGAGTGTATGCAGTGGCCCATGCACTTCACAATATCCTCAGCTGTAATAAAACATGTAACAAAAATGTGCAGCTAGATCCATTTATGGTGAGCTTTTTGCTAATTTACATGACAGTGTTCACATTAAGATTTTTAATTAAAAATTGATTCTTGCATATTTTTCAGTCAGTAGGTGTGTAATATCTTTGTCATGCTATGAATTGAATTATGACATACTTCTTAGGTTCTGCAACACATACGAAAGATCCATTTCACAACTAAGGAAGGAGATGAAGTTTACTTTAATGAGAATGGAGATCCAGCAGCAAAGTATGACATTATAAACTGGCAGCCAAGAGAAAACGGCGTTGTGGAGTTTGTCATAGTTGGTCTTTATGATATATCATTAACTACAGAGAAACAGCTAAAACTGCAAAACAAGTCTTTAATTTGGGCAAGAAACTCAAAGCAGGTAAGCTATCATACAATTCCTTTTTTATTGTATGTATATGTACTTAAATTGTTTATTTTGGTTTTAATGCTTCAAAATTAAGAAATCGTTTGACATAGAACACCATAGACACAATTTTTTCTCAGTGTCTATACACGGTTAAATGTTCTTGATCATTCAGGTGCCTGTGTCAGTTTGCAATGAGAAATGTCCCCCAGGAACACACAAGGTACTCCAGAAAGGAAGGCCTGTTTGCTGCTATGACTGTATAAGATGTGCAGAGGGAGAAATCAGCAACGTTACAGGTGCGGTGATATTTCATTCTAACTTTGGTGCATTACAAAGCAAAGTTATGTATGTAGGAACGCCATACGAGAACTATTTAAGCATTTTGATGAATGTTTTTATGCAGAGATAATCTCCATCTAGATTGCCTGATTGAAATATTTAAAAATATTTAACACATTGCCACAGAATAGTATATATGTTTGCATTTGTTATTACAGCTCACTTATAAAGTGATAACCACTTAATATCGAAGTAATATCATGGTAGCATAATATAATAATAAAATGCTGACATTTATGTAAATGGATAGTAAGTCCCAAAATCTAGGGGTAATAATGTGGAACTACAGCTTGGTAAAAAAGTGGAAATAGTAGGGTAACAAGGCAGAAACAAGAATGTAATAATATGGTACTTTCTAATTTATTAGCACTCAATTACTGTTTGAGTGTTTGTGTAATAATCAGGAAACAGAGCTGCAAAATGCAAAACTGCCTGTTTCTATCTAATAACATATTAATAATCACACTTAAAGAATAGTAATGACTACCAGGAAACACCTTTTGCGTTTTTCAATTCAATTCAATGCCAAATCAAAACAATAGTAATCTCAAGCCACTTTACATTATAAGGTAGGCCCTAGAACAATGCATACAGAGAAAAACCCCAACAATCACATGGCCCCCTATGAACAAGCACTTTGGTGACAGTGGGAAGGAAAACCACCTTTTTAACAGGAAGAAACCTCTGGAAGAACCAGGCTCAGGGAGGGGCGGTTGGGGTGAGAGAAGGAAGACAGGATAAAAGATAAGCTGTGGAGAAGAGCCTGAGATTAATAACAAGTATGATTCAATGTAGAGAGGTCTATTAACACATAGGGAGTGAGAAAGGTAACTGAAGAAGAACTACTCAATGCATCATTGGAATCCCCAAGCAGCCTACACCTATTTCAGCATAGGTAAGGGAGGACTCAAGGTCACGAGATGCAGCCCTAACTATATGCAAAAAGGAAAGTTTTAAGCCTAATCTTAAGAGTAGAGATAGTGTCTGTCTCCTGAATCCAAACTGGAAGCTGGTTCTATAGAAGGTGGTTTCAGGGGCCTGAAAACTGAATACTCTCCCTCCCATTCTATTTTTAATTATCCATCCATCCATCTTCATCCGCTTTATCCGAGGCCGGGTCGCGGGGGCAGCAGCCTAAGCAGAGAGGCCCAGACCTCCCTCTCCCCAGCCACCTCCTCCAGCTTATCCGGGGGAACACCAAGGCGTTCCCAGGCCAGCCAAGAGATATAATCTCTCCAGCGTGTCCTGGGTCTGTCCTGGGGCCTCCTCCCGGTGGGACATGCCCGGAACACCTCACCTAGGAGGCGCCCATGAGGCATCCTTGTCAGATGCCCGAACCACCTCAGCTGGCTCCTTTCGATGTTGAGCAGCAGCGGCTCTACTCTGAGCCCCTCCCGGATGGCCGAACTTCTCACCCTATCTCTAAGGGAGAGGCCAGCCACCCTTCGGAGGAAGCTCATTTCTGCCACTTATATCCGCGATCTTGTTCTTTCGGTCACTACCCACAGCTCGATAGGTGAGGGTAGGGACGTAGATCGACCGGTAAATTGAGAGCTTCGCTTTTATACTCAGCTCCCTCTTCACCACGACGGACCGGTGCAGCGTCCGCATTACTGCAGCTGCAGCCCCAATCCGTCTGTCAATCTCCGGCTCCCTTCTCCCATCACTCGCGAACAAGACCCCGAGATACTTGAACTCCTCCACTTGGGGCAGGAACTCATCCCCGATCCTTTTCCGGCTGAGAACCATGGCCTCAGATTTGGACGTGCTGATCCTCATTATTGCTGCTTCACACTCGGCTGCGAACCGTTCCAGTGCGAGCTGGAGGCCCCCACCCAATGAAGCCAACAGAACCACATCATCCGCAAAAAGCAGAGATGAGATTCTGAGGCCACCAAAGTGAAAGCCCTCCGCCACTTGGCTGCGCCTAGAAATCCTGTCCATAAAAATTATGAACAGAACCGGTGACAAAGGGCAGCCCTGGCGGAGCCCATCACCCACCGGGAACGAGTCCGACTTATTGCCGGCAATGCGATCCAAGCTCTTGCAACGGTTGTATATGGATCGAATGGCCCGTAGCAATGGGCCAGACACCCCATACTCCCGCAACACCTTCCACAGGACACCCCAAGGGACACAGTCGAATGCCTTCTCCAAGTCCACAAAACACATGTAGACTGGTTGGGCAAACTCCCATGCACCCTCAAGTATCCTTGAGAGGATAAAGAGCTGGTCCAGTGTTCCGCGACCAGGACGAAAACCGCATTGTTCCTCCTGTATCTGAGGTTCGACTAGCGGACGAACTCTCCTTTCCAGCACCCTGGCATAGACTTTCCCAGGGAGGCTGAGGAGTGTGATCCCCCTGTAGTTGGAACACACCCTCCGGTCTCCCTACTTAAAGATGTGGACCACCACCCCGGTCTGCCAGTCCAGGGGTACTGCCCCTGATCTCCACGCAACATTGTAGAGGCATGTCAACCGGGACAGCCCTACAACATCCAGAGCCTTCAGGAACTCGGGGCGGACCTCATCAACACCAGGGGCTCTGCCACCAAGGAGTTGTTTAACTGCCTCAGTGACCTCGCCCCCGGAAATTGGCGAGTCATTCCCCTCATCCCCAGACTCTGCTTCCTCCTCAGAAGACATGTCAGTGGGATTAAGGAGGTCCTCAAAGTATTCCTTCCACCGCCTAACAATTTTCTCAGTCGACGTCAGCAGCACTCCGCCAGCACTATACACAGTGTAGGTAGAGCACCACTTTCCCCTCCCGAGACGCCTGACGGTTTGCCAGAATCTCTTCGAGGCAGTCCGAAAGTCTTTTTCCATGGCCTCTCCGAACTCCCCCCACACCCGAGTTTTTGCTTCAGCCACTGCCCAAGCCACATTCCGCTTGGCCTGTCGATACCTGTCGGCTGCCTCCGGAGTCCCACAGGCTAACCAAGCCCGATAGGACTCCTTCTTCAGCCTGGTGGCTCCCTTCACCTCTGGTGTCCACCATTTGGTTTGGGGATTACACCACGGTAGGCACTAACCACCTTGCGGCCGCAGCTCAATGCAGCAGCTTCGGCAATGGGGACGCTGAACATGGTCCATTTGGACTCAATGTCCCCAGTCTCCCTCGGAATGCTGTTGAAGCTCTGCCGGAGATCTCGCAGACTGGGGCCTCTGCTAGACGTTCCCAGCACACCCTCACTACGCGTTTAGGTGCACCGGGTCTGTCCAGCGTCCTCCCCCGCCACCTGATCCAACTCACCACCAGGTGGTGATCAGTTGACAGCTCAGCCCCTCTCTTTACCCAAGTGTCCAGAACATATGGTCACAGGTGTGGTGATACGATTACAAAATCGATCATCAACCTACGGCCTAGAGCGTCCTGGTGCCACGTGCACTTATGGACACTCTTATGTTCGAACCAGGTGTTCGTTATGGCCAAACTGTGATTTGCACAGAAATCCAATAACAAAACATTGCTCGGGTTCAGATCAGGGAGGCCGTTCCTCCCAATCACACCCCTCCAGGTCTCGCTGTCGTTACTCACATGAGCATTGAAGTCTCCCAGCAGGACAACAGAACTCTCCCCCCCCCCCCAGGGACTCTAAGAATGCTGGGTACTCTGAACTGCCACTCGGCGCATAAGCGGTCAGGACCCGTTCCCCTGTGTCGGGGAACGGGTTACAGGCGCAGGGAACAAACCCTCTCATCCACCGGGAAAAACCCCAACATACCGGCAGCAAGCCAAGGGGATATTAAATTGGAATTAATTAATTAAATAAAGATATGACACATGTAATTAATTAATTATTGACACATTTAATTAATTATTTATGTATTTCACATTTTAATTAATTATTGACACATGTAATTAATTAATTATTGACACATTTAATTAATTATTTATGTATTTCACATTTTAATTAATTATTGACACATTTAATTAATTATTGACACATTTAATTAATTATTTAATGATATATTTATTTATTTCATTTTGGCAGTCCTGGCGCCTGGCTCTCATCATGAAAAAATTTTATCTGTCAGCCTCACCCATCAAACTCAGGGGGCGGGGTTAACGCTGATCGAGTCAAAACCATTGCTTTGGCCTGGTGGCCATTGTTTCTAGCACACAACAACCGGCACGTGGAAGCTAACAGAACTGAACTTTGAAAAACCCTGTTTGTGTGTCACCAAATACCGTTTTAATATTTTTTTAGCCGAGAATGTAGTGGTTTAATCTTCATGTGTTTGGTCGGTTTGTCAAGATACAGCCTCTTTGCAAAAGTGCTTCGATGATGTCGGAGATGTCTGCCCAGTCTCACGGCAAAGCGTGGGATAGACCCGCTCGCCTCGCAAGCAATCCCACCGACAAAGCGCAGGCCCCAGTACACAGCTGTAGTAACCCCCGCTGACTTCTTTTACTGAGGTTATATTTATCGGTGTTTTATTTCCTGAAGTTCTTATGTGTCCTACGTGTTTCAGTCGCCAATTCTGAATTATAACTAACATTAAAAAAATGTTTAAGGAGGAGAGAGAGCAAATAAATCTGTTTAACATCTGATCTTTGGGTTTTTGTTCAGTAATCAGCGTGACCTGTGTATAAACGCATAAAAGAGATAACGTTGGTGTTTCTGTCATGTAGTAACTGCTGGCTTTAACTGTACAAAGGTTGTTCGACGCTATGAAACACATACAGACTTCATGATGTTCGGCTAATATTTTTATTGTGAATATTAATCATGAGGGTAAACGGCCCTGTACACCACGGAGCGAGGTCAGCATATCCACGATATCCTCAGCTCCATGAGTTAACACAAAGTTTCCCAGCTGACTATCTAACTGCCAACTATTCCAGAGACGTGAAAATATACAGCATAAAGAAAAGTGCAAGAGACTCAGCAGCAGATTAGAATAACAGTTATAGATTTAATAAATCACCAAATGAATCCAAGAAACGAGCAAACCTGTTCCGACAATTTGAGTTTGTATTCCCTCAGCTGCAGACTCGCTGCTGTTTAAATGTTTGAAAAGGAAGATTAGATATAAACAAATGTGAGGCAAGCACGTATAGTGGCTGTGTCCTGTTTTAAGATCATACATGTAAAATTGTTGTCTGACCTCCGTCGATCCAGCCGCTCAGAGTCCGTGGTTACCATGGTTACTGCATAAGCAGCTATAATGTTAACAGCTGGCACTGAGAAAACCTACCGGCAGCATGGGTGTTTATGTTTTTCATTGCAAAAGAACTGTCTGAATGGTTAACTGAAGTTAACTTGGATAAATTATAGTTAAGGAGTATCACAGATAACGCCTATGTCAGCTGTGTGACTGTTCACCACTACACTGAAATCAGCAGGCTATTACTGAAATACACGTGCTATATCATAAACTATGATATAAATAGGGAGGTCCTATTAACATGTTTAGTTTTAAAGGACACCTTCCTGCCTTTAGTCTCCTTCATGAGCAGTATTAGTTTTCTTCTAACATCCAGAAGTCTGCACGATGTGTTTCATAGTTTGTAACAAGCCTTTGACAGGTAAACATAACATGACCGAAAAAGCCAAAAAAAAAAAAAAAAAGAGAGAGAGTGTTGACATAAGAAGAGAAAATGCTCTCAATAATGGGGACAGGCAAATGGTTTATTTATGTTTGATGTGTTTTTATTACTCCCTAAATATCGTCGGTGAAGTTCGCCATGCATGTCAGATTTTCCTGCGCATTTTTATATCTCTGCCAACAGAGAGAGAAAAAAAATCACATTCTAACAGACAGCTGGTGCTTAGAATACAGTTGAATAACTATTAAAAATCAGATGATATTTAGATGATAGTTCAGTCTAACACATGTGCCAGTGAACCATTAAACGTCTGTGAAACTATGCAGTTATGAAACATAACTCTAACCCCAGCCAAACCGATTTGCTCAGTTGTAAATAAAACAGCGAAGTAAACGTGACCCGACAGACAGAACCTGAGTGAATGAAGTCCAGCGTTTAACCACTGAGAGCTAAAACTCAGCTGAGGTTTCAAAGCTGTGTGATTGGACATCAGCCGCTGATAAAGCTGGCTCGCCTATAAAGTGCTCTGTAAGGAAAAATGTCTGTGAAGGTTCTCAGTCATCCAGGTCATCGTAGTCAAAGGAGCTTGCAAAGAAAAGCGTCTGGACTTCTTTAAGTTGCTTGAAGACGTTTCACCTCTCATCCGAGAAGCTTCTTCAGTTCTAAGGGTCAAATGGTGGAGAGTCCCAGATATAAACCTAGTGGGAGAAACCCCCCACAGAGGGACAAAAGGACCCCCTGATGATCCTCTAATCGCCTGAGCCAAGGTGTGTAACTGGGTGTGGGTCCCAATCAGCCAGAGTTTCGGGTGTGTTCATTGTGAAACCTGGCCCCACCTTATCATGCGAATTCCTGAGGGCAGATGGCCCAGGATGTGAGTGGGCGTTAAGGCGTCTGGGAAGGGATCTCAAAACTGGATTATAGATGGCAGAGAGTTGGTGTCGTAAACCCCCGCCTCTGTTCAAAGATGGTCGCTCACAGTGGACATAGATGGCTTCTTTCACTCCTCTTTCAAACCATCTGTCCTCCCTGTCCAAAATGTGAACATTGGCATCCTCGAAAGAGTGTCCTTTATCCTTAAGATGCAGATGGACTGCTGAGTCTTGTCCTGTGGAGGTGGCTCTTCTGTGTTGTGCCATGCACTTGTGAAGTGGCTGTTTGGTCTCTCCAATGTAGAGGTCTGAGCATTCCTCGCTGCACTGTACAGCATACACCACATTGTTAAGTTTGTGTTTTGGCGTTTTGTCTTTCGGGTGAACCAGTTTTTGTCTGAGCGTGTTGCTGGGTCTGAAATATACTGGGATGTCATGCTTGGAGAAAACTCTCCTGAGTTTCTCTGATACACCGGCTACATAGGGGATGACAATGTTGTTGCGTCTGTCCTTCTTATCCTCCCTCGCTGGTGTCTGGTCTTCTTTTCTGTGCCTCTTTGCTGACTTTAAGAACGCCCATTTAGGATAGCCGCACGTTTGGAGTGCTTCCTTTACATGTGTGTGTTCCTTCTTTTTTCCTTCAGGCTTAGAGGGAACATGTTCTGCCCGGTGGTGTAGGGTCCTAATTACTCCAAGTTTGTGTTCCAAAGGGTGATGGGAGTCAAAGAGGAGGTACTGGTCCGTGTGTGTGGGCTTCCGGTAAACTTCGATGTTGAGTTTGCGGTTCTCTTCAATGTGCACAGCACAGTCCAGGAAAGGCAAACAATTGCCCTTTGTGTCTTCCCTGGTGAACTTGATGTTTTTATCCACAACGTTAATGTGCGCAGTGAAGGATTCCACTTCTTGTGTCTTGATTTTGACCCAGGTGTCGTCCACGTATCTGTACCAGTGGCTGGGTACTCTTCCTTAGCAGCAGGTGTTAAACAGCTGACAGGTGAGGAGGGGGATGCATGCAGGTAAACTGAGGGTCTGTTGAGCTGATCGCTGGTTTCGTGAGAAAAATGTCAGCTCGTTCTTTATGTTACAGAAGCACAGAGACACAAGACCAGGCGGAAAGAGACAATCGTTCGGTGAAAATGAGAATCTGCGAATGCAACATGTGGAACACGGAGAGTGGAATATGTAAACAAACCGGTTAACGTAACCCCCTGGGTGCACTCTGCATGCAAATTGTTAGCAGAGCTAGTAAAATCTCTGAAAACATCTGAGCACTTTTGCAAACATGTTCTATGTTGACAACCTGACCAGACGTATGGCGCGACATTCGCGGCTAAAACACTGTTAAAAGTGTAGCTGGTGACAGAAAAACGGGGTATTTTAAAACTACTCCACCACCATTGCTGCCTGTGATTTGATCTGCATTCTGGGATACCTGGCTGCCCCAAGTCTACACAAGCAATCGATTATCTAGGATCGACCTGTTTTGACTTACTTTGCACGGCAACCAATCAAATGTTAGAGAAGCTGCATGGGCAGCGTTAACCCCGCCCCCTGAGTTTGATGGGTGAGGCTGACAGATAAAATTATTTCATGATGAGAGCCAGGCACCAGGACTGCCAAAATGAAATAAATAAATATATCATTAAATAATTAATTAAATGTGTCAATAATTAATTAAAATGCGAAATACATAAATAATTAATTAAATGTGTCAATAATTAATTAATTAAATGTGTCAATAATTAATTAAAATGTGAAATACATAAATAATTAATTAAATGTGTCAATAATTAATTAATTACATGTGTCATAACTATTTAATTAATTAATTAATTCCAATTTTAATTAATTATTGACACATTTAATTAATTATTTAATGGTGTATTTAATTAATTCATTATGGCAGTCCTGGCGTTCCATAAGCTTGAAGGCCTACATAGCAAATTATTAGAGATAGGTTGATCATATTTAAGATTGACACATTAATTAATAGCAGGACTTCTTTGTGCAGTCTTGTATGAATGCAGTCAGGAAGACATGTTGATGGTTTGGAGGAATTAATTACTGAAGTTAACTAAGAAAGATCAATTGAAGAAAAAGATTCTAAAGACTTTCTAATATGTTATTAAACAGAAAGGCAGTTTTGCATTTTGTATTTCTGTTTCTGCTTATTACACAGAAACTACCACCAGTAATTGAGTGGTATTACTTACAAATGCCGAGCTGTAATAAAAAGTGCTGCCATAGAAAACTATGTATTATTAGAAAGAGAGATACATGTTTGATCTTGTAACACAGAGGTTCCCTAAGTGGGGGACATGCCTAAGAAATACCGCAGTGTCATTGCGGTATGAATTTTTAAAAAAAAGAATTTTCTTGTAAAACAAAGGGGGGTGCCTAGCAAAAAAAACTTTGGGAACCACTGTTGTAACAGGATGTATTATGTAAAATTGTGTATCTTTCTGCCTTTGTGCTTGCTACTAAATATTTAGAATTATTTGCACATTGCTTCTAAAATGCAAAGGACAAGTATACCACATTCATAAACTCTGATGAATGCTCTAGAAGTTATATCTTTAAATCGTCATTTGATCACAAAACAGTGTGGCAGCCATTCAATAATAATGTTGTTTATGCACTTCTAATTCAACACCAGTAGAATATATCATAGCAGAGGCATAAAAAATTGTATTCATTAAGTGTAACATCTGCTTCAATATTAATTTCCAGATTCTATCACCTGTGTGAGATGTCTACCTGAGTTTTGGTCAAATGAAAGAAGAGATGCCTGTATAAAGAAGGAAGCAGTGTTTCTGTCATATGAAGAAATTATGGGAGCACTGCTCACTGCAGCATCTTTATTTGGGGCATGCATGACAATTATTGTGATACTCATTTTCTTCAAGTATAGGAAAACTCCTATTGTCAGGGCAAACAACTCTGAACTGAGCTTCCTGCTGCTCTTCTCCTTAATTCTGTGCTTCCTGTGTTCTCTGACCTTCATTGGTCAGCCCTCTGATTGGTCCTGTATGCTCCGACATGTAGCATTTGGCATCACCTTTGTCCTCTGTATCTCTTGTCTTCTGGGAAAAACAATAGTTGTTTTAATGGCCTTCAGAGCTACACGTCCAGGTAGTAATGTTAAAAAATGGTTTGGGCAGACACAGCAGAGACTCTGTGTTACAGCATTCACTCTTATACAAGTTAATATTTGTATCATCTGGTTAACAACTTCTCCTCCTTTTCCGTTTAAGAATTTTAAGGAAATCAAAGATAAAATCACTTTAGAGTGTGCCCTCGGCTCAGCTGTAGGCTTTTGGGCTGTTCTTGGTTATATAGGACTTCTGGCTATTTTATGTTTTATTTTTGCATTTTTAGCTCGAAAACTACCCGATAATTTCAATGAGGCCAAGTTTATCACTTTCAGCATGCTGATATTCTGTGCAGTGTGGATTACATTTATCCCAGCATATGTTAGCTCTCCTGGGAAGTTCAGTGTTGCTGTAGAAATATTTGCTATACTTGCTTCCAGTTTTGGATTGCTAATTTGCATCTTCATACCCAAATGTTATATCATCTTACTGAAACCAGAAAATAATACAAAAAAACATATTATGGGGAAGAAGGCACCATAGTCACTTTCAAAACTGAATGCAGTAAAATGGAATTTTAATGTTATTATTATTTTTACATAATTGGGTCATCATCCTTTCAGAATATAAATAAGCTGCCAGCAGGATATAGTCCATTGATACTGGCTTTGTAGAAACTGCTTCTTCTTTCTGATGCATTTTCATTACTTACTTTGTAATTTACTCAAACAAAAAAAAAAAACATACCAAGTGACTGATAGCTAAAGGTTATTGAGTCATTCACACATTCATCATGACGTGCTTTTATTTTGTTCTGTCAAACTCTGGAAATTTGTTATTTGAATGACATGCCACTGCAGATAAAATTAGTAAGAGTATGTATTATTCTGTAACCTGTTCATTCTCCATATCAAGAGGCCTCCAACCACTGTTGAATTTTAGTGTGCAGCACAGTCTTGATTACAGTAGTTGCTTTGCTTTGTCCATGTATGCGTTTTATGCATGATTCTCAAAGAGCAGCTACACATAGATACATGGCTAATGAAATCAGAAAAGTTTAACTTTTTTCTCTTAAATTAATGATAATAGCAATAACAGTTAAGCTCTTCCTTGATATAAGATCAGAACAAAATACAGTCCCAAACGCATAGAAATAGCTGCGTTTTCAAAAATACCCATGTAGGTGTGGACACAGCGTAAAAGAGTTAGTAGTTTATTTTATTACTGTAATTTATTGCAGATTACTTGTACAGTGGAACCCCAACTTACGAATACCCCATTTAGCGAAAAATTCAAGTTACGAAGGCACTTAACGGCAATATTTCTGCCCGTGTTACGGCAAAATGCCCGCGTAACGAAATCCGCTGGCTCTGATTGGCTGAGCCCAGAATGCCTGCAGTTAGCAATTAGCCTATAGCCTATCGTTCACTCAAAAGGCGCAATGGGTGCTTCGACTTATGAACATTTTCGACTTACGAAAGACCCTCAGGAACGAATTAATTTCGTAAGTCAGGGTTCCACTGTATAATATATGGTACTCTATACGATGAGATATTAGAGTAAATACAAAAACAGTAAATATACAAAAAAATTCTGCTGGTGTAAAATGTCTAAAAAACCTCTAAACTGCTAATCATTTACTGTTGCCTTTCTGCTGGCAACAGAATCAGTCTCCCAAGTAGATTGGGAGACAGATTCTAGCTAATTAAGGTGGACATTAAACTCTAAAAAGCTGTCATACTGCCCCTAGTAGCAGCAATAGATTTAATTTTAAGAACAAAAACACGAGGATATGCAGTTCATTTTCAACTTCTGTCTAATAAGCAACGAGTGATTTTAATTATTTATTTATTGTTGGCTAACTGAACTGAAATGAAATCCACTTGTTAGCCATAATGCATAGTTTTGAAGAGTCAATTATAAATGAAGACTTTGTGGAGGAGAGCCTGTTTGCGTGGGTGCACCAGTGGTTCACCGGACCAACAGGCTAAAGTCAGATTAGATTTTTCCTCACTAGATCAGTATACAGACCAAGCTGGCAGAGCAGATGTCTGTAAGATGCGACCAACAATATTTTATGCGAATAAAATGCTGCTCATCAAAAAACATGATAACTGGTCAGTTTACAGAGTAAGCAGAAAGTATCAAGTAGTGTAACAAATGGCTTTATCATAGGAGTAAGTAACATACTGTGCTACTCAAAAGTAACACGTAATGTATAATACATTACTGTTTTTGAGTAATGACCGCAGCACTGATTGCAAACTGGTTGTAAATTGATTTGATGTGCTTGGGTACTCATCGCACATCTGCACTGCCAGCTGATTGTGCTGCTTGGCCTTTCCACGCGGCCTGACGAGGAAAAGTCAAACACAGAGGGGACAGTGTCAACTTCAGCTTGTGGGTCTGGTGAACCACCGATGCAACTGACTTAAACACACACTTATCCACCTAACTGTCATTTGCAAAGTGATCTACAATCCCAAGCATTATGGCCCACAGGTGGATTACCTTATTTCAGTGGGAATCAATTTAACAATTAAAAAACAACCAACCTAGTGACATCAGGTTCTGTACGGGCACAAGATGGCGCTACACCTGTTGTAAAAACTTAAAACACTTATTTCCTAAACTACACTTCAAATGTCAAATCCTCCCTACTGTAAATTTCCCTTAGCATTTCATGTCATCTTTAATTTAGTATCAGACTGTTGACAGATCTTAATATCACATCTATGCATCACAGATGTGAAAGTGGAAGTTAATGGATTACTGTAACTTGTTGTATAAAGCTCTAAGAAGAGTGTATAAGAGTAATGTATAAAAAAGTAAAGTTTCCAGTGCATCCAGTTCTTTCCTTATTAAGCAGGTGCTTTCTAAGAAAGTAATTTTATGACCTTTGTTACCACTTTGGAAAAGGATACTGCATGTTTAACATTTGAATACATTTTAATGCATATTTATTTCTAATAAATTGTTTTTTGCACTGTTACTTCTTATTTAAGCCCTGTGTGATGTGTATGTCCTTGTTTTACATACATAAACTTACATTTAAATGCAAATTTGGGCATGATTCTCCTTTTGCCAGACCTGTACATCTACTGTGAATATACTGCCACTCTTCGATTATGTCTTATGCTGCACCAAAAGGTATAAATACCAGCTTAAGTATTTCATCTTCATTATAGTACTTTTAATGCTACTAAGTGGTTTGGCTCAAGAAATGACACCAACACAGAAATGGCCAGAGCAGGGATGGGCATTTCTACAACTGTTGTTGGTGGCATCTGTCTCTCATGCTGAGGAGCCAGTGTGCAGGCAGAGAGGAGATCCTGAGAACCCACTGCTATCTAAGAATGGGGATATTATACTGGGGGGGATGTTCTCTTTTCATACAAGCTGGAAAGACAGAAGAGATTCCTACATGAACCAACCTCTGCCACTACAATGTACCAGGTAAATGACACATTACAAATCAATTTGCATTTAAAGAATCTTTTGGGAATCATTACAGACAAAAAGGTATTTTCATTTGTTTTAGTTATTTAAATTCCTTTCATTAAATGTTTTAATTTGAAATGTTTTTGTTTTGTATTTTGAGATTTATCCAGATTATTTGTGTCTGTTTTAAGGAACACAATGAAATGCAAATTAATCATAATTGTCTCAATTAAGTTTAAATTTCAGAGATTTGCAGTTTGCCCAGGCTATGCTTTTTGCCATTGAGGAGATTAATAACAGTACAGACCTACTGCCAGGACTCTCTGTGGGCTATAAAATCTATGATACTTGTGGATCTGTTGCCAGAAGTGTAGGAGTTACACTAGCTTTGGCTAATGGTAATGAAAATGTGTCTGTACCATCCAAGACCTCATGTACAAAACCTGCATATGTGCAGGCCATTATAGGAGAGACCTCTTCTTCTCCAACCATAGCAGTAGCTACTGTTATTGGACCTTTTTTTGTACCCGTGGTTGGTATTTCATATATAGAACCTATTTTATCATCTTTGAATACTTTTTTAAAAAAAAAAATTTTTTAGATCAATCATTTTGCCTGGTACATTTTATGTACTCAGTATAAGTATTGAGTAGAACTGTAATTTTAATATTTTTACTATATTTTTTCCATTAAATTTAAATGTTTTATTTTTAACACTTTCATCTTTTTTCATTCTTTGTCTTTTTCATTCATAAGTTTTCATTTTTAATTCTAGATCAGTCACTTTGCTACATGTGCTTGTCTTAGTGACAAAACCAAGTACCCATCCTTCCTCAGAACAATACCCAGTGACTACTACCAGAGCAGAGCCCTGGCCCATTTGGTCAAGTACTTTAGGTGGACTTGGGTTGGAGCTATCAGATCCAATAATGATTATGGAAATAATGGCATGGCCACATTCACAGAAACTGCACAGCAGCTGGGCGTCTGTCTGGAGTATTCTGTATCTTTTTTTAGAACAGATCCATATGCCAAAATACAAAGGATACTTGACATAATAAAGGCTTCAACCTCCAGGGTGATTGTTGCATTCCTTTCCCGTGCAGATTTGAATGTCCTGCTACCTGAGTTTTCATACCATAACTTGTCTGGTTATCAGTGGATAGGCAGTGAGTCTTGGATATTTGATTCACAAACAGCAGAAATGGACATACATCACATACTGAATGGTTCCATTGGTCTTTCCATTCCTAAAGCACATATTACTGGCCTGAGAGAGTTCATACTGGATGAGAAGCCATTGAAATCATCAAATAATGAACTGTTCACTGAGGTCTGGGAGACACTATTTAGCTGTAAGTTCAAGGAGTTGAAGTCATCAGCAGACATTCAGAGAGAGTGTACCGGACATGAAGATATGACTGGAGTTCAAAATAGCTTCATTGACATGTCTCTCATGCCTCTCTTTAACAATGTCTACAAAGGAGTGTATGCAGTGGCCCATGCACTTCACAATATCCTCAGTTGTAATAAAACATGTAACAAAACTGTGCAGCTAGATCCCTTCATGGTGAGCTTTTTAGTAGCTTAAAATACAGTTTTCACATTAAGTTGTTAATTAAAAATGTTATCTAAAAAAATGAATTCTTATATATATATTTTAACCAGTCGGTATGTAATATCTATGTCATGCAATGAATTGAGTTATGACATACTTCTTAGGTTCTGCAACACATACAGAAGATCCATTTCACAACAAAGGAAGGAGATGAGGTTCACTTTAACGAGAATGGAGATCCAGCAGCAAAGTATGACATTATAAACTGGCAGCCAAGAGAAAATGGTACTGTGGAGTTTGTCACAGTTGGCCTCTATGATGTATCATTAACTACAGAGAAACAGCTAAAACTGCAAAACAAGTCTTTAATTTGGGCAAGAAACTCAAAGCAGGTAAGCTATCGTACAATTCCTTTTTATGTTCTTGTTTCTTTGTTCAAAATATGTAATTAATTATGTTTCACAATATTTTGATGCTTCAAAATACATTGTTCTACAGAGAACATCATATGGACATTTTTCTTTGTCAAAGTCCATACACGGTTAAATACTGTTGATCATGCAGGTGCCTGTGTCAGTTTGCAGTGAGAAATGTCGCCCAGGAACACGCAAGGTTCTCCAGAAAGGAAGGCCTGTTTGCTGCTATGACTGTATAAGATGTGCAGAGGGAGAGATCAGCAACATTACAGGTGCAATGATATTTCATTTTAACTTTGGTGCGTTGCAAAGCAAAGTTAAGTGCGTAGGAAGGCCACAGTAACCATATAATAAGTTTGATGTCTGTTTTTGTGGAGACATAATATCATTTAGATTTCGTTGTTGAACTATGTGAAAATAATTAACTGCTTATCACGGAATCGTGAGTAAGGAGATAAAATTAATTTGGACATTATTTTTGATAATTGATAGCATTGGATTTCTGCAAAAAAAATTAATTAAAATTTATATAAATTTTACATATGTCTGCATATGTAAATATAGATAAATAGAGAGAGAGTTTTTATGTTATAACAGGACTTACATGTGGTCTTCGTAAAATTGTGTATGCACTCTGGAAAATATTTAGAATTGCATGTTCATTCATTTAAAGTGCAAAGGAAACGTATGCAACAATCAAAAACAGCAAGTCAATGCACTAGATAGCTACACTGTGCAAACTCACTTAACCACAAAACCGTGAAGCACTGTTTTTTGGTTTTTGTTTTGTTTTTTTGGGAGGGGGGGGGGGGGGGGGGGTGCTCAATAAACATGTTGTTTTTCATCTTGTAACTGTAAATCATCAGTAGAATATTACATGGATGTTTTTGATGCAAATGCAGGCATATGACAATTGTACTAAATATTAATTTCCAGATTCTGTCACCTGTGTGAGATGTCTACCTGAGTTTTGGTCAAATGAAAGAAGAGATGCCTGTATAAAGAAGGAAGCAGTGTTTCTGTCATATGAAGAAATTATGGGAGCACTGCTCACTGCAGTAGCTTTATTTGGGGCATGCATGGCGATTGGTGTGATACTCATTTTCTTCAAATATAGGAAAACTCCTATTGTCAGGGCAAACAACTCTGAACTGAGCTTCCTGCTGCTTTTCTCCTTAATTCTGTGCTTCCTGTGTTCTCTGACCTTCATTGGTCAGCCCTCTGATTGGTCCTGCATGTTCCGACATGTAGCATTTGGCATCACCTTTGTCCTCTGTATCTCTTGTCTTCTGGGAAAAACAATAGTTGTTTTAATGGCCTTCAGAGCTACACGTCCAGGTAGTAATGTTAAAAAATGGTTTGGGCAGACACAGCAGAGACTCTGTGTTACAGCATTCACTCTTATACAAGTTATCATTTGTATCATCTGGTTAACAACTTCTCCTCCTTTTCCATTTAAGAATTTTAAGGAAATTAAAGACAAGATCACTCTGGAGTGTGCTCTAGGCTCAGTTGTGGGCTTTTGGGCTGTGCTTGGTTATATAGGACTTCTGGCTATTTTATGTTTTATTTTTGCATTTTTAGCTCGAAAACTACCCGATAATTTCAACGAAGCCAAGTTTATCACTTTCAGCATGCTGATATTCTCTGTAGTGTGGATTACATTTATCCCAGCATATATTAGCTCTCCTGGAAAGTTCAGTGTTGCTGTAGAAATATTTGCTATACTTGCTTCCAGTTTTGGACTGCTAATTTGCATCTTCATACCTAAATGTTATATTATATTACTGAAACCAGAGAATAATACGAAAAGGAATATGATGGGGAAGAAGGTACCAAATTCACTTTGAATATTGAATGCAGTAAAATGCGATTTACCAAGTGACTGAAGGCTAAAAGTTACGGATGTATATATATTTATTATGATTTTTCTTCATTTATTTCGTTATGGTAAAGTCTGGATTTTCTAATTTAAATTTGAATGACATGGGACTGCAGATAAATTCAGAAAGCATATGTCATCTGCTCAATTTTCCCTTCTTTTTTAAGAGGCTGCCATGTAGAGCCATAGTTGAATTCTAGTATTAATTGCAATGTAACTTGATTAGTATGTTTTGCTTTCAGAAATGCTGTTTCTGCATGATTCATAGACAGCAGCTACATTCATGAGATACGTGTCAAATGAAATAAGGAAAGTTAACCCTTTCTTCCTTTTATTATATATGGGATAAAACAATAAAAGCCAAGCTTTTTCTTGGTATTGGATCAGAAAACAAATGCTATATGGTACCTTACATGATGATAACTAGCTGTTCTCAGCACATTATTTAACCGTTTTAAACACAAATTACTGTAAACAAAAAATTAATACAATTGATTGATTTACTGTTAACTTCTTTGTTTTTCTATGTTAATGCCTCATTTAGACACATTGCTGAACAAGAAAAAATGTAATTTTATGCAAGCCAGAATTTTTTTTCTTTCTTCTGTTAGATACACGTATTTTTACTCTTACATAATTTTATGTTAATTTTTATATTTGCACATTTTCATTCTCATATGTATACATTTTAACATTGATGTACAGGGTAAAACAATGGTGTACTTGGTTTCTAGTCATAACAACACCACGCATATGAAAAAAACAAAAACTTAGGCTCATCGTGCTGGAGCTAGACATTCCAAGTAAAGAGCAACTGTTCATAAACCGAGCGCCCAAGCCGCTTGGCTGATTCAGCGTGTAGGGAACAGTAGAACCAAACCAGGACCCGGATGAGGTCAATGATGCAGTAATAATGGGTGGAAGAAGAAGCAAACGGAAAGGGATTCAATCAGGTAGGGAAGCCAGGAAATCCTGCACCTGCCCAGGGGTGGAGAATCTCCTCCTTGAGCCGTTGTGTGTCACCTGGAGTGTCGCCGGAAAGAACATGGCGTACTGTATCCCCCGCTCCCGCAAAAGCAGCTTCACTGCATCATAGGCCTTTCACTTCTTCAGCACCGCCGTGGAGAAGTCATTGTAGAATGACACCGTTGAGCCATTAAGCTTGAGCCCCCCATCTGAGTCGGTGCACCGCTTCCATGACTCTCTGCTTATCTGTGAAAGAGTGAAAACAAATGAGCAGATTCAGTGTCCTCCGGTAGGCCAACAAGCCGAACGTTCAGTCGTGTGCTGTAGTTTTCTGCTGCATCCAATCTTTCCATGAGAGCGCTGACTTGATTTTCAAGCTCGGTGATCCGGGGCTCGTGAGCAATAGCAACGCTGTCCACAGCTGGCACCCTAGCTTCTGCTTTGTCCAACCTTTTATGTGCTGACTGGAGTTCCACCACGAGCTTAGAAACAGCCTCGGTCAGAGGACTAAGTTTCTCGTCAATTACTTTAACAACATTAGCCGTCATCAAGTTAAAGGCATTGGCAAGGGATGGGTCCAATTCGGCAGTAGGGTCAGAGTCGGAGTGGGCACCATCTTGAGGGGCTTCGATCAGTTCAGACGGAGTGTCTTTCCTTTCTCTATTCGGTCGCTGCTTACCCATCTTGTCAAAAGACTGTGGCCAAAAGTCTTTCAGGGACATAGCCCACAATGTACAGGGTGGGCCATTTATATGGATACACCGTAATAATGGGAATGGTTGGTGATATTAAAGTCCTGTTTGTGGCACATTAGTATATGTGAGGGGGCAAACTCCTCAAGATGGGTGGTGACCATGGTGGCCATTTAGAAGTCGGCCATCTTGGATACAACTTGTTTTTTCAATAGGAAGACGGCCATGTGACACATCAAACTTATTGGTAATGTCACAAGAAAAACAATGGTGTGCTTGGTTTCAACATAACTTTATTCTTTCATGAGTTATTTACAAGTTTCTGACCACTTATAAAATGTGTTCAATGTGCTGTCCATTGTGTTGGTTTGTCAATGCAACCCTCTTCTCTCACTCTTCACACACTGATAGCAACACCGTAGGAGAAATGACAGCACAGGCATCCAGTATCTGTAGTTTCAGGTGCTCTCGTATCTTCACGCCATAGACAATTGCCTTCAGATGACCCCAAAGATAAAAGTCTAAGGGGGTCAGATCGGGAGACCTTGAGCGCCATTCAACTGGCCCACGATGACCAATCCACTTTCCAGGAAACTGTTCATCTAGGAAAGCTCGGACCTGGCACCCATAATGTGGTGGTGCACCATCTTGCTGGAAAAACTCAGGGAATGTGCCAGCTTCAGTGCACAAAGAGGGAAACACATCATCATGTAGCAATTTCAAATATCCAGTGGCCTTGAGGTTTCCATTGATGAAGAATGGATCCACTATCGTTGTACCCCATATACCACACCAAACCATCACTTTTGTTGTTCCAACAGTCTTGGAGGGATCCATCCAATGTGGGTTAGTGTCAGACCAATAGCAGTGGTTTTGTTTGTTAACTTCACCATTCACATAAAAGTTTGCCTCATCACTGAAAAAAATCTTCTGCGTGAACTGAGGGTCCAGTCCAATTTTTGTTTTGCCCATTCTGCAAATTGTCCTACCAGGGGGGATATAACACTGGACCATTTGTGTACTAACATGAAGCATGCCTACAGAGCAACACCCCTCTCTCAACCTGAGACAATCTGACCACCTCTCTCTGCTTATCCCTGCCTACATCCCCCAAAGAGAAAATAGTTCTCTAAGCACCCAGGTCATTAAGACATGGCCAGATGATGCTGTCCTCCAGCTACAGGACTGTTTTGATCTGACAGACTGGTCCATCTTTGAACAGCAGGACATGGAGACCTTCACTAAGTCTGTCAATGGAAGATGCCATCACCCTTCACAGAGCACTGGCCCTTTGGAGAACAGGAAGAGCTACATGAAGATGCTCTTTGTGGACTACAGCTCAGCATTCCACACCACAATCCCAGACATCCTTACCACCAGACTGTACCACCTTCAGAAGACTTTCTAATCAGCCAGCCTCAATCAGTCTGACTCCTCGCCCACTGTCACTCAGCACCAGATCTCCATATTGCTGTATTCACAGCCCCCCACTTTATGCCCTGTACACATTTGACTGTACACCAACCCACGCAGCCAGGGTCATTGTCAAGTATGCCCACAGTGGTTGGGTTCATCTCTCAGAGAGATGAGACAGTGTACAGGTCGGAGGTAGAAAATCGGTCCTGCTGGTGTTTAGAAAATAATTTGAAGCCAGATGCCCTTAAAACAAAAGAACTCATAACGGAGTTCAGGAGGCACAGACAGTCCACTCCTCTCTTATACTTAATGGAGAACGGGTGAAATCTGTCTCCATCTTCAGGTTTCTGGGCAACCACATCTCTGCTGATCTCACCTAGACCCACAACATAAACGCCCTTGTAATGATGACCCAACAGTGGTTGCACTTCCTCGGAGTCCGGAGGAAGAATAACCTGGACCAGAAGCTGCTGCTTGATTGTATATCTCCTGTTTGTTATTTATTTCTGCTGTCTTGCAATTTATATTTTATTCTTGCATATTTGGCATGGAACACACATAATTTCACTGTAAATGTACAATAACAATAAAGGGCTATTCTCTATTCTATTCTACAATAAAATTTAAAACCCTTCTCCTCATTTACAAGGGCTTGAATAATCATGCCCCATCTTATCTTAGAGAACTCATACTGCTGTATCACCCTAACTGAGAATTTCAGTCTTAAACCGAAGGCTACTTGTGGTTCCTAGGATATTTCACTAGCTGGGCCCACATCCTCATTTTAGGTTTGACAGTGCTTTTAGTAAAATGGTAAATGGCCTGTATTTGTATAGCGCTTTACTTAGTCACTATGGACCCCAAAGCGCTTTACACTACATTCAGTCATCCACCCATTCACACACTGGTGATGACAAGCTACATTGTAGCCACAGCTGCCCTGGGGCGCACTGACAGAGGCGAGGCTGCCGGACACTGGCGCCACCAGGTCCTCTGACCACCACCAATAGGCAACAGGTGAAGTGTCTTACCCAAGGACACAACGACCGAGACTGTCAGAGCCGGGGCTCAAACCGGCAACCTTCCGATTACAAGACGAACTGCCTTTCATTTTTCAATGATAAATGCAGAGAAACTGCCAAATCAGTGGTAGAAAAGCTTGATGCTGTGTTTGTGAATGAGGGCTAGAGAAAGATCCTGGCATCCCAGTGCCAGAAGGGTTAACAGCTGCTTTTTGCAAAAAGAAATGCAGAGAAACTGGCAACTCGGTGGCAGGAAGTTTGCTGCATTTTGCGAATGACAGATAGAGAAAGAACCTGGCATCATAATGCCAAAGTTTGCTTCTGCACTTTGCGTAAAGAGGGATGGAAAACATCAAAGCTGACATCCTATGCTTAGCAGAGATAAACAGCATGGAGGAGCAGTAGAGCATGGAACTAGCGACTATTTTCCAGCTGTGCATTAAATGGTTGTGGGGTGCAGGTGCATAGTACTGAGCTTGCCCCTGCTACCTGGTGCTGATGGGTGGGTGGAGCTACAAGGTACGCAGTAGCTTTTGCTTTTGGAGCTGCAATTTTGCTTCTGCACAGAAGAAGACTTTGGACTGATATTTAGTCCGAGGTTAAAAAACTACAAAAGTTAGAATACTGGTGAACAGAAGCAGTTAAAACCGGGCTACAACCCAGTCTGAATCCTTAACGGCAGCATATTCGGAAGACCTTACAGAAGCGTAGGAATGGCATGGCTTCTGGGTCGGGTGCTGATGTCTGTCGGCTTTCGGCTAAGTCACCCGGCCTGTGGGCCAGTTTCAGAGTAACGTGAGTGGAGCTGCGAGCTTTGCTGGTGAGTGATCTTCCTGAATTTCGTGGAGGTGGCCAGTGGCCGGACTTACTTCATAACTGAATTTACTGGAGAGAAGATGACTGAATAGATCAAGCTAACAAAAAATTGCTAAAAAGTTTCCCAGGATGGCAGAGGGCATTCGGTCTCTCTGAACCGCTGCCGTGACATTCAGAGTGTTTGGGTTTCTTGGATCGCCTGAAGGATATCAGATAAAATTATGTTACTCTTTTAAGATAAGCTGTGTTAAAGACCTTCTTAAATGGTATTCACACGAAAATGAGAACCGACAAAAACTAACCTTGTTCACACGAAAAAGAGAACGAACAGCTCGTAGAACTGAGGGTCATATATAGATAAGAAACAGAAGGGGCGTGTTTGGGGGAGTGGTTCTACTCCTGAAATTCAGATAATTTATCTCCAATTAAAAGTAGTATGGGAGGAGCTTTAACGCACTGTTTTTAATTTTGTTGTTCTGTTGTTTATGAATCTTTTTTGTCTTTCAAGTAGTACATGTTTTATATGTGAAAATGTTTTTTGTTAAAAAGTTTCTCTGACCCCTGGATTGCAGAAGCTAATGGAACCGGATGCTTGTTCATCTCTAGCATCATCTAAAACACTCTCTCCTTGAAAACTCTTCTGTGGAAAAAGCGCTTAGCTTGGATCTGGGGACAGACACCCTCTCTACTTTTCAGATAAGGCTTAAGGCTTTCTTTTTTGACACAGCTTACAGTTAGGACTGGATCAGGGGACTCTGAATACACCCTTATGGTATAATAGACTTGGCATCTTATGATACACTAAGCGTTTCTCCTTATCTCACCCCTTTTCACTCACCATGTGTTTAGACCACTCTACATTTAATCACAAGTAGTGTTGTCAAAATTAACATGTTAACGCAAGTTAATCTGCCATCACGGTCAAGGCAATACATTTTTTAAACGCATTTAACGCATCTATTTTTTTGATCTATTGACAGCACTAATTATAAGTTATTATTAATCTCTGGCAGCAAAAACAGATGTGGTAGCATATTTCATCACACACCACACTCAGCTAGACTCTGGGACCTTCATCTCCCTCTGCAAGCTTCAAAACTCTGCCTGCCAAATAAACCATGCATATCCCACTAACCTTCATTTCCTCCTGGATACATTTTGTGTCCCTGCTAATTCCCATCTCCTATGTCCACAATTTACCAGCGCTAGACCACCATGCCACGAGTCTCCCCCAATTGTTTACCTTTGGAGCCTTTACCCCTTCACTTCACCACACCATGCACTTTTTCTTGTTGTTCATGATCTTAAATAAAACTTGTGTGAAACTAACTCAACCTTCTCCATATCTGGTTCTGCAGGCACAGGCCCTCTTGACAGTCATGCCCAATACAATATCCTCTTTGTTAGATAGCAGTGGGTTTTTAGGATCTCCTCTCTGCCTACACACCGGCTCCTCAGCATGAGAGACAGATGCCACCAACAACAGTTCGGAAATCGGAAAGGTAACAGCGGTCACCATGGTGACACTCAGTGCAGTGACCCGCAGGTTAGACAAGTGGCTCCAGCAGATACCAGGAACAATATCTGAGATCTCTGTCCAGAAGAGCACAGTCCTAGGAACAGGAAAGATACTGCGCAGGACCTACAACCTCCCAGTCCTCTTGCGAGAGGATATATAGATATCATTTGTTTTTATTTAAAAAAATGTTTTACTCTGTTAGATCAGCCACTTTGCCACATGCGCTTGTCTCCGTAAAAAAAACACAAGTACCAAAAAGCCAAGACTACTACCAGAACAGAGCGCTGGTCCATTTTATCAAGGAAATAAAGTTTAAAAAAAAATTTCTCTTAATATATTGGTAATAGCAATAACAAGCTCTTCCTTGGAATAGGATCAAAACAAAATATAATATATTGTACTTTACAAGATAAGTTTTTAGTGAAAAAAAATTACAGTAAAAACAAAGATATCTGTTGGTGTCAAATGTCTAAAATACTTCTAAAATGCTGATCATGTACAGTTGCATTTGTGGTGTGTTAGCTGTTCGTCTAGCATTTGGTGCATTGCTG